>NW_006920411.1:1368124-1425205 GCF_000344685.1 Gloeophyllum trabeum ATCC 11539 | reverse complement strand
GCCGTCCTAAACGCCATCACAGTGCCTTATCACGGTCATTCGCACGGCCGATAGACAGGATAGAGGTGTTTCTCCTACAGTGCTTTGCATAAGAAACTGAACATCGCATTTCCGCGCGCGTGTCCGGCCACTTAGAGTATCTTCAAGTCTGGACTAAGAGGGTCATATAGATGGAGCAAAATAAATTTTCATTGAAATCTATATAGCTGTGATACATGTGGCTGACAAGGTAGATATAAAAGTCAACAGTAAGGAAAGTTAATAAACCCTAACCCTAAAAGCACAAATCAAAAAATGTGCACAGTAGGAATTGAACTCTAGACGTCCAGTGCTGAATGCACGCCGCATAACCACTACACTAAAGAAGCGATGCATATCTTACACATTAAAAATATATCATGGCAATGTAATTGGCGTTTACTTAATACGGCTGGGTCCAGTTATTTTTAGTGACGCGGCCGGAGGGGTCGGAGGTCACATGATATTCTTCTCGAAAAGGTAATATTTGGTCATGTTTACGCGGGGGCGCAATAGCAAAGACGTTGCTCCGTAGAAGCCGGACGCCCAAGTATGGTAGATTCGGAGAATGACTTGAAGGCCGGTCACGCTAAGCACGCGACCGTGACAGATCGCGTCTTTCCGGAATACACTTGTCGCTTCTCCCGCGATTCCAAGTACATGAACTAACTGGAGACTGCTGCTGTATGCACTTTGTGTCGCTGTAAGAGGATATACCAGTACATCTATCTTAGTAAATTGAAGAGATGCGCCATCTGAATGCAATACCTAACTGGCAATGTCGACTCCAATGACTACGACTTCCATTGTTTCCGGTGGTACTTCCTTCTTCGGAATCCCTCGAATAACAGCATACGGAAAAAAGTCTTGTGTGCAGGATGAAGAACGATCTTCCTCCAGTGAACTATGGTTTGCGGATTCCATGCAGTGGTACGTGTATATGGCGTAGGTATCAGGTCCAACATGCGAGCTACTTCGTCAGCATGAGTCGGGCTTGGATTTGGGTCGATAGCCGTTTCTTCCTTTTCTAGAGTGCGCATACGCCCGAGCCAGCTGGGGCCAGCTCTTCTACCGACTGAGGACGCGGAACACATTGATAGCAATTGGGACACATGATTCGTGTACCCGCGACGCTCGTCTCGAAGGTCGCAGAAACTACCTTTTCTGAGTGGCGTGCACGCTGCCCCGATCTTCGCTGGCCAATAAGCTGGAACAATCCTTGTTACCCTGGTTGAATAGCTACATACCTTGGGAGCCACCGGCGAGTCAGCTTGGATCACTAACATGATCGCCCGGACAATGAATAGTTGCACCTTCCACCTTCAAGCTTCAAGATTGGTCCAGTCACGAAGTTGGTGCTAATACCTATGCCGAGAAATACCCGACGTATGAATTCAAGTCTGAGTGATATGCATGTCAATGTTTCGAGTCCCGGGCTTATGCCTCTGCAACAGTACACTTGGAGGTCTGTTATACTCTTCTTGCAGGCATCCAGTACAATTCAGCACTCCCTTCTCATAGAATACATATACACTAGGCTATTTCACTGACCGTCTCTTCGCCCGAGTTCAAGGGTAGCTAATATATAGCCTTCCTGGGACTAAAACTGCTCCCGGATGGAGCCAGAGCCCTATTTCGAGAGATGCACAGAGCAGAAATAGGTTTACGAAGTCATGAAACTTCCATATGTTTCGGCAGGCACTGCGCGACGTGCGAAAGGGAAGGTCGCGGAACGCAATGTTACACATGCAGCCTGAGCGCGTGGGAGGTCACCCCGCCGCGGGAGGACTGCCAACCACCTCCATCGATCCCTCTGGCAAACCGTGCCACTCTCTATTGCTCGTCGCGAGCTTTGGCTTGCTCAAGCCGCCCACGCTGAATCGTTTGCCAGTATTATGGCGAGGAGATGTTCGTTATGCCGTCTTACTCTCTCGCTATTCTTCGCTCTCTCGTGGCCGTGGTCTTCATGCGGGCAAACTATCTCTACGAATCTCCCTGTACCGCCGCTGCAATGGATTAATTTAACGCCACATCTATCGGGATCAGCCCCGCCGCCTCTTATGTACGCGTCCATTGGCTACGATGAGACAAGCCGTAGTCTTCTCATATTTGGAGGGGAGTCACAAGGAGGGTATCCTCAGCAACAAACATACCTGTGCGTCGCGTGTCGTTTCGTGGCCGTTTGTTCGTGCTGACTCTATGTGACATGGGTTAGCTTGAACTTGGATACTCTTACCTGGTCGCAGCCTACTGGTCCTGATGGACTCACTTCAGTCCCGTCCGCGAGGAGCGGAGCTATAGGTGGACTCGATTCGGGTGCCAGCTAGTGAGTAATACCTACCGTTCGTATCACATTTCCTCTTATCCCCCCCTTCAGTCGGCGCGGACACATTCTTATTGGAGGGAAGGATGCGAACGGCAATGGTCTCTCCGATGTGTGGGTAAGTCATGCCCGCAAGCTTCTCCTTGTCATCTCAGCTGACCAATGTGTTGTGACGCAGGAATTCGACTATGATTATAAGTTCTGGGCACAGGTAACTGTCTCCGGAGACGGGCCTTCCGCTAGAGGAGGTGCTTCTGGGGGGATAGACTTCCAAGTCAAACCCGTCTCCTCTCCAACGCTCCCAGCACCGAATACCACGTTTTATCTTTCCGGAGGATCAAGCGGAAGTAATCTGTACCCGCTATCGGAAGTATGGGAGCTGAACATCACCGGAACACTATCACCGAATGACCAGTCCGTAGTAGGGACTTGGCAGCGAGTGTCGGTGCACGATTCACTCACGCCTAAAATCTACCAAGGCGGGGCTGTAGTCGGCGACCAGATCGTATCAATTGGAGGTTGCAATTCCACGTCCGCGGACGACTCCTGCGCGCAACAGGACTCTTATGTTATCACCGCAGCTTCAGGCAATGTTATCGCGCCTAATGCTTGTCCAGCGCCTCGCGTAGGCCCAGCGGTTGTCGCGAATACAAATGGGGACTCTTCCTCCTTCAATTCCCAAGTCTTTGTATTGCTTGGTATTTTCAACGATACGCTTTGGAACGATGACGGAGGACTTCAGAAGGGCGAAGTTGTACGCACAGTCTTCTCCTAGCCTAAGGTCCAACTACTAACCGCTCAATCAAATTCCTTACTATAGGATGTTTTGGATATCAATGGGGGCACTTGGGCCCGAATATTGCCCTCTGGCGACCCTGACGTCAACCCGAACTTCCCTTCACCTCGCGAAGGCGCAGCGGCACTCTCATATAATGCTGCTCTCGTTGGTCCGAATCGTGCAGCCGCCTCGGATACTATCGTGTTCGGCGGTCGCGGCGTCTCGGGCAATTACACCAACGAAGTGTGGCTTCTGCGTGCATACAACGGCTCTATCACGCAGTCGAACCAACACTGGTCTGGATATGGGGACGGTGATCTGCAGAGCGGCGCTGGCGCGGATGGAACGGGAGTCACGATCCAGTACATGACGCGATGCGCTGTAGCACTGCAGTCTTCAGTGTCCAGTTACCCGACACCCTCGTCAGGTCCCGCTTCGCCAAGTTCTACATCCACAACGGCTACAAGGTTGGATACGTCTACGCTCCACAAGCTTTTGCCACCCCTTTCCTTGGGACTGCTGACCATTGGCGTCCTGGCCTATCGCCTTTCTTCGCCTGCGTTAGGGTCTCAAGCAAATGACCAGCACGTCGCATTATTCTATGGCGGCACTCTGCTAACTGTGCTCTCATGGGGTATTGGCATCGGCGGTCTCGTTGTGGCCTTCACGTCCCAGAAGGCCCTGGCTGTAGGCCTCATGAAAAGGTCCACTCATGGACCTGTACTGACGACCGCTCATGGACGCGCGGGTATTGCCCTATTCCTTTGTCTGTATGGACTTGTACCCTTGTTGATGGCGGTGTACGCCGGGTGGCGATATTCCCATCGACATTCACCTCAAGGTGAATCTGATTCTCCGGAAGTTCCAACCGGAGGTAGAGCCCGCTCACACTCCCGGGATACCGCCGAGAAGCTCAATAGCCCTGGAGCTGAGACGCCGCCTCTCAGTGGCCGCTCGACACCAGGGGTTGGTCATCACAAGAGGCTCCACTCTTGGGGTGGCCAAGGCTTATTCCCTGCGCTTAGAGGGCGATCTGGGAGGCGTTCCAGCGAAAGCCATGCGGATACAGTGACTTCATCTGGACCTCAACGTTCCTTCGAGGTGGTGAACCGTCCCAATCGCCCTCGCCATTCCAGTGGCAATAGCCTCTCGCCGTTCTCAAACGATCCGAATTATCAAAGGGTCCCGATTGCTCCCCGTAGCTTATCAGACCTTAGCTGGCTGGAGCGACGGAGGAGCCTCAATGCGGTTGTAAGTGTTCTACTTGCTTTGTTGGCTTCTGGATGCTCACCAAAGTCCCTCCAGGGAGAGCTGGACTACGCTCTAAGCCAGTTAGGTGGTGGCGCTGCATCGACCCCGGTCACGGCCGATATTCGGAGTACAAATGGACTCATGAACGCCTCAGGTGCTGTAGACCAGTTCCAGGTCCAGAGCATGCCGCCCGCATTTGAGATCCTCATACGACTCCTTTTCCACCTTTCTTTGCTTGGACTCCTTATCTTGACATTGGTCGCGTTGTGGTATTATGCACCTATTGCCGGGTTTGCGATATTCGTTGCATGGACTGCAATATTCTACGGCTTGCTGCTTATTCTATCATGGAGAGGAAGACCACGGGGTTCCGTTCTCACTGTTGTTCTAGCTCGTCTTCGCGGAGAGCAGACCGTGCCCTCTACACCCTCTCGTCCAGCCTCGAGTTTCGCTTTGGATCAGTATCCGTTCCCTACTGCGGATCCTCGCGGCCCATATATCCATCAACCTCAAGTATGGTCTGCGACGGAGGACTACGCAAGCATGTCCCACGCAGGCCCTCGTAGTACGGAGGAAGGGTACGATGACGATGACGAAGATGAAGATACCCGACAGCGGAGAATTGAAGACGAGATGGCCAGGAGGGAAGTATCCATCGTCACTGTTCCTAAACGGAGGCTATGGATCACAAATCCCTCATGACACCCCACCATCGACTGCTGTCTTTCTCTACATTCACATGCATTTTATAGGCGAGGTCTCATTACTACATTGCCATCAACACACAGCATTACCTCTCATTTATTTAGCATAGATCTATGCGGACACTTCTTGCCGCTGTACTTCTTGTGTGTATTACAGTAATATTAGAGGATGCTGTAATGGTATTGTATGGTACATGCGTGGAGACATAGTCCCAGAGCGACGACTCAGTCCCAGGAACCTGTGGATGAATGCAATAGTCCCGAAGCTTGCCAAAAAATATGAAACACTACTCTGGCCCTTCTACCGCAACATCATGCCTCCACTTATCGACTCGATTAAGTTTTGCTGCATCATGCAGAGGTGCTGGAGGGGGTGGTGAAGTTACGGGCATGGGAGGCATCATCATTTGTGGCATCGATGGAGCGAAGAAACCGGATCCCATGCCCATGCCCATCATAGGAGGTGTGAAGAACATGGAACCCGTCATCTGCGCCTGCATCATCATCTGCTGCTGCTGTGCCATCATATTGTACTGGGTTCTCCGTTGGCGCTCGGGATGGAGAGCCAAGGGTCTTTCATCGTCATCATCGTTACCCTTGTTAGACATGGAGGACAGTCCTAACGGAGGTAACGAAGGAGGTAAAACGGACGCGCGAAGACCCAGAGGCTTGTCATCGTCGTCATCGCCACCATTCGAATTGGCTGCTGTGGAAGGCCTTGGCGACAGCCCGCCAGGAGTGGAGATGCCTTTCGTCAGCAATTTCGACAGAGGCCGATCTTCCTCTGAGTCGCTCTCAGGAGGGCGCGCAGTTAGTCTCTGGGAGGGGAGGCGTAACGTTGCAGCAAGAGGAACATCCTCGTCGTCACTATCATCAGCCTTACTCTCGAAAATCTCCGGACGACTGTTCTTCCGAGGACGGAATCGCGGTCCAGTGCCGGTGGTTCTGATAGGGCCTGCTTCTTCATCTGACGCCCATCCTGTATTATCACCACGAACGGACTGCGCCACCGGCGCTTGGCCAACCTCACTCCCGCTATCGGAGTCGCTATCACCATCATCACCGTCGTCGTCCACTGGCGGAGGCGCACGCCGAGTCGTCGCGGATGGGATATCAGGCAGCCGAGGGGGAGAGGCGGACGTTCGTATGACAGGACTTGCAGGTTCAGCTGGTGACGGGGAAGGCGAAAGACCCTGTGGCGCATCAACAGCTTTTCCTTTGCCCTTCCTCTTCTTGGAATGTTTAGCGTCCTCGGCCTCCTCGCGCTTCCTCCGCTCTTCAGCTTCGGCCCGTTCCCGCTCTTCGATTTCTTTCAATTTCGCCATCTCCCGCTCCCAGAGAGTATCCACGCCGAATACAGACCGACTCTTGGGCATTCGTACGTCCAGAGCGGGCCCTGGCGACAACTTCTTGTCGTCGTCGAAGCTGAGCAAAGGTTGGCCACCGGCGGAGTTCCTGCGTTGAAGAGCAGGCTCGGAATTGAAGGAGTTCATATGCTGAGAAGTCGGTCTTCCAAGGGAAGCAGGGTCTATCAGCGTACTAGATCGGTGCATGGAACCGCGCGCCATCATGGACGGCCTCTCATCACCAGTAAACACCCTATAATCGCACACTGAGTGTAAGTAACCGAATAGAACTGATAGCACAGTCGCCTTACCGCTGTCTGCTGCGCATTTCTGCCTTTCGTGCCTCCAGATTGTCTATGAGACTTGTCCCAAAGAGCTTGCCGGGAGGCCTTCTAGGCTGGTTAGACTCAGGCTCGGGCTCAGTAACAACCGGCAAAGGGATCTCAGGTTCCTCCAGCACCGGGGTGGGGAGTGCAACCTGCTGTCCATCCTCGGTAGCACGAGGGAGCTGCGATTCGATATCTGCATAAGCAACATCTCTCTGGCCATCTACCATGAGCGAGTTTCGGAAGGTCAACTGCGATAAGGTCAAGCTCGTGCGAGGATTCGGAGTAAATGAGTTGGAGGCGATGGGGGCGGATGGCTGGATGGGCGATAAGACACCCGAGACCCGTCGAGAGGCCCGAGCACCGGGCGGCAGCGGACGCCCATCAGTACTGAGCTCGAAACCGTCCTTGGACCTGACTGGCGGTGGCCCGGATTTCATAGGCATGGTGCCCTGGAGTGGACTAGGCATGACGAGGACTTTGGGGCGCATGAGATCCCACTTGGAGTAGCGGCGCTCTTGGTTGCGCTCCATACCGCTGGGTGCCACGGAAACTGCATCGTCGCGATTAAGTAGTGCCTGAGTGCCCCAAGACGCGTTTGACATGGTGCGTGCATGTGCCATGGCCTTCGGATCGAACCGAGATGAACGTGACGGGGAAGGAGGGCGTACTGCGAACGGACTGTTCTCGTCATTGAGAAGTGCTTTGGAAGCCATGGTAGCCATTGTGCCGTGCGACGTCGTGCGACCATGCGCACCCGGGCCCCGTGGATAGTATACCGAGCCTCTGTCTGGCGAGGGAAGCCGCGGTATGTTATTGAGTTCGTCGGTAGACTGGGATGGGAATGGAACCGAGTGCAGTGGAGGGGTTGTGGGCATATTCGCTATCAACGCATGATGCGACACGGCGCGTTCATGTGTAGGTCGCGGTGAATCCGTCTTACGTTCAGGGAAGTCGAGAGGGGATCCAAATGACGCCCTCCTAGGCATATCGGGTCTCATATTAGACTTGGACTCGAGGAACGCACCTCCTTCTCCGAAACCGTCTAGTCCGCTCACGCTCATTGATCTGGAGCCTGAGGGGACTGGACGACGAGACGGCCCAGCCGAGTTTTCCTCAAGCTTCACTGGATGAGGGTTTGGTAGCACATCTGACTTGGCCTTTGCAGCAGATTTCTTGGGGGCCTTCTCCTTCTTGATAAATGCGTCCAATCCCCATGATGCGAGATCAATATCCAAATCCTCTTCATGCTCGGGCTCATGCTCCGGTTCAACTTCCTCCTCTGCCGCCCCAAAAGGATTCCGCAGCGCGTCCATAGAGCCACGGGACCTCCTATTATCCATAGCAGACTCGCGTCCGCTAACGCTGCCAGCTTCGCTGGGCAATGCAACGCCCAGGTAGTCGGTGCTCTTACGAGACCCGGGACGGGGGGCATTATTGCGGCGAAGGTGGGCAAATATGGCGCTGTCATGAGCTGAACGGAAGGGAGCGTTGGGATTGCTTGGATCGTTGTCATATTCTGCCGATACAGTAGACAGGTCAGCGCGTCATTCCTCGGTACAACGAACGGATATCGCACCTATAAGGGCTGCTGCAAGCTGCAGACGGGAGAAAGCAGTCATCGTAAAGAGCAGTCAAGGACTGCGGGTGAGTGTCAAGAATAAGATGGGTATAATGCACCGGAGCGCATGGGTACGGGTCTCAAGAGCTTGTAACGGCCTCGTTATTAGGGCCGAGCCAGTAACATCCAGCGCCACGTGTCCCGGACCGAAATAGTCCTCCATGCACTGGAAGGTTCAGCCTGCAGTTTGGCGTTCTCCAGGCTCGCGAGGATACGAGCAATATTGTCCATGTCTGTTATGTATTTCCTCTTTCCCAGTCGATAGAATGGAGTCAAATGTAGCGTCCTATAATTTAACACAAAGATCCCAATTTACTTCACATTTTCCCTTTACAGCTCGTCATGGTGGACAGGATTCCCCTCCTCGTCAATCTCCTCCATCATAATCTCGACCTTGTCCTTCAAATGCTCAGGCAGCTCAACACCAACCTTCTCCGGATCCTCGAACTTCAATGGGATTTGTCCATGGTCGGGTATATCGGGAGGCAAGCTAGGGTCCACGGGGGGAGCAGGCTTCACACTGTCGTCGGCTTGCGCTGTCTCCGACACGCCTAGTGATCGCCTGAGGACCCGATCTACGCGCTTGAAAAACCTACCAAGATTTATTTGTCAATTTTCTTGTAAATGCGGCGACTATAATACTTACTCGTTCGAGTCGGGTACGTCGAATCCAGACCGTACGAGTGCTCCGTCGATGAGGATTGACGTCACCTCCCTGAGGTCCTCCTCAGCCTCGATATCGCGCTCTTCGTCTTCCGATGGCAGCTGCTCGACCCGACGGAGAAGGCCTTCAATCAGAGGAGATCGGGGGTTGATCTCCAGCAGTCTCTGCTTCTTCGCGAACTCGAACATCGGGTTCTGGGCCTGTTTGCTGTTCGATGCACCTGTCATGAACTTGATGAGCAGGAAGAAGCAAAGGTTCTTTGTAGCAGTACGCACTCATCATTTTCTGAACATTAGCAGTATAGCCAAACTTGTCTGCGACGATAGCACACGGGCTCGTCACCAGGCGATTCGAAATCACCACTGTCCCGACAGTGAGTGATCAGCACACATCTCGGCCACAACAGCAGCACAGCGGCGTACCATCACGAACTAGGTCCTGGGCCTCCTTCTTCAGGTAATCGAGCAGAGGCTTGAAGCGCTCTTTCAATATCTCTTGTTGCTCCTTCTCGTCTTCAGGGTCAGAGTCTGCGAGGAGGCAAGTTGAGTTCCCTGCGGGGCCATGCACACAAATTCGACACTCACCCTCGTCTCCAAAGACCAAGCCTGCTTTCGCCACATCGTGGAACGGCAGGCCCCTAGTAAGGGTACCCGTCAGCTCGTAAAACAAAAATGCAGCGACCTGGCATGGCTCACTTCCAGCGCTTCATGTTCTGAACAAGGATCTCGTCCAGCGGCTCGTTCAATAACAAGACCTCGTACCCCCTCGCCGTCAACTTCTCCACGAAGACACTATCGGCCAAGGCTTTGGTGGACTTCCCAATATCCGCGAGGTAGAAGATCTGAGAGAACTTGTCAGCAAAAGCAACCCCCGAACACCCGCGCAAACAAACCTGATTCTGGCCCTTCCTCTTATTCTCAAGGTACTATACCCATCCATAAATCAATCAACCTCTCACACATACAACAGCGCGCACCACCTACCTCATCCAACGACGTCCGTTCCCGCTGGTTACTCGCAAACCTCGCCAGCGCCGCCAGCTTCTCCCTGTTCTTCACATTCTCCGCCGCGCCGAGCTTGAGCACCGTCCCGTACGCCTCCTGGACCTTGTCGAACTTCTCCGGGTCCTCCTCTGCGAGCTTCGTGAGCATCTGGATGATGTGCCGCAGGATGATGGAGCGGATCTGCTTGAGGAATTTCGTGGACTGCAGGGTCTCGCGGGAGACGTTCAGCGGGAGGTCCTCGGCTACGTGCGAGTAAACTGATTAGGACAGATGATGCGGAAGGAAGAAGGCGGGGGCGATTAACCGTCGATTATTGCTTTGACCCAGCTGGCCCACTTCGGCAGGCTATCTTCGCCCAGATCATTCGTAATAAAAACGCGCTTGACCATCAACCTGAGGTCTTTAGAGCTGCCTTGCACTGGTTGTTGCCAGAACGACTCATCCCTGGATCGAGAAGGGTATAACGCCCTTCGTCAATCATCGTACGGCAATCAGCATTAGACGGCACACTTACAATCGCGAAGGAATGTATATGATAGCCCTGAAGGAGACGCCGGACCCGGAGTCACCGGCAAAGTGGTGCCACGCCAGGGGCTTTTCGTAGTCCTTGAACGTAGCCTGGTAGAACCGCTCGTACTCGTCCTCCGAGACGTCCTTCGGGTCCCTGGATACCCCTCAGTTTAAGTCATACACCGTGATCACAGAGCGACTCAGTACTCACCGCATCCAGATCGGCGGTTCGGGGTTCAGCTGCACCCACTCCTCGACGGTGACGGTCTTCGTCTTGGGCGCCTTCTTCTCCTCCGGCTTCTCGTCTTCCATGACGGCCTCGTCCTCGTCGTCCTTCTCCGGGACGGGCTTCTCAGACTCTTCATCTTCGACGGGGACTTCCTCCGTTCTCTCCGTCAGGAGATAGATGGGGAATGTCGAAGAGAACGACGAGTGTTTCTGACTGCTGCCTCGTGAGCTCTAACATGAAGGCTATTCAATAAGGGTACGCACACGAGGTCCATGATAGTCTTCTGGTCGAGGTACTCCGACGCATCTTCCTTCAGTACGAGCGTAATCTCTGTCCCTCTCCCGAGCGTGTTCCCTCTTGGATCGGGGTACGTCTCGAAGGAGCTGTCATCTGCGGAGGAGCTGAAGACATTTTGCGTAGGGTTAGGGTTCTTGGCGGACTTGGGCGGAATGGAGGACACGTAGACACGGTCTGCGACCAAGAAACTATAGAAGTAGTCAACGGAGATATTCAAGTCATGTAGATTGATAGAAGAACCGTACCTGCTGTAGAAACCAAGACCGAAGGCGCCGATGAGGTTGCCCTGCCCAGTCGTGTCTGAAGTCTCGGCCCGCGCGAGGAAATCAGACGTGCCGGATTTCGCCAAGGTACCCTGCACGTGTAGCCGTATTCAGAGAGATTCGCAGAGAGAACATCACAGTACATACCAGGTTCGTGGTGAGCTCTTCCGGTGACATACCAATACCGGTATCTGTAGGGGGGATGATACGCCGTCGCCGCTAAGGCAGTCGAGGGCACTCACCAGCGATGATCAACCTTCCACCTGAACCATCGGGGTTCTTGACTGTCTTGATGGTGATATTCAGACCGTCAGCACCATAGTTGATCGTCGGGTCAGTTAGTGCCGTGAGACGCAGCTTCTCCAAAGCGTCGTTGGCGTTCGATATCAGTTCACGGATGAATATGTCGCTGTAGAGAAATCAAGTAGCTGTATTGATCACCGGCCGACCCGACGCACCGATGCGAATATAGACTGGCGGTACAAGGATGGTGAGTACATAGCTACCACGACGGAAGGCCTGTGCTGCTACCTGTTTATGACGATCTTGCGCAAACGAGCAACATCACTCTGTACAAGTGTTTAGCCCGCTAACGTGCGACCAGTCATATATAACACACCTGATAGCTGTGTTTCTCCTTGGGGACAGCAGGCGAGTCCAAGTCCGGGACGTCCTGCGCGCAGGCACAGGACGCCAGCAGACCGAGCGACACGAGCAAGGGCCGGATGAGTCGCATGTCGGACGAGAGCACCGAGCTCTGACCAGCTAATTATTTTGCAGATATACGTGCGAAGGAGAGAACGCGCTGACGTGTCAGAAACTCGGACGCGGGTGGACGTGCTGGTCACGGTACCGAGAAGCTCACGGCATGATCGATGTCCAGTGCTGGCCACGTGGAAACAGCGCTTCTCATCACAGATCGCATCACAGATCTCTCAGATTCGTCCGGAATCTTCGAGACCAGATCTTCATTGGCCGCCACAGAACATACGGGGGACCATTATCGAGTAGATATGCCAAAAGAAATTAACTACAAAACAAATGTGCAGACCATTAATGCGAGTGCTCCGGTACATGCACCGACAACTTTGGTGCCGACAGTCCCGCAAGATAGTCCTGAAGATACGTGGTCAGTCTTCTTGCGATGCATGACATAGGAAACTTGAGCGTACTCACCCTGACCCAACGCTCGCGCTGTTCTGGTACATGGTCAAACATATTATACCTTTTGTCATTCTGCAAGTGACCGTCAACACTGGCATCACAAACAATCATCGTCCGAACATACCTTTAGGACCTTCTCGATCTCTCTGATATCAATCGTCTTCGCCAGTGCCTTCAGATCCGCAGTCCCCCCGCCGCCCTCACCCTCATCCTCCTCAAGCGGGTCCGCCTTCACCCCGCCGTCCGCCCCTTCCCCACCCATGTTCTTCAACCGTCCCCAGAACTCCACAAAGGCATTCTCGTGCAGCATAGCATCGAACGCGGCGCGCGCCTCCGTATTTCGCTCGCGCTGCCACTTCTCATACTCGTGCTGCAGTGCTTGCGAGTCAAACCCAAGTTTTGCTGCGGGCAACGACGATAGCAGTGAGTCAACGGGCAGATCCGAGAAGGATGTCGATAGGGATGGAGAGTGTGATGCGAAGAGCGCATGCAGGTTGTCAAGATGCTTGGCACGTAGCCGTCCGATATGTGAATGGAAGAGGTGCAGCTGTTGGTTGTAGGGAAGCGGGGACCGGGTGAACCGCGGGTCGATCTTCAGCTCCGGCAGTGCCTGCTCCCATGTCATCTGCGAAGTAGATGTCAGTCAACTGCCCGACCATCAGCTTGTATCATACCTGTGGGTCACGTATAGCATCAACCAGCATAGTCCTATTTAGTAAAAGAACGAGCACTGTTGAGCGCCCCACCTAATAGTGGCAGTCCTCTTAAAAAACAACGGGCGCACCTAAACTCCCGTTCCCCCTCTTCCATCGTCAAGCCCATCTTCGACCGATTGATATCCGCCTCGAGCTTGGTCCGCTCCGCCTTTACTCTCTCCTCCCTTTCGCGCACGGCCCTCTCCTTCTTTTCCCGTTTCTCCTGCTCCTTGTCCTCGGCACTCTTTTCCTCTTTCACCTCACCGTTTTCGGTCGACGCATCTTTAGCTTGCTCACCTACGCCCTGGGCTTTCAAGAACGTCTTGAATAGCTCCTCTCGGAGCGAAGAAGACCCCACAGCATCATAACGAGGGTCGCTGTACAGGTGCTTCTTAACTTCCTTCCAGTCAGCCCCAGGTTTTGCGCGCCCGCTCTCCTTCAGCAAGGAAAAGAAGTCTACTTCAGCTTTTTGAGCAGCAGCGCGTTTCTCTGCAACGACAACGTAAGTCAGGTTCCGGACGAAGCAATACGGGCACTCACTTTCTCCAAGCTCCTTCAAATACTCCCTAAACTTCTTCTCCCGCTCCCTGTCGTCCCTTCCCCACCCCCAAAACCGCCTGTCCTTCTTCCACTGCCTTCGGAAATCCGACCAGCTCGTGCGTGTGCTCTTCACCTCCTCGCGCAGCAGGCGCTCGTACGCCTCGCGCGGGTCCGCGGTCTCCTTCTCCTTCCTCACCTGCGACTCGCGCAGCTCGCGCAGCTCGCGCGCGCGGTCGCGGCAGTACTCGTCGAACGCTTCCCGCCTCGCGGAGACAGACGACAGGAGGACGTACCGCGGGTCAGAGATGAAGATCGGAAGCGCAGTGTCCCAGGGCATGAGCGGGTTGATGTCCTTTTCGCGGAGCAGGGTCTGTACCGGAGTGAGTAACGCGTAGAGATCGCGATGGGTATGCTGCGCACCTTGAACAGTGCCTTGGCTTCCTCGATGGAGAGGTCCACCTTCTCGGGCATGTTCAGCTGAGGCAAGGCTTGCTTGGCTCTCTCCGCTTCCTCTGCCTCCGCTTGCTTCCTAGCCTCCTCCGCCTCTTTCCTCTTCCTCTCCTCCTCTTCCGCCTCCGCCGCCAACTGCGCTGCTGCCTCACGCTGCCACTCCTCTTCTTCGCTCTCCTCCTCGCTCTCCTCCTCTTCGTCCTCTTCCTCCACCTTCGCCTTCTTCGTGATCACAACCTCGTCCACAGGGACCGGCTCCTCCGCCTTGCGCTTCGCCGCCTCCTGCACCTCCTTCTTCACGCGCTTCACCTCCCTCGCCTGCTCGTTGTCCCTCTCCCTCTCCTTCTTCCCACCCTTAGCATTCGCATTCGCCGGAGACTGCGTCCCCTCCTTCTCCAGCGCCGCGACGGCCTCCTTGATCTCCTCCGGCACCGTCCACACGCTCCGCTTCTCGACCCTGTGCGTGTAGAACACGTTCCCCTCCGTCGTCGTCACGCGGATCCAGTCAGTCCCGGGTATAGGCACTTTTTTCGCGGGCTTTTCCTTCTTCTTCGGGGGTTGCGCTTGTAGCGGCACTGGCACTGGCATCTGCCCCGGGATGACGGGGAACGCAACGGGCATGGGGCGGACGTAGGTTGATTCTTTTGTGAACGCATTGTAGTAGTATGGCTGGCCTCCGGGACCTGCAACTCGTTAGACGAAGATATGGCAAGCAGCAGAAAGCACGTACCTACATGTTCAGTCCAGCCCGGAGGTAGAGGCGGGGCGGCCATCGGAACAAAAGGGGGGACTGGCATAGGTGGGCTCGCCATTTGCAGATACACGCTGTATACAAGCGAATTCGAGGCAGAACGGAGCGGTGAAGGGATAATTGCGCTGTGGCAATAGAGTGACGTCGGTACTAGTTACCGGACTGTGGCAAAATAGGTAGACTGGGAGGCTGTGCCATTGATGGGGAACCAGGCCTCGCTCTGATTGGCTGTCAACGCCCCCAACGTTCCTGCACTCGGTTCGATGCAGTCGACTCTGCGAGCTGAGCGATACGTAGGTCCACAATTACTACAGTCTCTCAGTTGCATGACTCGTCCAATCAAATATAGGAACATTGTCGGATAGTTATACGGTGTCACAAGCTTTCCTACGTTTGGGAAAGGGCAACTATGAATAGCATATCTGGCAAACCGGCCAGTGAACATCGCACACCCCATAGTCAGCTGTGAATGCTGAGGGACCCCTTATCAGTTTGCCTTTTTCTGCGCTATACGTATGCTCAGTATAAAAAACTGGATAGCTACTGCGCTTCTTGCGCATCAGGTGAGTATCCAAAGTGGACATTTCTCGCGTGGAGTGTCTCTGACTGCATGTAACAGTAATGTAAGACTTGGCTTGGCGCTTCGCAAGAAAGATCCTCAAGGTACGAGGTCCGCCCCACATCCGAGTGAAAATTCGACTTCTGATTCCCAACGTCTATGAATACTACGCCCCACGGCCGTGTGTAGGTATAAGTAGCCCAATGTGCACAAAACACACTGGAGGGGGATCTGTTTGCCATGGTTTCTTCCCATCCCGAGGACAAGGCGAAGCAGGCAGCTCTGACCAAGCGGGTGCTTTGGAAGTTCGACTCGCATATACTACCACCCCTGGCTCTTGTACGCTATTCATAATACTTCTCCGCTCTCTACTGACCGTTATTCACTCGCGACCAAAGGTGTGGCTAGCCAATTTTCTTGACCGGTCGAATGCCGGCAATGCGAGGATTGTTGGCCTTGAGAGCGATATACACTTGGTCGGCAATCAATTCAATATTGCGCTGACGGGTAAGTCTACGTGAGCTGAAACAAATAACCCGCTGAATTTATGTCCTTCTTAGTTTTCTACGCCACGTATGTATCCGGGTATACTCAGTCGGTTCCACATCCACTAACTTCCTATCAAGCTATGTCGCCGTGGAACTACGTGAGTCTAGTCACAAGCGTTGTCGACTGCCCACAGGTAACTGAGCATATCACAGCTTCCAACTGGATTATCAAGAAAGTTGGCCCGACACGATGGCTCCCCTTCCTGGTGTGCGCCTTCGGCACGGTGACGACGCTGAGCGGCCTCGTTCAGAACTTCGCCGGTCTAACGGCCATTCGCGTCGTACTCGGGATGTGCGAAGGAGGTCTCCTTCCGGGCATGGTATGTTTATTAGCCAATCTCGTGCAAATCTACGCTCAACTGAAGAGACAGGTGTTATACCTCTCCACCATTTACCGGCGGCATGAATTACAATTGCGGTGAGAGAATTCAAAGAATACACTACACGGAATGTGCTCAGTCTGCACACTTCATCCAGTATCAGTGTCTTCTATGCTGCTGGTGCGCATTCTCCATGGTAGTTATGCCACTGGAGACAATTGCTCATGCGTGATCTTAGTATCTTTGTCCGGAGCCTTCGGAGGTCTGCTGGCTACCGCCATCATAAAGATGGACGGAGTCGGTGGACTTGCAGGATGGCGCTGGATCTTTATCCTGGAAGGACTCGGATCTGTCATAGCCGGTCTAATATGTGCAGCGGTGCTTCCCGTCAGCATCGAGTCTGCGAGATTCCTGACAGAGGAAGAACGTGCCTTTGCTCGTGAGCGTGTTCCCTCTATAATTATGTTAGGACAAAATACTAATGTATCACGCAGTGAACCGCTTCCATAGATCGAACGCCATTATGAACAGCGTCTCCGCGGTGAAACCTTCGGAAGACCTTGCCTTATCTGCGCCAGACCCCGAGAAGAGCACTTCAGAAGACAAGACTCACCCGGATCAACTCCGGGTAGCCGAGGTCCCGATTTACTACGACGAAGAGCAATTCGAGTGGCGGGAAGTAGTCCGAGGTAATTACCGCAGCCCTAGGAAAGGGGCGAAAGTTCTGACAACGTGATGCAGGGCTCACGGAGATACAAGCTTGGTTCACCGGGTTGGCGTTCTTAGGTTTGAATGTTGGCTTCTACTCCTTTTCCCTCTTCTTGTAAGCGCTCGCCCCACGATGCCCTTGCGCTCGACTCATAATCCTCCAGGCCGACGATTGTCACCGGTCTGGGATATGAAGGCGCGTCCGCTCAACTGCACACCGGTATACATTTTTGGTCACGCTTATAGCTCGGAAGTCACACCTCACACCATGCATTCCAGTCCCTCCCTACGTCCCCGCCGTCGTCCTCACAAGTAAGCACTGTAGTGAGAGGCTTCATTAGTGTGACCTGATTTCTTGGTCAGTCTTCGTCGCTTTCCTTAGTGACAGATTCAAATGGCGAGGACCATTCATCCTCATCTGTCTGCCAGTGGCTATGGCAGGTAACCTTCATTTACCTTGTCACTAGTACCCCACGCTGAAGAAATTCTAGGTTATATCATCGCGATCGCCGCCCAAACAAATGAAGCTCGATACGTAGCAGTATTCCTTATCGCTGCTGGAATGTACGCGATCTCAGTACATATCTCTCTCGGTATACTCATGTCGAGTGTAATCTTCCAATAGTTATCCATCCGCTCCTTGCATACTGTCAATCCTTCCGAACAACTGTGGGGGCCACTATAAGAGGGCCACCGTCACCGCGCTGCAATTAGCGATCGCGAACACTGGGTAAGCTGAAATTACTTTCGGATTATAACATCGAGGATCTCATGCCAGCCCGCGATCATCCCAGAGGTTTCATAGCGACCTTCGCTTACACGTCTGGTATGTATGAGCAATTAAAGTTGCCCGAAATCCCTGATATTGTTTTGTAGACGAGGCGCCGAAATATATTCGCGGGCATAGTATCGCCTTGGCCTTCGTGATTATGGCCTGGTTGTTCATCGCAGCAAACGTGTACGCCAATCCGCTCCACTACTGGTCTGCTGTGAGCTTACACCATATCACGTACCTAGCTTATTTTGCATCCATGAAAATCGGGCACGGCAGGGCGGCGCCAGAGACGATAACCTCCGTATGTATGAAGAATTGCTGGAATCAGGCCGGACGAGAGCACCCATTGGTGACAGGCACCCACAATTCAGGTTCACTCTATGAGAGGTTTTAGACCGTGGGGAAGACTGTGTTTACCTTCAACGGGCGGTATGGCATGTAGGGTACACGGTTATGCAAATACGGAAGAGCAGGAGCTAGCAAAGAAATTCGAAAATGCAGAGTGAAGATGCTATTAGATATACATTGCGGAAAATTTGTATAGATCGTGCATGTATGGGACGTACTGCAGGGCAGATAAATAAAAACGATGCTTTGCCCAACTGAGCAGAAATCAAAGAGGCAGAATAAAGGAGGTGTTAGCCGGTCTACACATAGAACCTGATAGAGGTCAGCGTCAAGCGGTAAGATCCTCGACTAGAGCACTCACTTCTTATTTATTTGATACAGGAGTAAATTGAGGTTAACCTTCGCGAGGCCATTGAACAAGGAAAGAGAAGCACGGTTCTCAAACTGCGCTTGTAACAGATCTTCCATCCTGAGATCTTGTGATGCCACCCGATTTGTTATACCCAGAGTGTTATTATAGACCTCGATGGTGAACACGCCGACTTCATTGGAAGATATGATAATGTCGATCTTGTCGAACTGTCGAGGAGAGAATTGGTCGATGGATAACAATATACCTTTATCGTACAAGTCTTGCGCTCCATACTTGAATGATCCAAACTGAGGAGTTCTCCCGGACTTCTGCAGCTCTCTCATATGGAAATATTGCTTGGTGAAAGGCATAACGAAGCGTTTTTTCCTAGATCGAAATGGTCATCGATAGTCGAGAAGAGGCAGAAATTCTTCATACCCTTTGCCACGTTGCATAGTGTGCATTGCTGCATCGACGTATTTATGATAGCTGTCTATCTGCTCCTCGAAGTATTTCTTGCGTTCTCGTAAGTGCTTCAGGGCCTCTTCCATATTTTCCATTTCTTGTTGTCGCTGGAGCCGCTTTCTATGTTTGCTCCGCACATCGCCAGCGATGGCATTTAATATGCCTTGGTACCCATCACTGCGAGTGATCTTGCCCAGCTTTTCCAGCTCTAACAGGAAATAGATAGCGTGCGCCTTCACTTCCCGGAAAGATAATCTAAGGATGGTATAAGGAAGAACGCCCGGAGTGTAAAGAGATATTCACTTACGATCTGATATCTTCCATTCGATACGCAGACTCATACCCCGTCGTCGACGGCATCTGTCTACGGGACCTGGAGCGTTTGCGATCGGCGATCTCCTCGTTGCGCAAAATCTCGTCCCATATTTCCTCGTGTTCGTCTGTTACTGGCTGCATCAATGCTTCGACCAAGTCCTTGGCGGGTTGAACTCGTAGTATTGCTAACACTCCTCTCTTGGCTT
This sequence comes from Gloeophyllum trabeum ATCC 11539, assembly GCF_000344685.1. Lineage (NCBI taxonomy): Eukaryota > Fungi > Basidiomycota > Agaricomycetes > Gloeophyllales > Gloeophyllaceae > Gloeophyllum > Gloeophyllum trabeum. The sequence continues at coordinate 1,405,675 of NW_006920411.1, read as the reverse complement.
GTACCCAAAGCGCTTTCTCGTCGGCCTGCGGGTCTGGGAAAGAGGATTATGAGCAACGACCTTAGGAAAATGCTGCGGAACGTACCTCGCACGTGAGCGAACCGATTCGACAACTCTAATGTGATGGCCTTGTCACGAGCATCCTTGAGCTCATCGTTGCCGAGATGTGGCACCCCATCAAGCTCGTGTAGAATCACTCGCAGAGTATCGTCACGGGCAGGAGCCTACCACGATCTTCGGTGAATGTCAAACATACGGCGGAGGAGAAGACGTACGATAGACTCTGCATGCTGCGCCAATAGTGCATGCATGGCATAAACCTCGTTCGGGGAGATATAGATCGGCTTTGGTTGGACTGTTGCATCCAGGAACTCGTGTGCATGGTACTGAGTCTCAGCGTCAGGGACATCGGCCACTGATAGCACGTTAGCACTAGCAGGTCCCATAGACAAACCAAGTGTTCACCTTCCAGCAACCAAGCAGTCATCTGCTTGATGCATTTGGCGACGAAGTCGTTGATCGGGACGAAGGAAGGACTGTCCTCTCCAAATTCGGTGCCGCTCGCAATTTGGGTGAGGACCTTGGAAATCTGCGCAAGGTTTTTGCGTGCAGCGATATCCACAGTACTCGACACAATATCGAACGTCTCAGGCGTGCTTACGCCTGCCATTAGTACCTAATGACAGACCTGATTTCGGGAGACTCACATGATAGCGGGGTTGATAAACCTGTAATAAACCATCCGGCCAACGCAAGCGGCATAAACTTCATCAGACTCGTCCGGGAACTTCTCCTACAGTCATCCAGTCAGCGACCGAACAGAGGTAAAACTGTCGTCCATTACCTTCAGTGACGCTAGCGTCTCGCGAGCAAGGTAACGCATAGCGTACGGCATCCTCTTAGTTGACTGAGTAATGGCACTTACGAAGGCATCTGCCCACCACTGAAGGACTTGAAGATCTGCGCAAGATTGGTCTGAGCTCGGGATATGTGTTGATATAGACCAGAAGATACAAACGCCGGATGTATTCGGCTCGAGTGGGCGGGTCATTGAGAGCTTGATAGAAGGGCAAATCCTTAGGCTTGCTACTGCTTACACCGGACCTCATTTCCTCTATGTCTATTCTCGAACGGTAGATCTACGGCCGTGTAAGCATTTCCCAGTGCACGGCTGGTGGAAGAACTCACGATAGAAGCATCAACTTCTAGATTCAGATCATCAGAGTTGACAATTTCTCGAATGAGCGACTGGAGGATTTCTCGGACATAGACAACCTGCTTTGCCCTGATGTAGTGAACGGCAATGTTGATATACATCGGATGGCCGTGTTGGATGTCCACGACGGAGTTGGCTGCGGCAATCTCTTGTTGTATGGAAATCTGGACCATGGGATTAGCAAAATATCGAACCCGATCACTCCACACAAACCTGAAAGAGTTTCAAAAACAGATAATCCTCTCGTCTGTCTTGTCCATAGCCAAAAAGCGTCAAGACAATTCGTTCAGTAAGGCGTCTATTCTTCTCTCCTTCACCGTCAGGCGAAATCTCAAGGAACAGTTTACTAAGGTAGTCCCCCCTAGTCTGTAGCAGATAAAAGAGTTGCTGATATAGCTCAAGCTTCCGACGTGCTGCATGGTCCAGAGTATTCGGGCCGGCAAAGGGATCTCCATGAGCAGCCAAGACGGATGCCCTCGCAGCATGAGCAGCAGCACTGTCGGCTCCGTGTCGTCGACGCGCTTTGATGAGCTCCTCAAAGCTTTTCACGTTCTGTACCACAAGGGCAATCTTGACGTCGAGGTCGTGCACGTCATTCTCCAGTGCCTGGTTCTCCCGGATATTCTCCACGACTTTCTTCCGAAGTTGCTCAATTTTGATCTCCTCTTGAAAATCAGCTTCAGAATCATCAAGGAGGTGCACAAAGTTCTTGATTGTGCTAACGTTGACGTTCTTGCCTAATGTCAGCTGTCTGTACTGCTCGCGGGTTTCCTTTCCGCGGAAGAGAGATTGTATCTTGACAACCTTGGATAAGTTTGCGCGGAAGTATTGCAGCTTGGCATGGAATCGACGTCTCTGCAGGACGCCCCGTAACATGGCCTGCAATATCACCGCTATTGGAACACTCCTATACAGATGGTCGCGCCAGGCGTAGTAATCACGACGGACGAGGGCACCTCGTGCAGCGGCTTGAAAGCCAGTAACGTCTGGTGCAACGAACTCCAACTGTTTCTTCTGCTGCTGGCGTCTCTGTCGAGTAAGAGCTGCACGCGCCAGGGCCTGGAAACCTCCGACCGCAGTAAGTGTGTGCGCCTCCGCCAACTTCTTGGTAACTTCGTTGAGTTCCTGTCGAGCTAACTTCCCGCGAGCCAGAGCCTGAATACCAATTAACACGGGGGTCGCCTTGCGTAAGCCTCGAATCAGAGCCAAGAGACGCTTTCTGGCAAGGTAAGTACGGGCAGCGGCTTGAATTCCTATGACAGTCTGCGTGACATCTTGCAGCTTGTTCAATTGGGTCCGCATCCGACGGCGCATGATAACTCCCCGCGCATGAGCTTGTAAGCCTGCGACGTATGGCGAGATGCCCTCCAGTGTCTCGGCACGCCTCTGTGCGACTCTACGCACCAGCGCACCACGAGCACGCGCCTGCAAGGCGACAACAGACTTCACGGCGTCGATACGACCAAAGCTCTTTTGCACTTCGACATGTTGCTTCTGCGCCAGACGGGCGCGAGCGAGAGATTGGAGCTTCACAATTGTACGTGTGCTTTTCCGCAGGGCTATTTTCAGTAATGCGAACCGACGTCGCTGAATCACGCCGCGAGCCTGAGCCTGTACCTTGACGACATTACTCGAGATGGACTTAATACGCGCAAGTTTCGCTTGCCAGCGCCTGTGCGCAATCAGGCCCCTTGCAACGGCCTGCACGGCAACAGCCCAAGGCACAAGATCCGCTTGTCGGTCCCGCTGTGCCCGTAGGACTCGCCTTGCCAATACACCTCTGCATTGCGCTTGGAGTTTCGACACGTATCGCTCGGCGAGGCGCAGCCGTACGCGCTGTGTCGCCACAGCCTTACGGACCAGGAATGCCCTCGCAAGAGATTGCGTCTGTACGATGGATCCCTCATTCTCAAGTAGTAACCGATCACGACCTGAAGTAGTCAAGTTTTAGCTGGATTACCTATAATTTGAACATGATCAAACGCTCACGTTCGTCGTCCGTCTCCACCTCCACTTCAGGGTCCTCGTTGATCTCTTTCGCTAGTTCTCGTCCTACATTGCCGAAGTTCGGCATAGCAACGCCGGATAGACCTTTCTGCGTCTTTTGCAGCTGGTCATCTGAGAATTGAAGATGGCCCACGAGATTGCCAATCCGTTCTGCCATTCCACGGCGTGCAAGTAGATGACTGCATGACCCCAGAATTAGCTGCTTCCTGCATCGATGAGAAGGGAATATACCTCAGCGCGTGGATACAGTAAATGACCTTGGGCAGGTTCTTCTTCTCGTACAAATCGGTTAGCTCGAATACAAAAGTCTATAAACATATTAAAAGGACAGCTTAATGATTACTAAAAGAGTTACCTCCGGCAGACCAACTTCTCGAACGAAATTGAAGAAATAGTTGATATTATCTGAATGTCGGAAATCCAGTTTGGGCGCCTGAAATGATAAGTCGTTAAAAAGATACGTCTAGGAGATCCTGCACCGTTACTTGCATCATAAATCCGCCTCACAACGGCCTCGCCTTGGAATACGCGGGCGAGGCGAGCTAGGACGACCCCGTTGCGGAGTCCTTCCTCCATCTCAACGACGCCGAACTCGAGTTCTTCTCCTAAGCAGCCCTCAATCCACTGTTGAGCCTCACCAACGTGACACAAGTACTCATAGGCCTGAAGGAGATGTCTCTGAACGTCTGCCCATAGACCTCTGGTCAATCTCGATGAAGGTAGGGGAGTGTTGGATGTGTCTAGTCTCCTATCCCTAGATAGTCGAAGCCGTCCATGAATGCCGGCAACCTCGTCTGAGTCGGTCACGCCGGTCACGACAGTGTCTGTGTCAAACCTAGACTTGAAGGGTGAGCGGGAATGGCCTATTGTCCGAGGTGTCCTAGGCTCAGGCTCGCTTGGTTTCTCCTGCTTATGCTCTTCCCAGTCGTCCTCAGCGTCCCCGCTGGCGATCCGAGGAAGATGACGGCCAAGTCTGCGACCTGCTGTAAGATTCGAGCCGTATTTCTTATTCATGTATGGACTCCGGTAGAGCGATGGGGACATGACAGAGGATGTCGGCGTTGTCGGAGTCGGCGTAGGGGTATGCAACGTCGATGTCAACGTGGAGCTCGAAGACTTACTGGGTGATGTAGGTATGCTCAGATCCGCCGAGAGACGTTTGTTGTACTTCTCAATCAAGGAGGAAGTGGACGGGATGGAGTTATACAGCGAGGTAGGCCGCCTATGAATCGGGGCAGTGGTCGGCGAAGATGGATATGCTGAACGAGATATGGTTCCGGATGACAAGGATGACACATCGGAGTTCGTGGTACTCGATGATCCAGTTGTCTCAGGGATAACGCTCTCAAGGGTGTTCGCCCGACGGTATCGAAATGCGGGAGAGGCAGGCGAGGGATCCGCGGATGGCGCATCAGAGTTTGCTCGTTTGATGCTGGGTGGTACTTGAGAATGTAAAGGAGTGGTCGGTAAATGAATGCGCTGAGCATTCGGTGTATGGAAGGAGGACGTCGGGGAATCCGGACTCTCGACAGTAATGCCCGTGGAATTGGGCGAGAGCGGAGAGGCGATTATAGGTGATGGAAGCGTACGACGTTTCAAGTATGTAGGAGTCCTCACCATGTCTGAGTCGTTGCCCCTCGGCGGCGTGGTAGGGGCACCGTCGACGCCGGACGGGGCGGTAGACCCCACGTCCCTCCTGGTATAGGTTGTGGTGGCATCAACGGACGTACCTGGATGAGTATCCACAGGACTGTCTGGTCGTGCACGCTCCTCCCACTTGCTACGAACGGCGTCCAGACTATTACTGACGCGGTGAGAAGGAGCCCATCTCCGAGTACCACTTGGTGTACTGGTTCCTCCAGAAGGCGTTCCGAGGACGCCTAACCCTGATATTGAGCCAGAGCGCGAGATAGAGCCACCGCCCCCCCGTGAAGAGGTCCTTTCCAACAGCCGTTGCTGGTAGGCAAAGGGTCCCGGGGTAGAGCCGGTCTTGTTACCATTGGGAAAGGGGGAGCTTGTCGAGTTCGAACGGTCCGACATGTCGTAAAGGTCGTGTAGAAGTCGTTAAGAGTTATTGCGGCGGTCAAGCCCGCCTCGAAGAGCTGAAACACCCTCGAGAATGAAGCGAGCGATGTAAAGTAGATGAGCAGGGATTTAGGCAGATGATTGCAGCTGCTCGGTCCGTGAGCTTAGAGAGACCTTCCATTTTGGGTTTTGTCAGACTCGGACGCGTCGCGACGCGGTGTGGCAGAAAGCGTGCCCGATGCCTGCTACATCGCAGCTGGAATCACTTATTGCTACACTGGTGCCTCGTGCCAGGTCGGATGATGCGCTGAGGAACGAGCTCTTAATCCATTGCTCTGATATATTAAATAGGTATACGCCCAGCCCTCGTCAGTTCGCCCAACCCTAACACGTTTCCAAAGTCATATTGGACGAAATCGTGAAAGTGATATTGGTCACCTTGCTGATCTGGTGAAGCGACACCGTCAGTGAGCTAAACTTCAAAGTCCTGCTGTGTCTCAGTGTTTCCGCAATTTTAGTCCTACAGTCGTCCCCGAATGGCGCTGCGTCTCTTCGCTTTACCAATCTGCTCTCGCGTCTATTAGACCAGGTATATATCACCCTTCGCTGTTCGTGCTGCTCCCCTGTAATGCATCAGTCAGCCCCTGCTAGAACGAAAACATGCTTCCCTTCTGTTTTTGTACACCCTCGCTTCGACGGGTCGGCCTTCTAGTTCAAGAGCGTTCTTACCCGCACTGGTCCCACCACCTCCCACACGCCCTCGGACTACAACGCCCACTCCGTTGACTCCATCTTCCGCTAAGCATGCTTCGGGCAAGTCGAAGGCAGAGCTTGTAAGGCAATATCGGGCCAAGACCGGTGAGTATCCAAATATTGCGCTCGATCATTCGAATAACCCGAGAAGGCTGTCCTGAACTCTCGGAGCATCTGCTGCTGCGCGACACCTTGTACCTATTACAAGGCATCTCTGGCAAGTATGTTCAGTTTGCCCCGGCAAGCGATCCGAATCAAGAGAGGCAGATCGTCTTCCTGGAGGATCCAGTAAGTCTGCTATGGCCTGCGATACACTATACTGTGTCATTCATGATGGGCATGGCAGAGGTATATTATTTCCCCTCCGACGAAGGCGCTGATTCACCGACTATCGGAAGTTGGCCATCTATATAAACGCGTGGATGCTTGGGCGAACGACCGTGAAAAGAAAGGGGTTGGGATGATCGAACAAAGCCTGTGTCATTATCTACAGACCCAGCTCACCGAGTACTACAGATTGATCGCTGTGCTGGAATCACAAATGGTCCCTGCTTCGTCTGCGGAAGACGATCGCACAGAGGGCAGTGGCAGAGCTGAAGAGACCGGCCTGACTCTACGAAGATTAGATGTATGGATAAGTGACTGGAGGCTGAGAATGAGAATGATGAGTGCTTGCGTCGAGGGTGCCCGAGGTGCGTCGTGCTTGGTTTGACGGATCTTCCTATTAAACTTCGTGTTTGCCGCAGATGCTCATGGCGGTGCTCTCGTTAATCTGATACATAGCTATACAGACAACGGAGACCCTTTCGTGCGGCGTTTCACAGATGAGTTGTTGGAAGAGGTGAGCATGAGTTTCGTTGCAGTGAGTGTGGCTAAACCGTGGCAGGTGTCGAAACCCTTCTTTGCGACATTACATAAATGGATATTTTCAGGCGAACTTTACGATCCATATTCCGAGTTCTTCGTCGCAGTCGATCCAGAACTTGCGCACTTGCAGTATATTCACCCATCCTCACTCGAAGGCGCCGTTGGGCAGCTTTCGGCCGACGGGGGGTTTGTTGGCGGGGATAATGATATTATAGCAGGTCCAGAGTCTGGTCTGCGACTATGGGAAGCCAAATATCAATTTCAGAAAGGCATGTTACCTGCCTTTGTTGGAGAAGCTTTTGGACGGAAGGTGAGCGACTGTCATTATTCTTGTGCTAGCCTAACGATCGTTACCAGATATTCTCCACGGGGAGAAGCTTGAATTTCATCCGCTACAGTTGTCACGATAGCGATTGGGTAGCAACTCGGGAAAAGCTCAGTAATACAGGAGGGAGTAGGTGTCTCCTCTTTTGTGTGATGTAGGTGGCTCACGTAGGCCAAGCTTTGAAGTACAGCGATATCGCAGGCTTAGAGCGTTCCATCGACACCGCTTACCAAATCGCTAGTCGGAGATTATTCGATGTGTTCCTGGATAAGTTCAGGCTGCTGGATCACCTGCGGGCTCTCAAGAATTACATGTTACTTGGTCATGGAGATTTCACTGACCAGCTTATGGATGCTCTGTCGTATGTGCGTCTTCTAGACCTGGAAAGCTAAGCTCACCTTCCCGTCAGGCCAAGTTTAGCGCGACCTGCGAATGCATTACACCGTCACAACCTAACAGCAACCTTGGAAACTGCATTGCGCTCCTCTGTCGCCCAAAATGACCCACCGGACGTCCTGCGGCGATTGGATGCGAGAGTCCTTGAATTTCAACACGGCGAGATAGGATGGGACGTCTTCACTTTGGAGTACAAAGTGGATGCCCCCATTGATACGATCATTGACCCGGAGTCGATCCTGAAATATCTCAAATTGTTCAACCATCTGTGGAAACTCAGACGAGTCGAGAAGGCTCTCAACAAAGGGTGGCTCCGAGTGACTAGCGGTTCAAGGAGTTTCTTGAGAGTACCTGGTGCGTACTCACCTGGCCAACATAGCCATAAACATTCAATTTTCTTTAGAACTGGAGCCGGAATGGCATCGTATTCGCGCTTACCAAGCGGAGATGATCCATTATGTACGTCAGATGGAGGCGTGGTGTCAGTTGGATGTCATAGAGTGTTTATGGCAAGTCCTTCTGGAGTTCCTGGAGAAGAAGGATGGCGATCTCGACGCTCTCATTGAGGCCCATCGGACGTATTTAGACAATATGGTAAAGAAGATATTGCTGCTGAGTCCCAAAGCAGGAAGAGAGGTACGTTCGTTGCCTTCGAAGGAGAAAGGCTTGACCGGGTCTTGCCAGGAAACTCTTCTAAATCAAGTGCTTGATTTATTTGCCATAATACTGCAATTCAGGGAAGCAGTGGTAAGTTATGTCACATCTACGGGCGCCTTTCCCTAACTTCATCAGGATAATTTCTACAATTACTGTTTGTCGGAGTCCGCTCGTAGAGATTCTCAGCTTGACCACGAACGGGTAAGTTTATGGTTGCAGAATTCGGCATGTATCCTTATGTCTCCTAGGGTGTTTATACCGCAAATGATCCAGACGAGCATACTGACACAGCGACACTGGAACGGATTCTGAACATCATACGCGAGTACGGAACATCGTTTTCTGAGAAGGCTCATGCCATGGTGCGAGGTCTTGGCAATCATCACGATCTCGAATCCCGCTCCTTGTCTACCCGTTTGTCATTCTCGGACTTCTACTCTACGAAGAAAGAAGCGCATCAAAAAGCATAAGCTTTCACCGTGCTGTATGTACCACTTGTACCATCTTGTATATATGTGCCTACCAGTGACATCCACAGTTTGAAAATATCTATATCTCATGTGGTAATATGTGCTATGGATACACCAATAACCTATTATTACAAAGATAACGTTACAGCCTCGTTACTCCGGTCGTCAGGTATAAATGCGCATCGTTAACATCTTGGTTCTTTATACAACTTCAGGTGAAGAGAGCTGCAGACAACAGAAACGGATCTGCTATGTGTTAGAGTTTGCCACTCCCACGAGAGATTCGGTAACTTACGATAAAGCCATCGCCAATGACGCCCACACCGGAGAAAGTCGTGCATGACCTGCAGGATAGACAACACCAGCAGCGATAGGGAGTGCAATCAAGTTGTACATGACGGCCCACAGCTGACGATGTACACCGATTAGTATCCATCTCCCTTCAGTTTCGAGGCTACTCACGAAGTTGAATTTGACGCGAGTGAAAACCTTTCGAGAGAGGTCCGTCAACGTCAACAGACTCCGCAGGTTCGACGTCACAAGGATGAAAGAAGCGCTTGTGACCGCTACATCACCTACAGGATATGGGAATCAATCATGAGCGGGTACGACAAGTACGAGAAGCGACTTACTTCCCGACCCGATAGCTATCCCCACGTCAGCCACGGAAAGCGCCTGGACGATAGTCAGTATCTTTTCTGCTGGCCAAGGGCGGATTGACTTACAGGTGCGTCGTTGATACCGTCCCCCACCATTGCTACAATGCAGCGGTCATTCATTGTTCGACGTCCGGCTAGGCCCCCAAAGTTGGAAGAAGGTCGCTTTGGGCCGACTTGCTGTAACCACTGGACTTTCTCGGCCTGCAGCAGTGCCATAAGCACTATAACACAGTATGTCATCGCATAATTCTCACCTTCTGATGCGGTAGAACGCCCGCGATGACATTCTCCTCGGAGATGCCGACCAAGCGGGCCACTGCTTTCGCAGTGGTGACGTTGTCGCCCGAGATCATCCAAGTGCTGATTCCTTGTCTTTGTAGACGCGATATCACCTCGCTAGCTTCGCCTCTGATGTGATCTGCGACTGCGAAGGCAGCAACCACAATGTAATGTCGGTCTTCCTTGGGTTCATTCTCTTCATCAAGAACGGCAAGTAGAATGACGCTCTTCGCATCGGACTTCCATCCGTTCATGAGCACCACAATCTCTTCTGGGATTATGGCACCGTGTTCTGCCATCCAGCTCTCGTTTCCTATGATGGCAGAGCATCGGTACTCTTGGAAAGAGGCCTTCAATCCCTTTCCGGCGACTTCTTCGAACTGAGAGCCCATCGTAGTGGAGGCTGCATTGTCCTCACAGTAATTTTTGAGGGCGGACGCTAAGGGATGCGAACTAGCGGACTCTATCTCAGCTGCCATGCCCAAGATAATATCAGGTTTCCACTTGGTCCTATCGGCTATAACCTTCGCATCCGTGACTCGTGGTTCCCCTCCTTCGGTGAGAGTACCAGTCTTGTCAAACACAATGAGGTCCAACTGCGCAGCCTCCTGGAAAGCCTCGCCGCCACCTCGTGCGAGTATGCCGAATTTCGCAGCGAGTCCCGACCCGACCAAAAGGGCTGTAGGTGCTGCGAGACCTATGCCGCAAGGACATGCCACGACGAACACAGCGATAGCGAATTCTAACGACCACACGACTAGAGGTTGCATTATATCAGCATCTCCATTTTTTTGCACTGACGAAGGTACTCACCCCAGCCACCGACCTCGATATCCAGGTAGTCTGCAGGGAGGGATCCGCTCTCCCCCAGGACGAGCCAGATTATCCAGGTCAAGACAGCCAAAAGTGTGACAACAGGGACAAAATACCCCGTTATGAGGTCAGCGATACGCTCTATGGGTGCTCGTCTTGTCTGGCCTTCTCGAACAATCTTCACGACATGATCCAACCTGCACGGCATTGAGCATCTAGACCTGTACACGCACTCAACGCGGGACATACATGCTTTCGCCGCCGATGGAATCCACTCGGATGTCTACCATGTTGCCTTTATTGATAGTACCTAGGAAAACCTTGTCACCGATCTCCTTCTTGACCAGTCTTGATTCGCCTGTCAGGGAGCTCTCGTCGAAAGTGCAATCCGATCCAGCCACCAGGGTCCCGTCAGCGGGGGGTGTCGACCCGCTCGGGACTCGGACTATATCCCCCGCTTCGAGTAAAGAAACGTCAGTCCTTTGGACCGCCCAACCTCGCTTGCGACCGTTTTCTATCTTTTCATCGCCTTTCTCGAGATCAGAGTCTTGCGAAATGCGAGTCTGGTCATTCGCGGTCTGTGACGATGGCATAAGAAGAAGAGCTTCTGCGGGACGGAGTTTGCCCAAGGCTGTCACCGCGTCGGCAGTGCGTGTTTTGCTATGAGCTTCCATAAAACGGCCTGCAAAAGATGTCTCATTTCAGTCACTTCCGCGTGATAAAACCCAAAGACTTACCGGCTAAAAGGAACATCGTAAGAAAGACGACGGAGTCAAGGTACGTCGTAGTGTCCCCATCCCCAGTAGGCGACGGTGATTGAGCTGCAGCTAGACCCAGCAATGCTATTGATGCGAAGTATGCAACCGAAACACCTGTTGAGACCTAGAGCACATTCAGCACAACACCCTATCGAGCAGACGTCGGACTCACCAAGAGGTTCATGCTGCCAAACCTGACGAAACGCCTCCAAATCGGCGTCCTGCTTCCGGGTCTCCAGAGTGCTTTGATCTCCTTCAGGCTTCTTCGATGGAAGACACCGGCGCTGTAGAACATGACCGGAGTGGCCAAGAAGAAAAGTGCCCATTCAACTCTCGAAACATTCCCCGTCCATATGGGCTCCATGAAGTATCTTCTAGTCCGGTTCTGGTGCGGGACCAAGCTCATGTAGACGATCGCGATGATGAAGGTAGGTATGGCCACCACCACAGAGAATAGCAAGCGCAGAAGCATCTGTCGCTGTTCGTGGAGCTGCATTCTACGTGCCCTCTCTTCGAGTGATGGCGGGCGATATATGGATACCTCAAACGGTGGCGACTTGGATGAGGCGATGGCTGAAATAATCGTGCGTATGGTAAATTCTGGCGGGTTGGGATGATATGATAGCTGTATTATTGGATCTGTATAGTCAACGATTGGCTTCGTAATAGTCACATCGGGCCCGAGTCCTTGAAGGGCGGTTATAACTCGTTCAGGACAATGTCTAGGATCGGGTGAGTAACGCGGTTAGCCATGCTTCGAGCAAGTTTGCTCACTTGCAGAACATGCCATTGACTCGCAAAGAGATCTGACGGGGGCCAGACTGTTCAAGCTCTCCCGTCTCAGACGATATAGCTTCGACTGCGACTACCTCTGCTTCATAGCCCGCGTCTTCAATGGTCTCAACGATAGTGTCCGCGAACTTTCGCTGCTCGATTGTTGCACTAGCAGATTTCCCCAGAACATTGACCACGACGTCAGTGACTCCTGGCAGCTGGGAGACAAGCTCGGTTATGGTGTTTGAGCATGAGGCGCAAGTCATCCCTCCAACAGAAAACACCGCGTGGTATGGCCCTTCTGAAGATCGGGCAGGTCGTAGATGGGACGGGGGCTGAAGAACATGGATAGGTTCCACGCTGACGACCTCAGCCTCGTATCCCGCATCCTCGATCGTCTCCACAACCTTGCGTACCAGGTCTTGACTCTCGACATTCAACGTCCCCGAGTGACCAAGTAAGTTTACGACGACGTGGGACACACCCGGTAGTTGAGAGACTAGGTCGGTGACGGTGTTGGAGCATGATGCACAGGTCATCCCTCCAATGGACAGCTCGACGCGGTATGACTCGGCTGGCTGAGATGCCTTCTCCGTTACAGGCAAGTTGGTACTCTTCTCTAGTTGTGGACTGTCGGGCACCGTAAGGTCTGCCGAGCGTCGACCGCCATTCTGGTCGCACTTGACGACAACCCTATCAGTACTGCCAGTGGGGACTTCCTCTATGACGTTGCCATGATCATGCTCTTCTTTCTTGCAGATTAGACATTGCTCGACATGTCGCCTGCGTCGTGTGAATAGGCCTGATATATTGCTGACGCTCCTGTACAAGGATGGCCTGACATCTGGCTCCGCGGCTGTCGGAGTCGCCACTATGTCGAAACCGGCTTCGTCTATCGCATGCTTGATGGTGGTCGGTGAGAGGTCCTTGTGATGATGGACAGTGACCGACTGAGATACGATGGAAACGTCGACTGAGGCGGGAGCCGGGGTGAGCGCGCACAGCGTCTCTTCGATTGTCTTGACGCAACTGAATGGAATTGAGCGGTTAGATATAGACGTGAGTGCTCGTGAAGCTCACCTGCTGCAGTGCAGGTTAGAAATTAAGACTGTCGTGACTGCTTCGTCTGGGGAAGTCATAGTATGGGAATGGGGGAGGGCCGAGAGCGTCCGGAGGGGTCGAGCAGAGGGACGCCTGGAATATAAGGGAGACGTAATGGGGGCGGCCATGATGAATTACGACAGATGGACAGGTAACCCGGAAACAGGGAATTCAGAGTCGAGTGTGGGTATGGGACGATCGCGCAGACACGAGCCGGAACCGCACTCCTGGTGAGTGTTAATACTTCTCTTCCTTTGTCAGGAGCAGACGAGCGAGCCAGAGTCGCCAACAGCGTTCAGGACGCGTCTCAACATCCGCTGGGGGGTATATGTACTACAGAGGCTGCCTCTGCTGACTTAGATTGCGGTCCAATACTTTGGCGAAAATGGCGCAGACGCAGCACAAATGCCTCAATGACGTTACATAATACACAACGATCGCCTGCCAGGACCCCGATCAGCCACTGGCAACCGTGGAAAGTTCCGGGGTCTAGAGTGCGCAGGAATTTCATTCAAGATTGTGGCACACGACGCGGTGCGGCCACAGCACACTTGCCTTTCTTCCCTTTAAAGTTTAACATGTCTACCAATACGAGGGATAGGCAATCTCGCATATCGTCGCTGTTTGGCTCTCCGGATAGACATTCTAACCGCTCAAGCTCTATACTTACTCGCTCCTCGACTCCCTCTCCGACTGCTTCCCATTCAGACCTTTCTACAGCTACTGAATGGACTCGAGCTCCGATCATTCTAGGAATATGCGCAATGGACATCAAAGCAAGGTCAAAAGCTATGAGAGAGATACTTACTAGACTGGTGGAACGATCTCGGGGTGCTATCGAGGTAGTAGTATTCGGCGACAAGGTTATCCTGGATGAAGGTGCGTGCCCCGATCCATCGTGTCACATTGGTCAGACGTTCATGTCCCTTAGACGTCGAAAACTGGCCACGATGCGACGTTCTCATCTCATTTTTCTCTACGGACTTCCCGCTAGATAAGGCCATCTCATACGTAAAACTTCGTAACCCGTTCTGCATCAATGACCTCCCGCCTCAAGCTCTTTTGTGGGATCGTCGGCTAGTCCTCGCTGTCCTCGACCATCTTAATGTGCCTACACCCCGGCGTCTAGAGGTTTCTCGCGACGGCGGACCGAAAATAGACGATGAGCTCAGGGACATGATGAAGGCACGGTTGGGCATAGAACTTGGAGGATTCCAAGTAACACCCGAAGTATCTCTCAGCGAAGATGGAGATTCCATTATCATTGACGGTCAAGTGATGGAGAAGCCGTTTGTGGAAAAGCCGGTCAGTGGAGAAGATCACAATGTCTATGTATACTTCAAAGGAGGTCAAGGCCGCCGCCTGTTCAGAAAAGTAGGCAATAATACACGTTTTAATAGATCATCCTACTGACCAGTAGTCTATGCGGGGATTCAGATAGGCAATAAGTCCAGCGACCTGGACCCGAATCTAAGTCATCCTCGGACAGACGGATCGTACATATACGAACAATTCATTGACGTAGATAATTCGGAGGATATCAAAGTATACACTGTAGGCAAGGATTATACTCACGCGGAGACCCGGAAGTCCCCCGTGGTCGATGGTGTCGTTAGACGAAATACTGAGGGCAAGGAAATCCGGTGAGTCCCATTCGTCCACCCCCAAATGATATCCCACGACACGTCGCGTCAGTTTTATCACCCATTTGAGTGATGACGAGAAGTTGTGGGCAGCCAAGATTTCTGAAGCCTTTGGACAACGCGTCTGTGGATTTGACATGCTTCGATCTGACAACGGTCGGAAAAGCCAAGTTATTGATGTTAACGGTTGGAGTTTTGTGAAGGGCAACGAAGGTTACTACGGTGTGTACTACTCCCATTCGACTGCAGTGCAGCGCAACTCAGCTGTGTCCCGTTCGTTGTCCCCAGACAAAGCTGCCGAGATCCTGGCGGGGCTTTGTCTGTCAGCCTCTCCGTCTCCGTCGCGTGCACTCGTGACAGAGTCGACCACTCAGGAGTCTTCCACGTGGCTCCTTAAAGCCAATGTAACGGTATTCCGACATGCCGACCGCACGCCAAAACAGAAGCTCAAGTTCAACTTCCCCATTGGCGAAACTTGGACACAGCCGTTCGTCCGGTTACTCAACGGCGAGACAGAGGAGATCATATTGCGGGAGAAGGAGCAGCTGAGCCTGATCGCTGTTGCTATTGAAGAAGCCAAAGCTCTTGGCGCTGTGGGCGAGGATCTGACAAAGCTCACTCAGCTGAACAATGCCCTCTTCAGCAAGATTGAGTTCCCAGGGACTAAGGCACAATTGAAGCCCGTCTATTCCAAGAAGCAGGCAGGCCAGACGCGGAGCCTCACGAAGCTCACATTGGTGTTCAAATGGGGTGGTGAGGTGCGTGCGTCGTAGGGTTGGTATCATTAAATTATCTGATTGCTTCCTCCTAGTTCACCCATTCTGCCAGGTATCAATCTCGGGATTTGGGCGAAAACATGAAGAAGGATATATCAATAATGAGTATGTCAAGCACCCGAATATGTTCCGCGGTTCTGACCAATGCCGTGCAGATAAGGAAGTTCTCAATAACGTGAAGGCGAGCTGTCTGCCATACGCGCGTCCATTCACCATGTACTCGGAACTCAACATTTATTCAGATATACACTTCTTCGGAACGTCGTGTCGTCGCGTCCGCCGAGATTTTCGCGACTGCCCTTTTCGATAGCAACCAAGGATACGGGTCCGGATCGACGGCGAGCTCGCGATCATCAACTGACGGCGGATCCAGCTCCTTCTCAGCCAGGAGTTCTCAGCATCAATTGAGCAAACCGAAACAACCCCCCGTTCTCATTGTTCGCAAGGACTTGCTGGACGATTCCAACGCTGCCAAAGATCTTATGGACGATGTAAAGAAGCGCTTGAAGATCCTACTTAGGCCCGGTGAACCAGAGAAACGGCCTGAGCTGACGTGGCCCAAGGGTATGAAAAAGGAACCGGTGGAAGTAGTGAAGGTGTGTTCATTTGGAGCCAATATGCCTATTTGTCTGACGTCCAGGTAGGAAGTCATAGAGCTTCTAAGTTCATTCCGGGATATCATGAGAAAGAACTGGGAGACCCTCGACGTGGACAAGCTACAGGAACGATGGTGAATCAATCAACCCGGTTACGCCTTCTTTCGCTAATACGTGCGATGCAGGTGTTGTGGCGACGAACCTTGGCTATTTAGGGAGCGTTGGGAAAAGCTCTTCGAAGATTTCTGCGATGTAAAGCAGGAGAAGTTCGATCCGTCTCGTGTGCGTCCGCTGCTCGGTACATTCCGCCAATCAAAATCTTAGCTAATGTCATATCGCAGGTGTCTGAACTTTATGACACCATCAAGTATTGCGCCCTGCATCACAGGACGTTCTTGTTCGCTATCTTCGACGAGAATGGTGGTAAAGACGGGCCGAGTGATCGCAGACTTCACGAGCTATATAGTCGCGCGAAGGCTCTTTTTGACTTAGTTGCTCCCCAAGAGTACGGCATCGAGCCACACGAGAAGTAGGATCTTATTGGGGGGTTACCGCGCTTGTACTGACTGCCCGCAGGGAAGAAATCGGAGTACTGACCTCACTACCCCTGCTCAAAAGAGTGGTCGATGACTTGGAGACAGCCAGGAACAACGGAAATAGTTCTCTGACACTCTACTTCACTAAAGAAAGCCATATCCACACCCTGGTAAACCTTGTTCTGTTGTCCGGCTTGCCCATTGCCAACCGGCGAATTCCGGAACTCGACTATTGTGTACGTTCAATCCATCTATCACGGAGGTTTGTCGCTAATCTTTGCACTAAAAGTCGCATATAACGTATGAGCCTGCTCTGGAATATACCGAAGTACAGTACTGAGTTCGGACATCTTCGTAGGTTTGAGCTTTATGAGCGTAACCATGGACGCGGGAAATCCGACAAAGAATATTCTATCAAGCTGTCCCTAAGCGAAGGCGCTCACTCGTCAAATGTCCTCGATTCCGCTCTGGACGCCCGCCATTCTTTGAATGTTCAGCCACGCAGGTGCGGCTTGAGATGTATGGATTCTGCCAGGATAATACTCACCTCACGGTACAGGAAACTAACGCAGCACTTGCCCTACAGTCTCGTCATAGAGAAGCTCTCCAAGCATTTTGGGCGATTACAGAAGGTAACTTCATTAGGGGATTTCAAGGTCAAGCCTGTTACTGAACGATTTCGGCAGGACGACGACATTCCCGAACCAGGCGCAGAGACATTGCACACTTTGGGAAGTCCGATTGCTGTCGACAGCGCAGCAGACGATGATTTATGAAGGGTGTCAAGATGAGGGAGTCAAGTTCAGATGCCCCACGGACGGTTACAAGAGGAGATTGTAGCATAGCATTCACTGCCCTGATGAACACCATAATCCGGATGTATATTAGCTCGCGTAATCCTGTACAAGTGTATGTAATACATATACAAAAAGGCATCCACGGCATGCCATTCACGATATACTGTTACCTGACTCTAAGAGGAGTCCTCATTCCACGGCCTCAGTCCTACTCGGCTCTGTAGGGTGCTCACTTCCTCGGGCTTGAGGTCGCGGAATGTCATCGTGTGGCGTCCCCTCCCGGCTAGGGAAGGATGATCGTGGTCAAAGAGAGCGGAAGGAGACTGTGATAGCATGGAGGACTGCGTAGCCAGTGCCGCAAACGATGAGGTAGAATCATTGTACCTGATAATAAAGCCATTTGGTGATACGGTGGATGGAAGGTACAAAGCAAATGATACTCACAGGCTTTAGAGCGGTGGTAAGCACAAAGGTCATTACGATCGCGGGGACATACTCACCGGTGTGCTTCTTTATTGAAGCAATCCTCTTCAGTAAGTTTATCCAGCGCATGTTTCTTGAAAGAAGCCTTGATCCAGTGTAGCACGTCGAAGACATGGTGTTCCTTTGGTCTTAACGGAGGTCAAACCGGAGCATCATTCGTAAGCATTACAGTACAGCCTTACCTCCAGGGGCGGAAGCGAGGGGCAAGGTTGAATGATCCATTTTGCTGGGATACCAGAGGATGGAACACGTCTGTGATAAACACTACTTTTGGTGGACGGTCCGGATAATTGGTCGGAAACAGAAGACGGAACTTCAAGATGGCATCGGTATAATAACCTAGCGGAGTTCGGGCATTCCACTATACATCGCTTCAATATCTCACATACCTTGCTACAGGAGACGTTGTGTTAGATAATGACTCCCTTCCCAACAGTGTATACACGTACGTGAACGAAAAACACGCCGTCCCAGACGAGCAGGTTGTCAGGAGACGGCGTGATGTACATTCCTAGGGGGCAGTGGCCTCTGTATCGTAAAGAAGCATACTCTAAAGATATTGCGGTCTTCGCGACAGCACTAGCTGATTGTGCGTCCGAGGCTGGAACAGAACTGGTACCGGTAGGCCGTGCTTTTGACCTTGGCTCGGATGGCGGTTGCATTAGGTTCATGGTCGGAGAAGGCCCAAGCATTATAGGGCACTCAGCGTATAGGTGGCACTCGGAAGCGGCGGTAATTCAACGCTCTGGCAATGGAGGAACGCGTTGAGGATTGTGGGTCCATGTAGTACCTTGTCGTAGTTGCCCGAAATAGCAATTCTTAGTAGGACCGCCACAAGTCTTCAAAGAGTACAAACACTAGTATCCTATGCTATGCAACAACAGCTAATATAAATTAGTAGGCATACCCCCCTTTGTACCGGGGACGGTGATCGTCTCGACGCTCTTGACGGTCAGAACGGTGGTGGTCGTTCCGCCGAGACCGCTCTCTGCTAGACCCGTTAGGGTACTCTGAATCACGAGCAGCTGCCCCTCGGATACTGAACGTATCTGGGGCACGCTCGCCCCTATACCTGTCGTTCCTATCCTTGTCGTACCGCGACCCTCTAGAAGCGTTGACTGAACTCTCGATCTCAAACCTCCGATTCCTGTCGTTACCCATGCTGCCAAATGTGAAAACCTTGTTCTCGTTGCCTATCTCGCTGCGGACGTTGCGCGGAGGCTGCGCATCCCGAGTCATGCCACGATTCCTCGCGTTCCTCGGGTTGCCAAACCAGTCGTCCGGGTCCTCTTCCTCTTCTTGATGTTTGGCCACCTGCTCCATTCTTGCTCGATCTTTCTTTCTCCCCTGCTTTCCAACATTCATCGGTGCATTGAAACCCCATCCATCCCCGACATGGTCTGAAGTCTCCCAATCTCTGGGTCGTCTGGCTTTGCCCTTGCTCAAGGAGGTGGTGGCGTCGAAGAACGGGCCCGACATGATGTTATAAGAGCTGAACGCCGATGGCTCCAGGGGATGATCAGGCGGGTGTGGTAGAGAATTGCAATCCTGTCTGACGTTCAGCCCTACAGAGCTCATCGTGGATGAGAAACTACTAACGTCGCCCAGATGGCCGGATTCGCCGCAGTTGTAACACCACTCGTCTGTGGCAATGTAGCCTTCGCCACCGTTACCGACGCCTAATACACTCTTCTCTTCCCTGACCCGTAAGATTGTCTCTCGGTCAGCGTCTGAAACATAGTGATACAGTCGCCATAAAGTAGGGCATTCCTAGGAGCAAGGTGTCACTATATTCAAACTATTCTGGCCACAGTTTAACTCACATTCGTATGATGTCGCGATGACCCACATCTGTCACAGTCGTCGTAGTTGTTCACTTGAGTTCCACGAATAGTGAATCGTTGGGGACAGGTCTGGGAGGATGTTAATGATACTGAGGCCTACCACCACCATGCATAAGTTGTAACGTGCCTTGTTGATATGACCTTTCATACCACATGTATAACATGTCTTACTGATAGGACAACTTCTGGTCGAATGCTCGTCTCGGGCGCCACACGTCAAGCACTTGTCAAGCGTAAAGCATTAAATGAATTAGTCGGATAGGCGTGGATACATGGAGCTATACTAACTATTTGGACAGGGCATTCGTATGTCCTGTGATCCCCCTCTTGTCCGCAGTTCTTGCATACAATCTTCTGCTGCTTCGGTTCCTCCTTCTCTTCCTCGAAGTAGCGCACCATTCCCGGGGCCTTCCTGTCATCGTAGTCAAGATATTCGATGTAGGCCTCGTCGTCCGAATCTTCATCCGGTCGGGTTATGACTTCTACGGGTACGCCAACTCCTTGGCTCAGCACGGATACGTGATCAGGCAGAAGCAATTTGGCCGGCTCATTCTGGGCACTCGCAGCCTCCAGAGCCGCGCTTTTGCTTGATTCCCCGACTTTGGGAGCTGGTTCCGAGGCAGAGGACAACGGTGCAGGTGCCAGGTCGACGAAGAAAAGCGGAGGGCCTTCGTCTCCAGCCACAGAGACTGCTTTATTGTCTGGAGCAGAAGTTACTTCGCCCTCCTCGGGCGCGCTATCCACCACAGGCCGCTTCTTCTTCTTCCTCTTCCGCTTCTGGTCCTTGGTCGCGTCCGGCTGGGGTTTGCTGCTTGAAGGAGGGCCGCCATCACTATCCTCGTCCACAAGAATGGGAGAAGATGGCGCCGTAAGATCGATAACCTCCGTGTCCGTCATGGTGCGGGAAGAAAGAACCAGGTTATTTCGAACTTGAAAGAGGAAAGCGAAGGAGTGTTCTCTTTAGACCGGCATATGCCGAAGCGTGCCCTGAGACTGGCAGTGTGTATATCTATATTCAACTGCCTCTGCATAACAATAGCAACAATTGCATACTGTAGGGTAGGTATTTAGTTCTGATCAAACACTCTTGGACTAAGTCTCTGATTTTTAGTGCGGAGGTTCGATCGGGACAGATATTCTACATACAAGCTTGAGGGTGCAGGTGAATGCTTCTGTGACGGCAACAACGATACGCTACATCAAGATACAGAATAGACGGTGTTGGAAACAAGTAATGACGACAGTGTTGATACATCCGGTGGGTAGCGTTGAGCCAGTATGATGGTGTTGAAACTCATTAAGGGGGCCTCGGGGCATCGCGATGTGGTGTTGAGACTGGGCATTCCTGGGGAGGATCGCCCCCGCTGTTATTAGCGGTTAATGACTATAGTCGTATCTGTGAAGGCAACATCCCAGAATTAAAGGACGTCAGAATGGTAACAACAGCTGCTCTCACTTTCTATAGAACGTCTCCGAATCTGACGGTACAGTCTATATTGACCGTTGAGAATGCGAGAGGGTGTCGAGGAGGGAAATCCACATACCTCATTTCTGCGTGCACCTCGAGTCTTCCTACCTTGGGCCTCCAGCTCGCGGCGGTGTTCTCGATCTTCCTTCAGCCACTGCAACGCCGTGTGGTACAACAGCGGATTGGGTCCGAGTTTCGAGGTAATGTCAACGGCGTGCGCGTCAGACGCGGATGGCGGCCATGAGGTAGGAGGAGTGACCATCTTCCCGAAGCGCATATGGGCAATGTGAGTCGGGAAGTTGTTCAACCCATCATATATATGAGTTGCATCTAGGGATGGCGTCAGAAACGTAGCTCGACACAAGAGATACGCTTACAAATGATGGTGGCATTCCGTTTCTCACTGTCGGCTTGGAGGAATGATAGTAGGTCATCGCGGACTAGGACATCAAGGTCCACAGTAACCTGCACAGCTCCGGTAAACCACTGCACATCTCAACATCAAAGATAGATTAAATATTGCATACCTCATCCAGAAGCAGGACATCCCAGGGTTGCATTAAACCCATGACGAGCTGCACACGACGTCGTTCTCCATCCGATATCTGATGCATGTGCCAGTCCAAGTCGACATCGAGAATATCCAGCAGCTCGTCCCTGCGTTCCTTGTACCTCCAGCCGCCCACAGAGTCGAGGAATGAAGCCACCACGATGTCACCGCGCACGACCGGGTTCATAGCCCTGTATCATTGTGAGCGGCTGGCCCAGGACAGGGCGGTGGGTGTCACGAACCATTCGGTGCCGAGGAAAGTGACACCGTGGAGGTATTCACGGAAGACATCCTTGCCTTGGACGCGGATATCTGCTCCTGGCGCTGAGACCAATCTCTTGCCAGCCAAAATCTGTAGAAGAGTGGATTTCCCGGCTTGGGCTCATTCAGATATTTTCAACTGCGGAATGCTGTATGACACAGACCTCCATTTGCACCAATGAGTATAGTGCGTGACCCTGGCGGTAAATCAAGATCTATATCAGTTAATGAGGGAGATATGCCGGGTTTGTGGGAGTAGGTCAAGTTTTTGACGGAGATCGCAGACATGTTTGTAGAGGATGGACTGCAGCAGATGAGGCACTGCGATAAATGTCCTACGGTTGCAATTACTTACAGTAGTACCTAGCTCGTACTATGAGGTCGGATAATCCACGGATGGACGCGACGCAATGCAGTACACGAGCAACAATAGCCGTGGGAATATCATTCAAGGTGATGATTGGACAGACGGCCCTCTGCGGTGGCCGAGTCCAGGCCGGCGTTTCATCAGAGCGACCAGGGCGCCGTGCTACGCCTCGTATCCGTGTCTCCTTGGCCTCCCAACCAAGCTTCATCTTCACCACGGCCAACATTCTCTTGTACGTTACCCTGGACGCTGCTGGTCTCTGCAGGCTAGGTGGCCTTTGCAGCTGACCTCCATCATCCACCAAAACACCCCACGCTCCTTCAGCTTTCTCCTCATCATGAACCATGTTTTTGTTCCCAGGCAGTCCGACGACTGCCCTTTCGTCGCCGACTGTGGTGACGCCCCGGCATGCAACTGTGCGGCAGACGAAACCTGTATTCAAATCGGCAGGTGTGTATCATATCGTGTCATTCATTACCTTGCATCTAATCTCCTCCCCAGAACCTGCACGACGTGCCCCACAGTGCAATGTATCCCAAATAACAACTCAGGCAACGGCTCCAAGGGCTCTGGCGGCATCAGCAAGGGCTCGTTAGCAGGAGCCATTGTCGGTGTCATGCTTTTCCTGGCCGTTGCTGCCATCTTCTTCGTGTGGTACAGGAGGCGCTGGCTGAAGCGGAGGGCCGATGCGAAGCAGGTTAAGGAAGTCAAGGACGTCCCGGCTTCTGCAGCTGACGTCCTTAACCGACCCGATCCTAACGAGAAGCCGCCGTCTGTCATGCAGGAGCAGAGCACAGTACGGGTCTACTCCAGTTCCTCTGATCGCACCATCGACTTGGATCCGGAGTCCCAACGCGGTGACCTGCAACGTCGCACTTCCACTCAGTCCAACCCCTTTGCAGACCGGCACTCTATACAGACGACATCCACTGGTTCTCAATCCACGAATGTTATCCCCATCGCGCTCGTTCCCCCTGGATCATCTTCCCAGAGTGCAACGTCATCCTTCGCAAGCCCGATACGCCCGAGACGTTCTGCCGACCTCAATCTCAATCTGGAACATGTCAATGTATCCAATGAGTCTGTGCCCAGTAGAGGTGCTTACGAGCCATCGGAACGCTCGGGGATATCTGCGCGTAGGATGTCTGCGATGACATCCGCAACGAATGCCAGTTATTCCAGTGACTTCATGGAAGCACCTACCATCATAACGCCTACTCAGGGTGCTATCAGGCAAGTGCTCGGCGTTGTCAAAGCCGAAGTGATACAAGCGCCCGCCTCGACGCCGGGAACTCCCATGAGCGCAAGCAGCCTAAAGCCTAATTCTATCGCCAGCAAACCTTCCGTTCGCTCCCCTCTTGCGACGACATCCTTCGGACCTGCCGACGTTGTGAAGGAATCTGATAGCGAGGCCGCTAGCGACCCGTTCAAGGATGAGCGATCGGCTATCCCTTGCCAGAATGAACAGTCGCCTTCAGCATCTGTCACGACTTTTGGTACTCCCTGCTCCGACGATCCTAGGTCATCACACCTTGAGCTAGAAGATCCTCGCTTGCCGTGGGCTCAGTCAGGAGACTTCAGTCGTCCAACGAGTGTAAGTACCCAGGCTGGGACTATCATCGCGGAACTCGGCAGTGCCACCCGAGTTAACGTAGGCTTGGGCGAGTTGAGTCCTCACAATGTCCCGTATGAACAGACTGTCCCCCACAGCGCCGGAGGGGGCTCTGTTAAAACAATTCATAGAATGACGAGTGGGAGGCTGGTCACTCCCCCGTCGGGTGCCAAGCCCGGGGCTCTGGAGGAACAGCAGCTTCGGGCTCTTGCCCATGCTGAGGCCCAAGCTCAGGCACAGAGAGCCAGTGGTGGCAAGAACGTACGGCGGTTCTCCGGGACCTCTGTAGTTTCCAGGGCTTCTACCCATGCGGATTCGATCCTCGAGTCATTCCCCTTCGTCCCGCCGTCCCCTATCTCTGACAGACCGGCCCGGACTCCGCCCCACTCGCCACTTACGAAGGAGGCCGATGCTTCCGTGAAGACGAAGACGTCGGGCGCCGACAGTCAGCAGAAGTCGGGCAGTGGTAAAGGTCGCGCGCGGCCTTCGAACCCTCCCACAAGCAGCCGTCGAACGCTAGGCATGTCGACCGTCTCACAAGCTTCTGCCATGTCCACCGGTCTTGGGTCGTTCCCCTTCCAGATTGATACCATGAACGATCTTGAACATAGCCCTGCTCCTTCGTCGACCTTTGCAGGGAGACAACGAGCTAGTCTGGACACCCTGGCGCTAACGAGCGACTTGTCCTCGTACCCCCTTGGCTTCGATCAGGACCGAGGCAGCACCGGCCCCTCTGCACGGCGCTGATGAAGGACTAAATGCGATGGGAATGCTTTGTCTGAGTAGTACTGCTGTTTTATGTTCCCTGTGATCTGGCTGGTCTTATATCTGTACGTGGTAATTGTTCTTATACCTTTGTTCCCCTTTCTGAATAATTTGTAGTCACCGTGACGCCTCCGCGGCGCCGTGCTTACATCAACGCGCACTGTGTTTCGTTTTGACGTATATTGGTGGCCTCGTCGTTTCTTTCGGCTTCAGCCAAGGTTCCGACTTTTGTGACGAGGCTTGGTTTTCTTGTTTCGAAGGCGTTACCTTTTGTACCTGTACAAGGTATACGACGCTTGGATGGTATTTATATGCGTCTGTGTTTATAATTTATGCTCTCCATTTTTTGAGTAGTGTCAGATAGCGCGAGCGGGGGGAGTAAGGTCGGGTCACACCCTTTCGGGTCTGGTGTAGATAGTTGGATCTTGGGTGGCCGCCTTTCGTTGTCCCTTCGAAATATATTAAATTCCTAGAGCACTATGCTGGAACGTTAGGGATTGGATTGCAGGAGGTTGCGGGGTTGTGACGAGTCTAGGACTCGGACCACTCACGCAAGCCACACATCGAACTCTCGGTTTCATTCAACGAAGCACGCTACTTACGTAATGCAGTAGTATCGATCGTTCTTGCTTCCAAGTTGCTAGAAGGTTTCAGCGAGCCTGAAACAGCCACACCTAACGCTTCTACTTCCTGCGCTCATAGACGCCTCAGGTTCACAGCTATGGACAAGGACGTACGACAGCTGGTGGAAATGGTATGTGCTGGTCCATATGCAACCACGCCTGCAGTATTAAGTCGTGCTGCGACGCGCTAGGGTGCCACACCCGCCCAGGCGCGAGCAGCCCTGAGGCAATACAAGGATGTCATGCAGGCTGCTGAACATATCTTCGACGGAAAATTTGACAATGTTATGGATGAGGACAATGATGCTGCTAATGCTCTGTCGCGTGAAACAGTGTCGGGGGCTCAGAGGATGGCAGTACGTCCGTTCAATACTTTGACAATACTTGTCGGACATGGGGTACTTTCAGACACCCGAGGATGATGAGGACATGGGTGTAGAAGACGACGAATCAGACGATAGTATGTGCCAACACGGATGCTTAATCTGCTCTTCATTAAGTTCTCATCATAGTGGACGGGTTCGGCGAATATGATTCCGACGAGGAGTTCCAACAGGAACCTGGGAAGCCGCTCGCGGACGCGGATCCCTATGCAGGTACATGAAGATTCTTCGATTCTTCTGCATATAATACTGACCGTCTTCAGGAATTTTCTTTTCAAAGGACCGGCGTGAGGAGGTAATTGAGGTAGAAGAGGAACCGGAGACTGTCCGGGTACCAGAATGGGACGAACACGGTAGAATTATGACTCAGGGGGAGTGGATGAAAGGTTGTCCTGAGGGATCAGAACAAAGCTTCCTGTTCAGCCTCTACTCGCAGCTAAGCGAGGGTCGATGCCCGTGTCCACATCAATGTGGCGAGGCTATTCTGAGAAAGAAGAGCGACTTCTTTGCTTTGCCAGTAAGTCTAGGATCCTCACCCGTGTTGAGTATCCAGAGTCAGATGCAGTGACCGCATATATTTAGGTCGACTTCGAGAAATACACAGAGAGGCTCCGTAAGAACGTCACTCACACTTGCAAGAAGTGTCGGACGCAGTATTGTCTTGCTTGTGGAGAACCGATCAGCACTGCACCTGCTAGGGATACAACCACAACCTCTGATGATCCCTTATTTCACTGTTCGAACTTGCAAGGCGTCATCCTCGGTGTCGGACTCTTCCTTGTCGAACAGATGTACTCCGGCCAAATCCAGGAAGGCAAGTCTGACCAGACAACTACAGTAGGGAATAGTAAAAAGAGGAAATCAGAAACGCAACTTCCTCCCCCTCCCTCTAGCAGCGTCGACGACGACGATGAGGACTATCCATCCACTAAAACAATGTCTTCCAAAAAGGCCAAGAGCGGTACAGGGTATGCCGGAGATGTTAGAGAGGACGTAAGTATTATGACTGCTTGTGTTTTCCTGTTCTCACAGAGTCTAGATGACCGGGCAAGTCGAAGCACAAGCCGTACAGCGTGCAAGAGACGAGAAGCTTGGTCATATTTTGACAGCCGTACGTTGGTATCTGCCCTCTCTTCGCCGACCAGGTGGTGGACGGACAAGCGATTACCTTGTTCATCCGACCACTTTGGCTCATCTTCGCAGACGCTTCAACCACATCTGCAGTTCTCTTTTGAAAAACGACTCCCTTTCCGACATGTCTGATCGTTCAGTCCTATACCACGAGTTGTTTGACTGGTTGGAGGTGGGTACCACTTCAGAGCTGACAAACGCTCTACTCAATCATATCGCAGACGATCTCTCATCACGAGGCCTTAGCGAGTATGATGGCCATGCCCATTATGGTCGCGACCTCTGTAAAGGCCGTGAACACGAGGAGGGCGACCAATGGGAGCCGTCCCATGAGGGAACGCACGATCGTTTACGAAGGCAGTTCTGGGCCCAGAGAACTCCTGGAGTCTTTGGTGATCCAAGCTCAGGCGGCCATGAAGAGTTTGGAGGGAATGCAGCAGGCCGAAGTCGAGTCCAACGATATGACCGAGGAGGCCAAGCGCGTTACGAACGATTCGAAAGGAAAAGCGAGAGAAGTCGAGTTACCTGAGGACAGTCGGAAGTTGCTTGGTTTCTGCAAGCGCATCCTTGCAACGGCTGATGCTATAGATCGTTTCTTGCTCGAGACTAAAGGCGCTGCGTTTGTTGAGCGTATGCGTGCATCGTTACCGAGCATTTCGCCGGCTTCGAAGGAGACCGTGCATGTTGATTCCGGAGCCTCGGAAGAAGCGCTCAAGGATATTTATGTGGACTGGGCTACTCAGACCAGATTCGAATATTGTGATCTATCCGTTCCTTCCCCGAATTCTGCCGACGAAGCTGAGGCGGACCAGACACCAAACTACAAGTTCTACTACAATAATGAGGCACGCATGCTGGTAAGCTCAAACATTCCAAAGCGTTCCCTCGCGATTGCGAAAGAGGTAAGGGATCCCTTGTTTTCTCGGCGTGTCGTCTTGACGAACTTTTCTAGCTCGCCGTGCTCACAACCAATCTCCCCGTGGCATGGGATTCGTCTATCTTTCTGAGAGTGGACGAGACCAGGGTTGATATCATCAAAGCGTTGATCACTGGTCCGGAGGGTACTCCGTATGTATACAGCTGTTCACCCTGAGAGCACTGCGACTAACTCGCCTCTGCAGTTATCACAACGGCTGGTATGGCCACTTGACATTTGTCGTGCTCTGTCGCTTATTTCTTCACAGCTTTTTATTTGATGTCTTCCTAGGGCCGAGTTACAATCAATCACCGCCCAGTGTCAAATATATGACGGTAATTCTCTCGTGATCTGTTTCTCGAGGTCATGCTGACCGTCTCGGTCAGACGAACGGAGGCAAATACCGCTTCAATCCGAACCTGTATGCGGTAGGTGGTGGACCCGCTTTTAGTTACCTGACTGATCGACGTGAGTAACGTTAGGACGGTAAAGTCTGTCTCTCCTTGCTCGGCACCTGGAGCGGGCCAGGATGGGTCCCTGGCAAGTCGACATTACTTCAGGTACAGCGGGGTATTCCGATGATGATATGCCGCAATTTGCTGAGTCGCGTTGGAAGGTTCTCATATCCATCCAATCAATGATCCTCTGTGATGAACCGTATGTAAACGAGCCCGGATGGTCCCAAGAAGCGGGCTCGGTCAATTCACAGGCTTGTGAGTGAAATCTCGTCAGTGCCTTTCATCTTTGATTTTGAGATTTCCAGACTCTGCGAATGTGAGAAGAATGGTCGTGAAAACAGCAGTAAGCACAAGACTCACTGCTGACGGAGGGGATGTGTTGACTCAGAGCTGCTCAGATGCTTGGGAACCTCAAGGCACCTCCAGAGCCCTTCGGGGACGTTGTTCGGACGCACTTCAGACTCAAAGCCAAGTCAATCTCCGAGCAGCTGGATCAGTGGTTGGCACAAGACGACGGCCGTCCCACTGTCGGCGAAGGTGGCTACCATATCGCCTCTAAACACAGCGGGGGAACCAGCAACAACGGCTTCCGTGAGGATGTTCAGGAGATGAAGCAATTGCTGGCACAACTGCAAGGCGGCTTGGCTGGGAGTAGCTCAAGCCCATGACGCTGAGGATGCTGGTTCCGCCTGGGAGACTATTTTACCATTAGACGATAATCCTACCGCATATACAGTAGTAACAAAGCAAGCTGTCGAACATCAAGGGTCCAGTGTTCAGATCAGGGTACAAGATGCAGGGTCTGCTGTAGTCATACATATTCCTATTTCACGAGTGCAGGGTTAAGAGCCTGAAAGGAATATCAGCCTTGGGCAGCGATCTCCGAGAAGGGAATATTTATTTACCGCTTTGGTGATCTCGTATATTCTCCTCTGGCAGGCGAACAGAATGGCGGCGGTCAGGACGCTTTGCAGGAGCTTGCTGCCCACGCCTCTGTATAGTCCTTCTACCCCTTCTTCTCGGAGGATCGTCAGTATGCCGTCGAGCGTGGACTTGTACTTCAGCGCTCTTGCATGACCGGCTTGCAGTCGGCTCTTCACGACACTGACAAGGACATGAGGAGGCCGCCCAAGACGCTTCTCGTGAAGGTACGTACATGTAGGGATAAGTCGATGACGTCGCAACTAGAGCAGATAAAGCGTCACGAAGGAACTGAAGGGCACAGGTGAGAGACACGCACTCAGCTTAGACAGAGCGCCTAAGAAGAAGAAATCCCAATCCGACAGGACTGCGACGGCCGTGGTAGCGCCGCTGGCTCGTAGCTTAGCCGTCCTCGTCCGGATCAAAAAGTTCTTTAACTGCTCAAACACAGTGTACTGCAGCACGGGGTTGATGACAAGGACTAGCGCGGGACCGATACCCCGCCAGAACGCCTGGATACCATCTTTGCGCATAATGTGCTGAACGGTTTCGACGATACTAAGCTTCTTGATGGCGGGGCCTTCGCGTGCAACGTCCGGGGAGCCTTCCATCGTCCGCGTAGCTTGGGAAGTTTGGACGACCCAGATGGGGTTGCTGATGAGAGTAGTAGCGGAACCTAGGTGTATGTCTTATAAACCTAGGACCAGCCTGGGACTAGAGGGCTCACCCGCGATGACGCCTGCTAACATAGACTCCAAGGTGCTGAGCGCTTTACTCCCTTTGCGGGAGGCAAGAATAATGCCTCGCGACCTCTCATAGAAGTAGTAATAAGCTCTGAAGGATAGCAGTCAGCGACGACGTAGCAAGCAAGTTCCAGTGTGGGCGTGCATACCCATTGGTGATCGCTATGCCTAGCAAGCTAGAGTTTAAGCCGCTGTATAGGCCAAGCACCCCTTCTCGCTTGATAATATCCACAACCGCTTGGTAGGTGGTCTGTGTGGCTTGTGGTCAAGCCCTAGCCTCGCCACAGGGCTGCACTGGACTAACCTTGTGTTCATGCTTTGTTTCGACTGCCGCACGAGTGGAAAGGAAGATCAGAGGGCTTGAGAAGGCGGGTTAGATATTCGTGGCTCAATATCATAGTGGGAGAACAAACTCGCTATGTCGCGGTCATTGCAACTATACCACCAGCTGCACCAGCCATTGAGTGGATGAGTGAATCTGACATGATGATTCTGCGGGCGACCGTCCTAGAAGTTGCGGTGATGCTCCTGCAGCTGGAGGTGTACGTCCGTGTACGTCCTTCGGTATATTCAAGTTGAGAAGCTGTCTACGTGCAGGTCTGCCTTTTGCAGTAGAAACCCGGAGGACACTGTACACTCGCTGCGTCAAATCACATGTCTGAGAGGATGGCATTCCGACGGGGACCTGGGAATGACGCGTGACGTCATCGTAGCGACAAGTACCAATGACGCTTAGCTGGAAGCTTATATGTTGCATCTCCACCCGGTTTACTTTAACCTTCGGTAGCTCAGTTGGAAGAGCGCAAGACTGTAATGGCTTCTACGCTCATGTGAGAGTGATCTTGATGTCGCTGGTTCGATCCCGGCCCGAAGGATGTCTTTTATGCTCTTTCAAGCATCTCCTGTTATCCTTGCTTTCGCTTTTGGGGCGCCTATGCAACATCTGGAGGTTCGGAGGTTATGTTGATCTGACGTTGTGGTTGAGGCTAGTGGATTACTGGATATGCAACAGGAGAAGACACGTGCAACGCATGAGACGCAGGTCGAATACCACCGTGGACGCCGAATTTTTGGCAACCCGCCATTTGAACTCTTGCTACAAACCAAGACGACTCCGAAGCCTACGGCATGCCCCCGCAATTAAAGTTGAACGCGGTCGCCTTCATTTCCCCGCAGAATCATCCAATTTTGATTCGGACGTTCTCATTGTCCAAGGACGAGCAGCTAAAGTACCACTACCTTGCTCACACAAGCCTGGATGTATTCGAAGAACGCGGTCAGCGACATTAGCTGAGGACGAAAGTAAGAACGAATGCCTGATGACACTCTGTCTGCAGCGAACTCCGGCGGCAAGTCGACGGAGTGTTACCTGGGCCTCCTCTTTTCCATGGAGAACGCTGCAGTCTATGGTTACATTACGCCATTGAAAGTAAAGATCGTACTTGCGCTGGCTCTTTCGGATGCCGTCGTCCGCGACGCAGATATTACAACAGTGAGTGGGCTGACCATGTCTTCGTTTGCTCATGTCGAATGCCCTATCAACAGATATTTCGTGCGCTGCACATGGCGTACTATCACTCGGTCGCCAACCCATTCCTAAAGCTCAATACCGCCCTTGACGTTGCAAATGACCACTCTTCGCTGATGCTGGCCGGTGGCGCAAAGTGGAAAGGTTTTCGTCGGCGAGTCGACGAGATTGGGAGGGCTGTCGGCGCGCAGGTGTAGCAGGTGTGGTAAATAGACTCCTCTTTCTTGGCTGACGCGTTGCGCGGTTGATAGACAGTCGGGAGCCACTGATGCATACCCAGTTCGGGCCTTTGATTGCCCCCACTCGCACACCCTTCATTGACTCATTAGCTTCAAGACCACTGCTATTGAGACAGATACGGGGTGGAGATTGATATGCCCTTCATTGACTCGTCTGCTTCCAAACCGCTACTTTCGAGACAGATACGGGGCACACATGTACCTAACGGATGGCAGTCTAACCTTTCCACTCCGTATTAGATGCCTATCATTGCCTCCCCGAGGCTATTCAACTGGTCTAGTGTTTCCCAAGCCATCACTCTCACCACTGCATCCTCATCCGTAGACGATATATACCGCAAAGTATTCCTAGTACGCGTCACTAGTGTGCTCGGGAAGATATTTGCATCCCTGCCTAGATCGTAGATGCGCTCCGTAGACGCCTTCAAGAGCAAGGAAAGCAGATGTAGGGCAGCGCGCCGGAACGGAGGGAGCTTGCTCTGTTTGCTCGTGGGATTTGTATCCATGGTGTCGACCGGTTCACGTTCGTTTTCAACTTGCGGCATAACAACCGCTTTGCCTTCTAGTTGCAGGAGATCCACCATTGCCGAACACAGGTCTTCCAGGTACAGGAGAAGGGCAAGGGTGCTCGTCTTTATGCAGGTGGCTAAGAGTGATAGTGCGGACGTTCGAATCGCTGTTGGTAAAGAGGCATTCCTGACAACGTTGAACAGCGGAGGGATGAGGATATCGGCTGCCCAAAATAGTTGAGACGATGGTCATTGTAGAACTCACGCAACTCACCATAACTCGGTAGCGCTTCGCCGCATCTCTGTATTACCTGGCTGAGGGCTTCACCCACTCTCGTGCGGACATCAACATCGTGTTGAGTAAGATCACCGGTGGATAGACCGTCCAAACCATGCGTGTATATCTTAAACAAACCTCTAAGCACCTCTTTCCCGAAGCCATCGACCATTGCAGACAGACCCTGCACGCCATTCAGGAAGATGTACGATTCTTCATCGCGGATGGCTTGCAAGAAGATGTCCAGAACAGCAGGCACCAAAGCCTTGTCGACGGGTGGCCTACCCGATCCCGTACTACTGTCTCGTGGCGGAGATACGAGTTGACGCAGAAGCAGTAGACCATGAGCGCGAACAGGAAGGATCGGATCTTGAAGCAACTTGAGTGCTTTCTGATATGTTTCTCGCGGATCCTCTTGTGTTTCATGCTGGTCCCTCCTACGAGGTTGCGTATCGGCTGATGTTGAAGCTAGGCGTGCTGTCATCACCAATCTAGCCTCACTTGCTAACCGGCGAGTCGTATCAGACTCGCTGTTGACCAAGGATTCCAAGAGAGAAAATATTTCAGTTAAGACGGGAGCTGTCCTTGCCGAAAGGTCTTCGTTCCCTATATCTACGTCAGCGTGCATCGAGTGCAGGGGCATACAGATACCACACCTTCGAGCAGGGACAAAAGAAGGTTGATTGCCGTGACTGTCATTTCTTCATCCATAGATGTTTCGGATGGACCATCTGACTCGCCAACATCATCTTCATCCTCTTGCGGTACTATTCGCAAGTCCTCAAGTGTTAGACCATGACTGTCGGGTTGTCTTGGCTTCCGTATTTCCCGTTTACCGTTGACGAAAGGCGAGGCAGCCTCTAGCGCATGCTTCACGAAAGCAAGGGCGCGCTGATGGTCAGACAGCATGCGAGTCGGTGCGCTAGATGATACTACCAACTGCATGCGGTTGACCAGTTGCAGGTATAACAATGTGCTGCAGCGCTTCTAAGATCACTCTCCTCGTTTAAGAGGGACACGACGACTTACCGCATTGGATCTGCGTCTTCTGCGCTCTTCGACTCTTGATAGGCATCCAGAAGGCGGACGAACATATCCGATGTAATGTCACTTCGATTGATGGACTGGATGAACGCAACGAAAACCGGCGGGTCTGGGTGCAGACCGAATATATTCGTATCCACGCCAGAAGTGTGATCGTCGTCTAAGTGCTTGAGATCCTCTGTTGTGAGCAGGGAAAGCGAGGGTAGGACATTCGATCTGGAGAGGGGAAGATGGGTATCCAGCCGGCCGGGTCCTGTAGGGGTGCGCACCTCTCTATCCTCACTATCTCTCCACTCAGATCTACTTGCCAGTATCCCCCGTCGCCCGAGACGATAGACCAGAGCGTTTCCAAACCCTCCGTAGCGCTGATCACTCGCCCCCAAGTTCTCAGAAGATTACGAACAGCTTCCTTGAGCCCGGGATCAGACGTTTTCTTTGATTCTAGGCACTCTAAGATGGCATACAATGAAGAGATAATTGGCGAAAGGATCTTGGTTAAAACGAGAGGCGAGGGATCAATATTGGAGACAATCTTAACCAGGACTGATAGAGCAATCCGAGGTGTGAGCATGAATGTCGTGCCAATGGTATCGCGAGGCCCCTCAAAGTCTGTCTGTCCAGAAAACGGACGGTGCAAAATCTGCAACATGGTATTCGCAGCCGAAGCATAGTTCGGTACAGCTTCCTGCTCCAGGCTCTGAGAAAGGAAAAAGGCTGACGCCTGGATATAGGGAGGAGGGGAAGGAGCTCCATCTGGCACGAACATCCTAATGATCTGGTCACTGATGTTCGAAAAATAGTCCTACAAGAAGATAAGCAGCGGCAACGCAGTGGTATACGACGGCAAACATACCTCCGGCTGAATTTGCGCTGGTATAGAACGCAATATTCTAGAGACGCGCTCCAGTTTAACTAGAGGGGCACTCTCTCCGGACAGCTCTTCTTCGGTAAAGATGGCCATGAAGAGCGCCCTGACGCCATCTCGACGAAGAAGTTGTTGACTGAGCAACGAACTGCAGACCTTGATGACATGCCGGGGAAGTGGTGGAGTGAAGGCAAGCACGGATCCCAGGGCCTCGATTGTGCGAGAAGGAGGCAGTCTGCTCAGCAGTGTAGTCACCGTGAGCACAATGCCCAAGCAAGCAGGCAAGCCGGACGTACACGGAAAGTAAGCGCATGATAGGAGGCCTGACACTATCCACAGTTGGGGTTGACTCAGAAGACAAAGTTTTCGGAAGCCAGCCAAGGGTTAAGGAGCAGACCAAGGCATCGATCAGGTGGCGTTCAAGAATTATAGCACATACCATACTGGATGATAGCGAAGCATGCACGCCGTTTGGAAATAGCATGGACAAGACTCTGGTAAGGAGGGACGACAGTAATTCATACTCTTGGGGAGTATTCGTGAGATCGATGATACTTGCTCCTGCTCGTGAAGGTTGAATTTGCCAAGTAGCTGAAACACGGGAGACAAGAGGCACAATGCCCCACTTGAAGACGATTGATATGAGGGTGCGTATTTGAGCCAAATCCCTCGACCCTATGGCCTCGGTTTGAGATGCATCAGTCGGACGCGATCCTTCATATGATCCTTCGTCGCTACGCTCAAGACCTTCAGCATCTCCGCGCATTACTCTATCGATTCGAGATATGATATTCAAGGCCTCCTCGGCTGTCCGCAGCTTGAGTTCATCCAGTGGAGATCGCTCAAGCTGGTGGGCTACATCTTCAATGCCTAGCTTGCCGTAATATTCGACCAGTCGCTTGAGGAGCACCTCTCTAAGATCCGAGGTAGTCTGAGTCTTCTGCGACTCCAATAAGAGCCTGCCTGCTGATAGCAGAGCTGTGAAGGAATCCTCTCGTATGGACATGATGTAGGCCTGAGCGAGTGCGGACCGGAGACCATCACCTCGGATGTTGTCGCGTCCTATTGTATCACGACGTAGTAATTACGTGAGTATGGCCGCGTGGCGAAATGGCATCGCGTCTGACTACGATCATGTGTTTACATCAGGAGATTGCAGGTTCGACCCCTGCCGCGGTCATATCATTTTTTTGTGGTGTCAATGCCCTGTCGCGAAGCTACCTATACATCATGTCTACAGCCTGAGCTTGCATTCCTCCCACTAGCCGGTCACACGTGATGTGGGCACATTGCATTACGGGAGAAAGCCTGAAGGACTTCCCGCCGAGAACGGGCCCCCTAGCGGGAGTTTGGAGATTGCGACTGAGCCGGGACTCCCAGAAACTAGGTGTCCCGACGACGCAAACCGGTGAAGCCGGGGATCTCCCAAACTCTAGGAGTCGGGAGGACAGAGTTAGCGAAGTCAAAAAGGGAAGTTAGGAAGATACGTAGCGGAGCAGTGTTGAGCACTTTTGGGGGCCGGAGAACACCAGTGTATCCAAGAGGGCACAGGTAGCAGGTGCAAGCAGGTGGGGGAGCAAGTGAGCAATGCTCAGTGCACTGTGGTGTGGTGCAGTAGGGTAAGTTAAGGAAAGGAAAGGTAAGGTCGGTAAGGTGCATAAGGTGCAGTAAGGTGTGGTAAGGTGCGGTAAGGTGCAGTAAGGTGCGGTAAGGTGCAGTAAGGTGCGGTAAGGTGCAGTAAGGTGCCAGGTGCCAGGTGCCAGGGGTGGTGCCAGGTGCAGTACAAGGTGTGGTGTGAGGTGCGGTGCGAGGTCTGAGGCATAAGGTGCTAGATGTAGATGCCAGATGCTAGGTGTGGTGCAAGGCGAAGGTGCACTGGTATGGGGACAAGCACAGCTGCAAGCAAAGGAGCGCACACAAAGGCATGTCGATGCCCTTCCATCCCTAGTGTACAGATAAGTAAGGGAGATGGTGCTAGGACTGACCTTGGAGCAAGACAGGTGACATCCCTGGTGCTGCTGCTATCACCAAGGCCGCTGATAAGCCCCAGCGATCTTCTGACCCCCGAAGTTGCGAATTTGACACATCATACATGCCCTCCAAAGTTTATTCGACACCACCTGTCGAACCTCGTATGCTACAAGTAACTGACGAAGGGTTCTGGATTTAATTCCGGACCTTCTAACGTCCTCATGGCAGGCGCAGATCACCGATACAATTTATCTCCGCAGCCAGATGCTCCGAAGTCACCCGGAAGAATACCTTTGTGACTAATTATCTCCGGGAACGGCGGAGGTCCACGTCGCAGTGAGTCATTGGTATTGCCACTCCCCAGTCATCACGCCCCTTCGTGTCCGTCAAAGCGACCGAGTCAGCGGACGTAAATCGACGGCCGGACGGAACGTATCAGTCAGCAAGCGGCCGGAGCTAATCCGCACGTGATCAGCCTGCAGTACCGCGTGATGAGGCACTTCAAGCGAACATTGACGCGTCGAGGCTACCTCTAGGACACGGCAGGATCGTATGGGACATGGTATAGCGGTGGGCAAAGGCTGAGTAATTGTGTGGGATGCGGAGCATATTCGTTATTTAACTCCGGGCGGGCGCAAAACCATTCCAATAGCATAAAAATGTATGGAGCGTAGTGGAAAATGCAAGTTTTGTACTTCACCCTCTCAGCGTACCAGAATTATCGTCTCAGCGACCCTCGGAGTCCCTTCGCGGCGGACTTAGCGTCTACAATCAATCCTAGCTTTGCCAATAGGCCTGACTCGTCGAAACTAGATAACTCCGCCATCACATATCGATCCAAGTAAGCTCCGGATTTAAAGTATAAAATTCACCAAGCGTCTGTAGGCACGAGACTATTGTTTGGGTTCAGTGGAACTCCCCACCCGGGCTACTGGCGAACTTCGGAGATAAATACTCCGGAGAATCGCTATACTGTTTGTTTCAGGCCTCAAGATTTTGTTTGTTTTAGGTTTTCCTACGGGCTACCCTACGGCGTCTAACTTCTCCCCCTCCCTTCGAACTTAAATATTACCCTTCAATCGCCTTAGACCGCCTACACCCATACCGCTGGGTGTTTTAGGTTTATTCTTTTGGTCTTTGGTGTT
>NW_006920411.1:1286467-1367455 GCF_000344685.1 Gloeophyllum trabeum ATCC 11539 | reverse complement strand
TTATTTAACTCCGGGCGGGCGCAAAACCATTCCAATAGCATAAAAATGTATGGAGCGTAGTGGAAAATGCAAGTTTTGTACTTCACCCTCTCAGCGTACCAGAATTATCGTCTCAGCGACCCTCGGAGTCCCTTCGCGGCGGACTTAGCGTCTACAATCAATCCTAGCTTTGCCAATAGGCCTGACTCGTCGAAACTAGATAACTCCGCCATCACATATCGATCCAAGTAAGCTCCGGATTTAAAGTATAAAATTCACCAAGCGTCTGTAGGCACGAGACTATTGTTTGGGTTCAGTGGAACTCCCCACCCGGGCTACTGGCGAACTTCGGAGATAAATACTCCGGAGAATCGCTATACTGTTTGTTTCAGGCCTCAAGATTTTGTTTGTTTTAGGTTTTCCTACGGGCTACCCTACGGCGTCTAACTTCTCCCCCTCCCTTCGAACTTAAATATTACCCTTCAATCGCCTTAGACCGCCTACACCCATACCGCTGGGTGTTTTAGGTTTTATTTCTTTTTGGTCTTTGGTGTTGTCGTGTGTTAGTGCCTATCACCGCCACTGGGCATACCCAAAACTCCCGCAGACTAGAAGCACCCGCGACATGGTTCAGGTAATCGCATATGGGAAGGCCCATTGATTTCTTCATTCCAGCTTGGATGCTGCTTCTGCTCTTGCTTGTATTGCTTAGGCCGGTACTGATAGCGGTACCCGGACCCCCGAAGATTAGGAGCACCAGCAACGTGATTCGGGTAACCCAATGCAGTGAGCAGTAATCCCAGTAAAATGTGCATACACTAGAGCCCAAAAAAACAAAAGGCAGGCTATGTAGAGCCCATACAGCGCACTTGAGCAAGCACATCGTCACCGTCGAGAGCAGGAGCGGTGACCGTGACCTGTGTAACGCTCACAAGCATACAAAGTATCTACATATAAGATAGGCGACTCCATACTCGACTATTATCATGTGATCATTTTTGTCACACTAATTAGAGCAGCGTGACATTCTAGCAAAACTTGTGTATCTCCTCCCCAAGCAGGCCATATTTGCCAAATCTGCTTCCGAGGAATTGATCTAAATACAAATTAGGAACTTCTATCAGAAGCCAAACTTCAATCTAGTCAATATTGCCTTAGCAGATGTCGAAATAAGATACCCCGCCACAACCGCGGCGGGACACGTTGATATGCACTGACACACAACAGACACCAAAGACCAAGGGGAAATAACCCAACACACCCAGTGGTATGGGTGGAGGCGGTCTGAGACGACTGAAGGGTATAAAGTAGTGTGAGGGGGAAAGGAGGAGTAAGATAACGTAGGGTAGTCCATAGGAAGACCTAGAAAAATAAAACAAAGCCTTGACGCCTGAAACAAACACAAATTGAAGCTCCAGAATATTTATCTCCGAAGAATTGAAAATAAACAAAGGTCGCAAGCACCGACACCTAGCGTAGGATCATGCTTGCGGGATCAAAATTGCTAGAGAGACTTGGTTGATTTTATTTTGCTATGTAATACTCACAGGAGCTAATATTTTGACATCGGAGATAATTCAATTGATGAGTCAGGCCTATTGGCAAAGCTAGGATTGGTTGTAAATCGCTAAGTTCAATGCTTTCAAACTTCGAGGGTCGCTGAGATGGTAACTCTGATATGCTGAGATGGTGAAGATCAAACTTGTTTTTACTTTACTTTACATCATACATTTATACTACAGCAATGACCCTGTGACCACCTGGAGATAAATAACAAATACTCGCCGCAACTCCATCGACTGCTCAGCACCCGTCCACCGCTATACCATGCACCATACGACTCCCTCATCCCTCCATATGCTTGTCCTAGCTCCTAGAGGTTGTCCTGACGTGTCGGTACCTGTCCTGAGCCTTCCCATCACACTGCAAATTAACTCTGGCTGCTTGCTGACTGATGCTGGCCTCATGGTCATGGATTTACATCCACAAGCTCGGTAATTTGATGGAGGTCAAGGAGAGTAAGTACTGGAAGTTGGGTGCAAGGATGACCCACAACCAGACAGGTGCCCTCGGCCACCAGAGTTAATTTGTCTCGAAGTTGCTTCCTGAGTCACTCCGGAGTGCCTGACCTCAGAGCTAAATCATCATAGGGATTCACGCTGGCCTCAAAGACACTAGAAGGACCGGAGTTAAATTGATAAATCTTTTGGAAAAGTCCTAGCATAGGGGTGTGTGGGTGCAATGTTGAACGGACTCTGGATGAGGTGGGTAGGGACATTGAAACTGTGATTTCCGGAGTCAGACAATCCTTGAGGCTTATCAGCATATGCAGATGTGATGTCCTGGACACATCAAGGTTGCTGCTCATGCCCAAATGCAAGTGCTCAATCCGTCAGGCTATAGTTAACCTTGGAGGGTGGATTAGGTCAAAGAAACCAAAATGGAATAATGATAAAGAGAACGTGAGCATAAGTCAAGGGCGGATACATAATCAACACTGACCTTCAAAAAGGTTGCACCAGTAGACCGTGTCACCATTCCGGAGCAGCCTGAAAGCCCTCTGAAATGCCTTGCCAGAGTCTTCAGAGAGATAATGCAGCCAACCTGGGGAACATTGGTGCCTGAGAATATGCCAAATGCAGACAGCCTTCCTGATGTTGCTGGTGACAGCACGGCTCCCACACCTGGCAGTTCCATTCCGGCACCTCTTCTTATGGAATAGATCCCTGTGCATCTGGAGGAGGAGAGCACCAACACATTGGAGCCTCACCCATGTCCCCTCAATGCAGAGGAAACTGTGAACTTGGAGGAGGAGGAGTCTGAGGCAGACTTGAGGGACCTGAATGACTCCTCGGAGGGATATCAAGCTCCTCCATGTCCTGTGAATGCAAAGGCTGCCTTAGCGGATGTCACTGAAATCCTATACCCACATCGGAAGTCAGGGAAAGGGTATAAAAAGTTTGAGGAGGATGACCTGTTGTGTTTCTCTGGAATCATACAAAACCAGCACTGAAACCACTCACTTGGATTGGAGCTTCCTTGGCCACAGCGCAAGCATTCCAAAAGGGTCCACATGCTGCAAAACAACTCCAGAAATGGGCATGGTTGTTCATCGATGATTGCGATGATCTCCCGTGGAATCTGTATGGCACATGGAATGTCTCCCTTCTGGTGGACGGTGACCTTGCAATGCGAGATCCACCTGCATCTGCAAGGAAAATATGTGAGGGCTCTCAACATCGTCCATTTCCTTCAGAGACCAGAGATCAAGGAGAAGTACAAGCTAAAGGAGATGGTCACCCTTCATACAGCACAATGGTGGATGCATCTGATGGACTAACCACTGGACAAAAACACCATCAGGTCAGTATGCCGATGGCCACAAGCATGCGGATGTGGTCAAGTATCAACAGGAGAAGTTCCTACCAACAATGGCACAGCTTCAGTACAACATGCACTGTGCTGAACTCAGTCCCTCTCGAGACAATGCAATGGTAAGTGCACATTCCTCGATCCACTAGCCCTTAAATCTCTTCCTGATGCCGCTGTTTAGATTTGCAACTTGATCCCTCAGGTTCATGGATGCATATTGCAGGGGTCTATCCAGCAAACAAGCTGCTTGGGCCAATCATAAATATCATGGCCAGCGAGTCTTACCTGCTAATATCATGGAGGAGCTCGACAAAGCCTCCATAAACTAAGAATAATCTGACTTAATCTTATTTCCATCTATTGTAGTTGATTCAAATACTGTGTAGTATATATTTCGAGACTTAGATACATTTTAATGTACATAAGCCATCACCTCTAGCTCTCTGCACTGCAAAGTGTAAGCTACTAATGGGTGGCGCGAGGCTGAGCATCGGATCACGTGATGTGTCACAGTGTGACTATAGTTGTTGAGTATGGATGGACAACGAAATGCTTTGCATCATGCCCACGTGGTTTCTGGTGTGCCTCCACGTGTGGCCACGTGATGCATCTGCAGGCAGTCATGGGACGCCCGAAATGGACACACCAGTCCTTTCCTGTGGTGCTTCCTGTGGCGGGCGTGTCCTGGCTCACGGTTCGACAGACAGGTGCTAACAGGGAAACAAGGAGGGGACAGGGTGGCTAAACAAGGCAACCCCCGGGCTTGGGAAGTCAACAGGGAATGGGGATGTTACGGGAATGAGGAAAGTAACTGGCACCCTCCTCAGACATTCCCAGTGGAAGTGGTATACATATCCTGGCCCAATGGACGTTGAACGGAGGGGCTGTATGAGACACTGGGAAACTCAAATGGGCTCAGATAGTTAAGCAGGGTGTCTCAGATTTTGGCTGGAGAATGGGGAATGGAATCATTCAGTCCTTGCAAAGGGTAAAACTAAAATATCAGTAATGTATCTATTCCTATCTCAGGTTATGACCATGGGTGGAGGTTTGCACACAGCGGGATTTGTATCTAGAGCACAGCAACACAGGTCCTGGCCGACTGAGAGTCAGGACCGACATAACTTTGCCTACAAAGCCCCGGATAATCCCAAAAATTCGTACAAAACTTTGCCTTAGACTGTATTCTACCCACTGATGACCACCTAAAACAAGATTCTGGACTCCAGTGGCAATGCCACGGGTCCCAACTCTAGTATATTCTCTGCCGACATGAGGCATGAGCATAGAAGTCCGATATTGCCATGTGCACGCTCGGACTACGGGTTTAATTCCATTGGCATTGGACGGCACTTTTGGCAGGATAATTCTAATCAACAACCCCCCTGGGAGCAACAACCCCTCAGTATCCCATGCCATTATCCAGCAACCCCGGTTGTCCATCAGCTGTCACATGTGCCAACATCATACTCTATCAGTCTGCATTACATTGCTTTACTTGGACTTCACTCTATGTACATAGCTACATATAAAAATATTAGGCCGAGGCTCTCCCAGTCAAGGCTACTAAGGTTGGGTGCGGGTGCCACCACGGTATTCAACCCAGGTGTCGCTCAGGTGCGGGTACGGTGCTTGGACCGTCCACACCGTGCCATACCGCAACCCGCGGTGCCGGGTATACAGGTTTGTGGTTCTCACAGATGGGTCGCAGTTTTCACCTAGACTGGTGATATTTGGACTTAAAAAGTGCCCCAGCCCAGTCAGTAAGCGTTTCTCGATGCCTCTGTACCGGTACCTTTGTGGGCATCAGCAAATTGTGCTGCAGCTGGTAGTGGCTGGCACTGATTCTAGTTATTTTAGCACATCTACAATCACATTACCAGCCGAATACATGTGAGGTACCAGCACTAGGAACTCGTCTACTGATAGGGCAGTGACAGAAGTGACAAAAACATATTATCTACAGTAAATCAGTTCTGGGGGGGTTGATGATTTGTAAGCAAACAACCCGGGGTTGTTGCTTCCAAGGGGGTTGTTAATTAGAATTATCCCTTTTGGCAAGATGACTAGAACTTCGTATATCGCACAACAATGTATACTTCGATAATATTATAGAACAATTTGCTGTTGTTTTATCGTTTTCCATCTTGTGCGAAAGTAGCCGCCACAAGTAATGGGAACACTAGCGTAGCGTCTGCGAAGACCTAGGGCACAAGTAAGAATTTGTCGAAATGATTTGCTATAACCTGACCTTGACAGACTGAGCGCCAGCTCTGATCTTTCCCCAGGAGACAGCCTCGTCGGGTCGAGCACCGGAGTCGGAACCATCGAACTCCTGACCCGTATTCTGATGTGATCCGTCAGTACTACACGCCTTGTCAGGCGTTGAACACATTACAATATAAACTGAATAATCTGCTCCATTACGCTACCATATCCAGTATGAGTAGGG
The DNA here is from genome assembly GCF_000344685.1 of Gloeophyllum trabeum ATCC 11539. Classification (NCBI taxonomy): domain Eukaryota; kingdom Fungi; phylum Basidiomycota; class Agaricomycetes; order Gloeophyllales; family Gloeophyllaceae; genus Gloeophyllum; species Gloeophyllum trabeum. The sequence continues at coordinate 1,361,652 of NW_006920411.1, read as the reverse complement.
AGACATGCGACAGCGGAACTGATTGGCGAAACCCACAATTAACATGGCATTCGCTATCTGATGTTTGCAGATACCCCCTCCTAGGATTATCATCCCAGCCTTCTTAGATTTTCGGGATAGTTCGTTTAGGGCACGAATATCACCGACGATATCCACAACGAGACCCGGGTTGCGGAACGAATGGAAGTATATCATGTCGCCCAACGACCCGTCAGTTAATGCCGGACAAAAGACTGGAATATTATTCTGAGGGTCTGCTCAGCTTCGTGCATCAGAGGTAAAGATATTCTATTCACTTTGTATGCCCAGTAGTATACAGACTCCTCGTTGGCGATCTCTTTGCCTAATCGACGGATGAACGTACTTGGAGTCCAGATTTGGCCGGTAGTCCTCTGTTCCTCTAGCATAGTGTCAAGGATAGGTAAGAGCCAATCTTCAAACTTGCAATAGTTGTCGTTGGGGACGATCAAATTTCCTATGCGATTCATGCCTCGACTGCGTAAATCGGCGCCGTCCAGGTTGAAATCGGCCACATAGGTCTTGCCTAGGCATTTGATAAAGTCTTCTTCTATGCCACCCGCTGTTGTTACTATCGCCGAGACGTGGTTATGCTTTACGAGGTGTAAAATAACTTCGCGCAGCCCAGAAGAAATGAGGTTGGACGTATATCCTAGGAAGATGTCACAGCGCGTGTTTGCCCGGACCTCGGGATCAAGGTACTCGTCGGACTCGTTCTCTGCAGGTGCTTCGTCTGAAAGGCGCCAATTACGCTGAAGAGCAGACCAACCTCAGCTTCATCTGCGGAGCGTAATTTGACCGAACCGACCATCTCATTTACAATGTTAATCGCTTTGGCAAGACTGTTGGCCTGAAACCCTATCCGTTCATATGACGCTAGAAGCTGTTCCAGAGACAGCTGCCTATCGAAATCGGGACCTTGTACCGAGAGTACACCTTCGGGTACCGGCTCCGAAGGCTTGAATACTGCTGCAGACGCATCCGAGGGAATGCCTGTGGAGGCAGTCATTGCTTGAGAGGTCGAGCAAGTTAAAGGTCTTAGCAGACTCAGTCAGAGCATAAAGAGTCAGGATGCGACGGCAAATTTCAGAATGCTCGCTTAAACTCGTTTCGTTCCTTAGCTCGGGCTTTACCGAAGGTCTGCCGTTGCTGCGTTCGGTTCTGTCTCCGGCGAAATACCTGCTTTACTGTCCACACCAACTGGTCGCTCACCGTCATCCCTGCTGGCGACTATAGCAGGCCAGTACGCGGCAAAAGGTCTCTCTGATGGCCAATGTCGAGGTCGATCGAGCAGCTTCCGTGGCCCTGCCTTCATCGCCATCCCAAGAAAGCCCGCCACCACATAATCCGGTCGAGGCGCTCGACTCACCGAAGGACACGCGGGACTCGGAACCTGTGTCCCTGGAAGACTCAACGCATGCCTTAACAGCAAAGGCTCATGTTCCAGTTGAAGAGCCATTAGAGGAAAGTGGGGATGCGGTTGGAAGTGGGCATATTACTGACCGCGAGCAGCGGTCTACCGTAGGCGATGAGGGTTCTACAGTCGAGCGTAGGAGATGGCTTCAGAACTTGGACTCCCGTGACGACACAACAATAGCAGACTCGAAGGAGAATACCTCAGTGTCCCATTTCGAGGAACCTGTGACGGACAACGCGAGTACACTCGTTTCGTCTGATCCCCATGTGCATGAAGAGCGTGTCGTGCCCCTCGCCCCACCAGAGTCATTACCCCCTACATCTCCACCGGTTTCTGTCCACCCTGATGGCCATAGCAAGACCGAATCTGTCGCCACCGCTGCATCTGGCGAGACATCCTCCAACTCAAAAGCACATCAACGGTCCCTGACGATTTCCAAAGGTCACACGGTCTCCGTGGTGCTGATAACTTCGGCTTTGGAGACTATTGCTGCTTCAAAGGAGGCGAAGCGGTCTGCACCGCTTAGAGATAGCGTCAAACGGGCTTTAGAAATGGTCCGTGCAGGAGAAGGAGGCGACCGGCCTCGCGAAATATTCGAACCTCTACGCCTAGCTTGCGAGACGCGGAATGAAAAGCTCATGGTTACTAGTCTGGACTGTATCTCGAAACTCATCTCGTATTCCTTCTTCGTGGAGGAAACTCCCTCAGCTCAAGGCTTACCATCCCCTCCCCCATCTCCAGGTTTAGGGCCTCGTAACTCTATGTCGGGTGCATCTCAATCAAATCTACCTCCAATGTCTCTGGTTGACCTTGTGGTCCATACGATAACATCGTGTCATACCGAAACGACTCCCGAAACGGTCTCTTTGCAAATAGTCAAGGCTTTGCTGGCTTTAGTCCTTTCTCCCACTGTCCTTGTCCACCAGTCTTCACTTCTGAAGACAGTGCGCACAGTATACAACGTCTTCTTATTGAGCACGGATCCCGTGAATCAAATGGTTGCTCAAGGTGGACTGACACAGATGGTTCATCATGTATTCTCTCGCTGTAAAATCAACGGACCGCGTCCCGTGTATGGTGCAAGTGCTTCCCGCCGGGCGTCAAGAGATAATGATAGCGAGATGTATCCAAGCAGACCCTTATCTGCTGCGTCCACTCCGCAGACACCACCTGTTCCGACTTCGACATTGGCACCAGAATTCGGCTTCGCGCGAGATGTCAATGATGACCGTCAAGCAACAACCTCCGAGCGAGAGAAGCACCCTGACACAGGCAGTCCTATATCGCCCCCTGCTTCGGTAGGGGACCATGCCAACGGCACGGAGGGGTCATCAAGTGCGGGGTTGGCGAATGGTAGTGCGCCGCTGCGACCCGATGCTAATCCAAGCTTGTCAGTTCCGCATACTATTAGCTATAGTCCGAGCTCATTCATGTTCGATGCAGGGACGCTCTCCACGCTGAAATAGCATCTCAGGAAGCGAATCGGGATAATCACGGCAGGGAGTTAACTCTCAATGACCTGTTCATCAAAGACGCCTTTTTGGTTTTCAGGGCGCTTTGTAAATTGACCATGAAGCCGCTCAATACTGAGAGGTGAGGCATCCAATCCCCTACTACGAAGCTAGCTTATTGTCAAATAGTGAACGGGATCTCAAATCACATGCAATGCGCTCGAAGCTGCTCTCGTTGCATTTGGTACTGACCGTATTGAACTCACACATGGCTCTGTTTGTTGCTCCCACGTCTATCATCTACTCTAGCTCCTCTCATGAAGCAACGCCGTTCGTGCAAGCGGTCAATCAGTACCTGTGTTTGAGTCTTAGTAGGAATGCTGTCAGCTCGGTCCCACAGGTGTTCGAATTGAGCGTCGAGATATTCTGGAGAGTGATCTCTGGCATGCGCACGAAACTCAAGGTGAATCGCGTTCCATACTTGCTCGCGCTAGGGTCAATATTCATAATGTTTAGAAAGAGATCGAGGTGCTCTTGCATGAGATTTTCATCCCAATCCTGGAGATGAAGACGTCCACCTTGAAGCAAAAGGCGGCAATTCTCGGAATGTTGCAGCGCCTTGCACAGGATCCTCAGGCTCTGGTGGAAATTTACCTGAACTACGACTGTGACAGTCAGGCAGCGGACAATATTTACGAGCAGTATGTTTTCTTACGCTTCACGAGTCCCTGACTCCAACGTCGTTGTTACCTTTCAGCCTCATGAATATCATATCCAAGATCGGGACCATTCCGTCTGCAGTTCAGCCTAAGGCTTCCGATCCTAGCAGTCCTGCATTGACGCCGACGAACAAAGGCCACAGCCACAGTACAGCATTACCGCCGTCTCTGAGCACTACGGCTCTCTCTGTTCCGGGATCCATGGATATTTCGACCTTGGGTTTATCGGATTTCCAACTCAGGAAGCAAGGACTTGAATGTCTAGTTACCGTACTGAGGTCGCTCGTCGCTTGGGGGACTACCGCACGGGAGACTGTAGTCGACGCTGCTGCTGATGCACGTGCCCAGACTCGTGCAAATCAGGAAACTGTGAATGACACCGGCATATCAAATCCATCCGTCGACAGGCTATCGATTGGTGCCGAGGGACCGAGGCAATCCACACCAGATATTGGCGATGATCCCAGTAAGTTTGAAAGTGCGAGGCAAAAGAAGACGACCCTACTAGAAGGCATCAAAAAGTTCAACTCGAAGCCCAAGAGCGTAGGTGGCTCTGATAACAAAAACCAGCACTTGTTGACGCGCCTGCGACATACAGGGCATCGAATTCTTCATTGAGAATGGTTTCATCCCAAGCAGGAGCCCCCAAGACATCGCGCGCTTCCTTCTGCATACTGACGGCCTTAACAAAACGATGATCGGGGAGTATCTCGGCGAAGGGTGCGTCGTTCGCATTCCAGTTTAGGTTTCACGATTGACATATGTCTAGCAACGAGGAGAACATCGCCATAATGCACGCATTTGTCGATATGCTTGAATTTAGAAATCTGGGGTTTGTTGATGCTTTACGCACCTTCTTGCAAACGTTCAGGCTCCCCGGAGAGGCACAGAAGGTTGAACGCTTCATGGAGAAATTCGCGGAGCGGTACTTTACCACCAACAGCCAGACTCCCTTTGCCAGCGCTGGCGCAGCGTTCGTGCTGGCGTTCTCAACTATCATGCTGAACACAGATGCACACAGCCCGCAAGTGAAATCGCGAATGTCCAAGGCCGACTTCCTCAAGAATAACAGGGGTATCAACGACGGGGCAGATTTACCGGAAGAGTATCTGTCTGCACTATACGACGACATCGTAGCGAATGAGATCCGCATGAAAGACGAGATTGAGGCTGTTGTCTCAACGCCTGGAACAGGCTTAGCCAATGTGCTGGCCAACGTCGGCAGAGATCTGCAAAGGGAAGCGTACCTAATGCAATCCAGCGGCATGGCAAATAAGACTGAGGTGCGTAGCTTTAGAGTGCATGCCGAGCCAGTAGAGATGACAGTCTGCCTTAGGCCCTGTTCCGCACCATGATTAAGTCCCAGCGTAAGGGATCGAAGGCGGGTGACCAGTTCTTCAGCGCGTCTCATGCTGTACATGTTCGCCCCATGTTTGAAGCTGCATGGATGCCTTTCCTTGCCGGTCTCTCGGGTCCTCTGCAGGATACAGACGACCCGGAGGTGATCGAGCTGTGCTTGGATGGCTTCAAGAGTGCCATACACATAGCCTGCTTCTTCGATCTGGAGCTGGAGCGTAATGCATTTGTGACCACGCTGGCCAAGTTTACATTTTTGAACAATCTCGGTGAGATGAAGTCGAAAAATATGGAGGCTATCAAAACTCTGCTTGATGTGGCTGTCAGCGAGGGCAATTACCTCAAGTCCTCGTGGCACGAGGTCCTAACGTGTGTCAGCCAGCTGGAACGTATGCAGCTGATCAGTAGTGGGGTCGATATGCCAGACAGCGGACGCAAAGGGTACGTTGCTCTGAGCGATACTCTATCAAACCGGCGGTACTGATGCTATGTAATAGGCGACCACGAATGCTGCCAACCGAAGAATTGGCGAATGAAAGTCGGTCTACCCATATAACGGTGGCAGCAGACATGATTTTTTCCCTCAGTCATTATCTCAACGGAGTGCGTACTACCTCGCGAGAGTGTTAGTCACTCACTGATCGTATTCTCAGACTGCTATTGTCGACTTCGTGCAGGCCCTTTGTGATGTATCGTGGGATGAGATACAGTCGTCTGGTTTGTCGCCGCGGCCACGTCTCTTTAGCCTTCAGAAACTGGTCGAGATCTCGTATTACAACATGAACCGGATGAGGTTGGAATGGCTGAGTTTGTGGGATATCCTTGGCCAGCATTTCAACCAGGTGAGCACGGTGAAGTCTGCATTTGAAAAGTGTTTACAGTCAGTACAGGTATGTTGTCACAGCAACCCAAACGTCGGTTTCTTCGCATTGGATTCGCTCCGTCAACTCGCCATGCGCTTCCTGGAGAAAGAAGAACTCCCTCACTTCACTTTCCAGAAGGACTTCCTAAAGCCCTTCGAATACACGATGGTTCACAACGCAAATCCTGATGTCCGAGATATGGTAAGCCGATCTATCGCCTCCTTGTACAGCTTTCCCTAAGTCAGCGTGAGTAGGTCCTGCAATGCCTCTCACAAATGATACAAGCACGAGTCCATAATTTGCGTTCCGGTTGGAGGACCCTTTTCGGCGTATTGTCCGCTGCATCGAAAGTCCTAACAGGTCCGTGCCAGAAATCTGACCATCCCTTATTACATGCTTATCAAAGATCTAGAGAGGATCGTCAGCTCTGCTTTCGAAATCGTAACGCGCGTCAATCGAGACCATTTCTCTGCCATTGCCCGTCACGGAGCATTCGCTGACCTGACCGTTTGCATCACCGATTTCTGCAAAGTGAGCAAATACCAGAAAATAAGTCTCCTGGCTATCGGGATGCTTCGGGGAGTTATTCCGGTTATGTTGGAGTGCCCAGAGTGTTCCTCGGACCCTCAAAACCCCGCGGACGATCCTATGATCAGGTTCTGGTTCCCAGTCCTTTTCGGCTTCTATGATATTATCATGAATGCTGAGGATCTTGAAGTACGCCGACTGTACGTATTCTCTCCTTCGCATGTCGCAGGTCCCCTGACTCATGCACATGCATCGGCAGTGCGCTCGACTCTTTGTTCACCACTTTGAAGACCTATGGTCCCGACTACCCTATCGACTTTTGGGATACCGTTTGCCAAGAACTGCTCTTCCCGATTTTCGCAGTTCTGAAATCCAGTCAAGACCTATCTCGTTTCAACTCGCAGGAGGACATGAGCGTCTGGCTCCAGAGCACTATGATTCAAGCCCTCCGTGATCTCATTGACTTGTATACATACTTGTTTGATATTCTGGAGCGTTTCATGGATGGACTACTGGAGTTGCTATGCGTTTGCATATGCCAAGGTTCGCGATACCCTTCTCCCCGGAACTCGCCCACTGATGCTTTGACTAGAGAACGACACTTTGGCCCGAATCGGGACTTCTTGTCTACAGCAATTACTGGAACACAATGTGAAGAAGATGAGTCCTGCGAGGTGGGATCGTATCACGGCGACGTTCGTAAAACTGTTCCGGACGACTACTCCTCATCAGCTCTTTGACGAGAGCCTCCGGGTGGATATCGAGGGCAGTCCGTCCGATTTCGCGGATACCAATGGTATTTCGTATCTCCTATCGAGCGCCACCGTATCTAAGAACTGGTCTAAACAGGGGGCCAGACTATGCTGCCGGCGCCGTTGTCGCCTAGTGCCACTATGGATCAGATCAAACCAGACGCACAACTCTCACTAAGCGAGCGCCGCAGGATCTTCAAGCAGATCATTGTCAAATGTGTCCTTCAACTGCTACTGATCGAGACACTAAACGATCTTCTACGAAATGATCTGGTTTATTCCACCATACCTCCGGAGCACCTCCTGCGAATGATGGGCGTGCTCGATCACAGCTATCAGTTTGCCCGGTCTTTCAATGAGGATAAGGACCTGCGCATGGCTCTTTGGAAAGTTGGTACGTAGTATTGGCTTTGCCTGCCGATGCTGTCCCGTGGCGACAGTTTTGTACACTAGGTTTCATGAAACATCTACCGAACTTGTTAAAGCAAGAGTCAAGCAGCGCTTCAACCCTCGTGCACGTCCTCTTGCGCATGTACTATGATCCCAGACCTGAGCACCAGGCCGCCCGACCTCAGATCGCAGAGCGCTTACTACCGTAGGTGGACCTCAGAATTTTTTTGGCATCTGCTAATTTGTAATTCAGACTTGAGCTCGGGGTGCTACAAGACTATAACCGTCTGCGCTTGGACACCCAGGCTAAGAACATTGCTGCCTGGACCCCGGTGGTCGCAGAAATACTACAAGGCTTTTGTCGGTTTGACGATAAAGCTGTAAGTGGATATTGCCTTCAGCTTGCGGCACTCCTGATCATCTGAATTTGTTCAGTTCTTGAGATACATGCCCGCCGTGTATCCATTGGCGACGGAACTTCTGAGTCGAGGACTTCCGGACGAGATTCGGGAGGGTCTCAAAGACTACTACATGCGCGTTGGTTATGCGCAGAGGATCATCGAACGGACATAACCTCTCATTCTATGTATGAGCATCGGACTATGTTGTGATCATGTATTATAATCGTAATTCCAGGGATAATAGTGCTTCTCGATAGATACAAGAAAGAGCCGCGATTAAAAGGGCGTAACGTGAATGGTCCACGGTCAACGCTGGTATCCGGTATACCCTTGGAAGCCGTTTGTCTGGAAGCCCCAACCTGTAGGTTGCATAGTCAATGGGGGTGCGGGACGCAGAGCGTCATATTTATCTAATATCCCACACCTCGTGAGAGGCCGGCTAAAGCATGAACGAAAACGACGCACCTGCTGGCTGCGGATTCCCGGCATCGTTGCCAGAAGCAAACGTGCCTGACTTCATCTGCGCGAAAATATTGGCGGGGGACGTATCTTTAACAGCCAGCCCGCCATTCGGCGCCGGTGGCGGGGACGCAGCTTGCCCAAACCCACTGAACCCATTGGGAGCTGTTTCACATTAGTCGCTTGCCGTTAGACTCTATAGGTAGTTATTTACCTGACTGCGGCATGCCAAAGCCGCTCTTGTTCTGGAATGTGGGGGCCTGGCCGAAGGACCCTGAGAATCCGGTAGGCTGCGAGAACAAAGGGCCTTGAGTAAGGAAGCCCGTCGGCTGAGACATCATAGGTGCCTGGTTAGGGAAGCCTGTCGGTTGCGACAATACTGGAGATGGACCGGGGAAGCCAGTTGGCTGAGTATTAAGGAAAGATGGTTGTTGTGGTTGAGGTTGGAAGGGGCTCGTGGCGCTTGCTGGCCGAGTTGGGACGAAGCCAGTAGCTCCTGTCTGCGTAGGAATGAGCGGCTGCAATAATGCTTGATTGGCGGGAACAGGTGCAAAAGGCCCACGGGGACCATTCTGCTGCTGGGGTGGAGGAAGGATTCCGGTCTGCTGACTCTGAAGGTGCTGGCCCATAGGTGCAGGCGAGGACCGCATACCTAGTCCAGACTGATAACTGGCAGACGGAGTGATGCCTGGCGCTGGTGAACCGAGCATCGAATTGTTTCCAACTGGAGTGGATGCGTAAGACGATGGAGGGCTCTTGGTGCGGAGTTCTGCCAGTCGAGACAGTTGTTCAAATATGTCGCTCTCCGTCGTCTTCGCGAGATTGCTTCCACTACCTCCGGTATTCTGGGACTGGGCGTTATTGGTGACTGGAGCAGACGGCGCACGAACGGGTACTGGATCACTTGCTGGTGGCGCTGGCGGGGCCGGGGGTGCAGGAGGTGAAGCAGGAGTAGCGGTCGCGACCGGCTTAGTAGAACTGGGGCGGTTAGTCCACGCATCATCATCAAATCCTGACACTACTGGGGCTGCAGAGCTGGACCGCGCTGGAGGCTGCAAAGGAGTCGACGACGACGACCCAGGGGTGCCCGTCCTCTGGATCTGATCAGATGCTGAAGATATGGCATTAAGATCCACAGACGATGGAGGCAGGCTCTTGCTGGGCTGCGGGCGCCCGCGGCGGACGTTCTTAAGCGCACCATTAGGTCCAGAGGCAAACAAGTTGGGAGCAGGGCTGGATGATTTACGGCTCCCACCGGTCTCTTCTGCCTGAAGAGCCCGTGCCAGCTCCTCATCCTTGCGCAGCTGATCTTGCATAGCCGCATCGTTCGACTGTGCCGGCTTCGGTTGTCTCTGTGCGATCGCTTTCTTCACCCGGATGATGTCGCCCTCGCGCATGCCGAGCGTGCGCAGCGTGGATTCAGTGATATCCGGCAGAATCGCCTCATCAATCTTATCCCGCTCGAACGAGAGCGCGTAGCGCGTGCAGTCGTCGACATCGCACCCCGCATTCAGGAAGAACTCGAACCAGTCGATGGTCGGGCCCTTCTTGGGCGGCGGGTTCCTCTGCGGAGTGGCAGGCGGCTGCAGTGATTGCCGCCGTACAGCGAGGGGCTCGTCATCCTCTGACAGAGGCGTGGACGACTGTCGTGAACCTGATTTCTTGCCCATCAACTTTTCGACATACTTCATATCCTCCGCAGACATTTTCTCTGAGGGCACTTCGATTATGACGCCGTTCGTCTTGTGTAGACGGAGCTTGCCGTTCTGGTAGGCCAGCAGAGCAGCCTCGACACTGAATTGCCCTGAGCGGTCGTGCCAGATACGACACTTCTCTGGAGGTGGTCCGCCTGAATAGATCGACCAAAATGTCGTCAGATACCCAATATGTATGAAGTATCGTTACTTACGCTTCTCGGTCGATGACCGACCCGCAGCGGAATCCCTTTGCGCTGATTTCGTCCTCGCGGGAGACTCGGAACTGAACCAGGGTCAATCAACAGTTGTACAACCGAAGAGTGAGGACATACGACGTTCGCCGCTGCTCAACCTCCTGTGATCTCCGAGCGCGCTCCTGTTCTGCTGCAACTTTCTTCCTCTCCTCCTCCGCCTCTCGTTCCTTGCGCTCACGCTCCTTCTCCTTCTCCTTCTCCTTCCGCTTACGCTCAGCGTCGGCAGCGGCGGCGGCAGCCTGCGCGCGCTGTTTAGCTTCGCGTTCCAGAGCCGCCTTCTCTGCCCTTTCGCGCTCAATACGCTCCTGCTCGAGGCGTTCAGCCTCCGCTTGGGCCGCCGCGGCTTCCTCTGCAGCGGTATCGTCTTCTTCAGCAGGGGCAGCCACAGCAGTTCCACCTTTGAGCTGGGCACGGAGGTCAATCTCAAGCATCCACACAGCAAAAATCGGCATTGATGCAGGAACTCACCTCGAGGTACTGCGCAGGCACAACTCCCTCGCCTCCGTGAGCGTTTCTGCACTTCCACCACTCGTCCCCGTCCTTCTCCAGCACGACCAGCTGCTCCCCCTCAGCAACCGACAGCTCATCCTCGCCGTCAGCCGTAAAGTCATACAAAGCCACCGCAATCTCTCCCTCTCCATCCACTTCTGGCGTCGCAGCCGTCGCAGGTTCCTCCACCTCCACCACCTCTTCTGGCTCCTCGTGCTGCGCCGGTTCTTCGTATCCGTCCTCGCTGGGCTCGCGCGGGGGAATAACCTCCGGCTCCTCCTCGGCAAAGTGCACCTTCGGGCTGACGCGCTCGGCGGGGGCAGGAGGGCTCGGAGGAGCAGCAGGAGCGGATATGGCCTTGGAGGACTCGAGTTTCGCGACGATCGCCTCGGCCACGTCTTTGGAGTGCGCGTGGAAGTGGAGGGACGTGGGCGGGTCGGAGATCTCGATGAGGATGTGCTTGCTCTTGTCGATCTTGGAGGAGGAGATTGCGGCGGTCTGCCATTTCTGTACAGGGGTCTGTCGTGTGCATGAATGTCAGCGAGAGGAGAGATCGCCAGAGAATGAGAAGTAAGGCTGACCTTGTCAGACTCACTGGCGAAGAAGACGGCGCCGTTACCGACGCCGAGTGTGCCCTTCTTCTTCTTGCCTTTCTTGTCGACCTCTGAGACGGACCAGGTCTGGATGTCATCCGCGGTTGCCTTTGACGCGGCTACGCGATCAGCGGGGTCTACGTAGGTGCTGGTGGGACGGGGAGGCTATGGAGGCGATGAGGAGATTGTGCTTGGCGATGGAATGGTCATATAGGACATACCATGGGAGGTACAACGATGTTGGCTATCGAGGGGACGGCGGGAGGAGAAGCAGCGGCGGCGTCATCTGTAGTCTAGAGGGGGGTTCGGTCGGGAAACCAGGGTTGGAACATACTACGCACCTCCTCGACATATGTAGCTGGAACGTATCCCGCGCCGCCCTCGCCGCTCTTTCTCTGCACCAGCCACCAGTCCTCCTCCTTCGCAAACACAAGCAGCACTTCGTCCTCCTTGACGGTCAGCTCACCGGCCGACGTTGCTTCATAGTCGTAGAGGGCTTTGACGGTTGCGACATGTTCGGCCTGCGTGGTGCAACGTCAGTACTGATACCGGGTATCTCGTGGGACGTACGGACCTCCTCGACGTACGCAGCGGGGACCAGACCGGCCGGGCCTTCGTCGTCAGGATTGTCGGTCTTGCACTTGACCTTCCACCATCTACATCGACGCGGTCAGCAAGCCGGCAGGGTGACACGACGATCGGGACATGCTCATTATCAGTCTTGTCCAGGAGAAAGAGGAGCTGGTTCTCCTTGATCTCTATTTCGTCTTCGGCCTGGGGCTCGTAGTCGTAGGAGGCCCTGAGGACGGCGAGGTAGGACTCTGGCTCAGACATGGGCGCGGCTGTCGGCGACAGTGGGGGCGGGCGGTTGTGGGTATGATGGCATGGACAGGGCAGGGCAGGGCAGCGAGCCGGAGCGTTCCCGGGGTCGGGTCGCTGCGTGGCAGCTTCTGCGTGGGAGATCCATTACATAGTTGTCCGAAAGCGGCAAGGCACAAATTACAGCAGCGGGTCCGATTGCAGGCGGGCGATTGGACTGATTCAGATTCGCTCGAGGGCTGCTCGACTTGTATTATTATACTCGCCTGCATCGATCCCGCCATGAGCAAGCTCAACGTCAACGCGTTCGAGTTCGTCCCCGGCAAGGGCTTCCGCGCTCCCGGCCACCAGCCGCCCCCGGCGCCCCTCGAACGCCCCGCGCAGACCGAGGCGCCGCCGCCGCCGCCGACCATCTCCCTCAATATCGGCGCATCCAAGCCCGCCGCCCCCGAGCAGCCCCCGCCCTCCGACGCCCCCGCCCCGACCATCTCGCTCAACATCGGCGGCTCCAAGCCTCCCTCTGGCGCCGCCACGCCCACCCATGCCCCTCCTCCATCCGCCCCCGCATCCCAGCCTGCAGCCCCGAAGCCAGCACCCACCTCTGCTGCGCCAGCTGCGTCCTCGTCTAGCGCAGCCCCATCCTCTTCCAGAACATTCACCACCGAGAGAGCCAAAACCGACACCAACGCCGTCGCGCAGGAAGTCCAGGCTGCCGCTGACCACGAAGTGCTGAAGGACCTGTTCGGAGATGGTGCGTTGATTAGCTTGACCATTCATCGGCCTATCATCTCACCCCCTGCACAGTCAAAGAGCACCTCAATATCGTATTCATCGGTCACGTCGACGCGGGCAAGAGCACGCTCGGCGGGAACATCCTCTACCTCTCCGGCATGGTCGACAAGCGTACCATGGAAAAATACGAACGCGAAGCCAAAGAAGCCGGCCGTGAGTCCTGGTACCTCAGCTGGGCCCTCGACTCCACCCCGCAAGAGCGCGCAAAGGGCAAGACCCAGGAAGTCGGCCGTGCGTACTTCGAGACCGCCTCGCGGCGATACACCATCCTTGACGCGCCGGGGCACAAGACCTTCGTCCCCTCCATGATCTCCGGCGCAGCCCAGGCGGACGTCGCCATCCTGGTCATCTCCGCGCGCAAGGGCGAGTTCGAGACCGGCTTCGAAAAGGGCGGGCAGACGCGCGAGCACATCATGTTGGTCAAGACTGCCGGGGTGTCCAAGGTCGTCATCGTCATCAACAAGATGGACGACTCCACGGTCGAATGGCAGCAGTCCCGCTTCAACGAAATCAAGGACAAGCTCACGCCCTTTGTCAAGGCGGCCGGTTTCAACCCAAAGACAGATGTCACATTCCTGCCCATATCTGCGTACACGGGTGCGAACGTCAAGGACCGAGTATCACCTTCTGTCTGCAACTGGTGGAGGTGAGTATAAGCCGGCGTTATTGCACTGTTCAGACTCTGATTGCCCATGCTTTCAGCGGTCCATCCTTCCTCGAATACCTCGACAAAATGCCCATGGTCGACCGCAAAGTCAACGCGCCGCTCATGATGCCCATCTCCGAAAAGTACAAGGACATGGGCACGATCGTCGTCGGCAAGATCGAGTCCGGGCACCTGCGCAAGGGCGACACGCTCTCGCTCTATCCGAACAAGGTCGTTGTCGAGGTTGCGGGCATCTACAACGAGATGGAGGAGGAAGTGGACCGCGCGCTGTGCGGCGACAACGTGCGCATCCGCTTGCGCGGCGTCGACGACGAGGATATCTCCCCCGGGTTCGTGCTCACCAGCCCGTCCAAGCCTGTCCACGCCGTTCGGCAGTTCGAGGCGCAGCTTGCTATTCTCGATCACAAGAATATCATCTGTGCCGGCTACTCCGCTGTCATGCATTGTCATACGTTGGCGGAGGAGGTGACACTGACGGTGAGCTGTCTGCCCACCGTGCTAGACAATCGTCTTATTGTTGTTCTACCAGGCACTATTGCACTACTTTGACAAGGCAACTGGTCGCAAGTCAAAGAAACCACCTCAATTCGCCAAGCGTGGACAGAAGATCGTCGCGCTTATAGAGACTGCCCAGCCTGTATGCATAGAGCGATTCGTTGACTACCCCCAGTTGGGTCGTTTCACGTTACGAGACGAGGGTAAGCGACTGCCCACGTATGTATGGCGTGTATATTGACCGCCGCTGGATATCTTATATAGGGAAGACAGTCGCAATTGGGAAGGTCACCAAATTGATTGAAGGTTCCGTCGAGGAGGCTGCCGATGGCGTCGCCAATCTCTCTGTCAGTGGTGCTGCTTAAAACACTACGGTAGAAGCATCAGTATAAGACAAACACTGTAGCATTGGATTATGGAAAAAAACTGTATTATGAGCATTTTGTTTTGCTCCTGGCCCATCGCGTCCAATGATCCTGAAGGGCACGCCATCCTGCAATCGCACTCTCCAAATGCCATGAATCCGGAGGAAAATAAATGGACAAAATTGATGACCACCGCAGGGCTCGAACCTGCAATCTCCTGATAAACAACACGCAGATCGTAGTCAGACGCGATGCCATTTCGCCAGGCGGCCTCATAAAAACTGGTCTACCTGGTCGACCAAAGTGGCATCCATGCTGCAGACATACCCCTCGAATACAGCGCGTCTAATACCTATGATACATATCACCCAATAAACCATCTACCATCAGTTGTCCTTGAAGTGCTCCCTGACAACCCGGCCAAAAATCTGTACCGCCTTTTTCATGTCGTCGAACTGTAAGGAAAAGCAGTCCGTCAGCGAGGGATCCAGACAGCAGGCAAACACGTACATCGTTAAAACTAAAAGCGATGCGGTAGTGGCCGTCGTCGGGCCCGTCCGGCGAGTCCTCCTGGTCGGCGGCGAAGAACCAGCCGGGCGCGATGAGCAGGCCCGACTCCGCGAGCGCGATCCAGAGCTTCATCTCGTTGCTGTCGTCGCCCTTCCTGAACTTCGGGTGGTTCTCAAAGTGCACTTTCAACTACATAATTAATCGCACGGTTTGTTAACCTGCAGATCCATTCATAGCTAGTGGTACGCACCCAGACGAACATCCCCGACGTCGGCGGCACGAAGCTGAACAGCGGCCTGCGCGCCGTGAGCGCGAACTTCTCCGACATCTCGCCCGTCGGCTTGACCTTCTCCGTCGCGAGGTACACGTCGCACCCGCGCCACGCGCCGCTCTGGCCCGTCGACAGGTCGAGGTCGAATTCCTCGGCGAAGGCGTCGATGAAAAAGTCCCGCCGGGCAGTGTACTGCGCGCCGAGGCCGCGCAGCCAGCGGACGTAGCCTTCGAAACCCCAGTTAAGAAGGAGGCTCGTGATGAGGGACTGCGGGCAGGTTAGTCTAATGTAGGTGTAGTTGAACGTGCAGGAGAACGAACCTGGCCGAAGCCGCAAGGTGCCTGGGTAGACACTTCGCCGGCTCGTTCCAACCGCTCAGCGAATACGGCGTTGCACGTGAACCAACCGAGACGGCTGCCGGGAGCAATGGTCTATAGACAACGTTAATGAGCCCATGAGCGATGGCAGCGTCACTGACAGAACGCGTACCTTTGAGAACGTATCGAGGCGAATGACACGGCCTTGATAGTCAAGCCTGACAGACGTGATAACGTTAGCAAAACAATGCAATCGAAAATCGAGTCGTCGAATGTACTTCAGGTAGCTAGGGACTAGACCCGCGATGTAGTGCGAGATATCGTCGTCAGGCGAGTCCTTCCTGGTACGGGCTGATTTTGGCTGGTACACTCCTTCCTGAAGGAAGTAGTAGGGATCGTCCTCGACAATTATGATATCTTATCGGGGAGTTGAGTTGGTATGCTCGCTTGCAACTACGCAAGGCTATGCTTACCGAACTCGACGCAAATGTCGTAGATCTCCTTCTTCCGTCGGTACCCCATCGTCTAAATAACATGATGTCAGGAAAGCCGAGGGCGTTGATTACAATGACTTACCGCGCCGCTCGGGTTCTGGCCCACGGGTACGGTGTACATGACATGAGGCCTGCTAGTAATGAGAAGAGTATCCGGCTGTAAATAAAGGAACACACCTCTTCTTCCCTGTAGCGGCTTCATCCCACTCTTCGAGGATCTGACGCAGGGAGTCACTTCGCATGCCTTCCTTGTCCATTGGGACGGGGTGAGCGGTTATCCCAAGAGGCGCTACGGAAGACAACGCGGACGGATAGGTCCATTCCTCGGTGAGGAAGACTTCCCCGGGGTTGCAGAGTGTCAGAGCAGCGCGGTTCCAGCTATATTGCAAGGATCTGAGTTGTCGCCTCAGGTCCATGGAGATGGGATGCCTCACCCGTCCGTGTTTCCGGTCTGAACAAGCGTCTCAAAATCGGCGTATGCAGGCTGGTACACCTTGGAGACAAATTCATGCAGGAACTTCTGGAGCGGGACCAAGCCGGTGGCAGTACCGTATTGTAGGGCGGTAGCGAGGTTGACGTCGTCGCGCGGATTCTTGACATACTTGGGGATGCTGACGGACGTGGTCTTCTCCTTGGAGCCGGCGCCGAATATCTTCCAGAGCCAGGACAAGGACGAGGACTGGGAGGAGGAGGAAACGGGGAAAGAGTCTGGGACAAGTACGTCCGCGGAGATGGTAGAGAAAGGGAAGTATCCCGGGTTTGGCATGCCTATTGCGCGATGCAAGACTGCGTCGAGACTGAGCAAGACGTGGAGACGTACCTCCAGCCAGCGCAATCATGTTCGGGCGCCCCATGTACTTTGCCAGGCCCTTCAAAGGCGACGTCTGCCGCGCCTTGGCCATGTCAGACAAATGGCGCGAGAGGTCGACGGCGTTGGGCTGCTTTTCGAGGCTCATGGCGGCGGCGAGGGCTGGCAAGGTGGAGGGAGCAGGGAAAGATGGCGCAGGAGAGCCGACGGGATATTTAGCTGTAAGTAGTGGTATGTATGGTGCCGTGTTAGTCATCGCTGCGGGCCCTGATAAGATAAGCCGACCCCATCGGTCAATATTAGCCCTGCGTTGTCCTCCTCGACGTTAACTGCGGCTGCTGGCCTGCGGAAGACGCGTTCTGCAGCAAGTCAAGGCAAACATGGCAAACGACAGTGAAAGCGTCCGAATCGATGGCGCAATGCGAGCTCAGTAACCCGTCGATGCGGGGAAGCGTTCCTCTAGGACCCCTGAAAATACTGATAAATGCCGGTGCGAGACTCAAGATTTCCATGTCTGGATTGTCTGAGGCTCCCCCCCGCATTTTTGTCCGGATAAAATACCGGCCTCCCTAAGGGGCCGATTTTTGTCCGGACTAATGCACCGGCGTCTGAAAAAACAGAAAAAAAGGTTTTCTCGCCTATCAACTCATTAGAACACTGTACAATGTATCAGTAATCGTACTAGAATGCAGTCAATGAAGCGACAGAATTCACAAAGGCCGCCCACTCCCATCAACCATCCTCCTCCCCATCCGAGTCCAGACCCTGGAGTGCGGCATTCATTTTGCCTTTATCCCAATCCAATCCTTGGGATTGAATGAGATGTCCACCTCTTCCGTGAGGTCAATGTCTGCCATGCCCTAATGTGAATCCCGCTGAGACTGCTGTACCCCATATGAACGAGCTCGAAGCGCACACGTTAAGTATTGTGGGCGTCGTCCATGCTTCCAGAGCCATGTAAAGTGGTGATGGTGTAGCGAAACTTTGACGATACAGCGTCCTGATCTCAGCCACATTCAGCCACTGGACATCGGAGCCCATTGCGCTACATACTAGAAACTATATATCACAGTGCAAATAAGGGCTACACGAGGCTACGCGACGGTACACAATGACAGGTTGGGACAAACCTCAGCCATAATTGGGTTAAAATACATGTACTACAAAGGGTAAATACATTGGGCCAGTCCGTTGCCAACTTGCCACACAGCCGTGTCCGGACTGTAACCGGCATGGTAGCTCGGTCATGACCGGTGTCCGGACTGTAAAATCGGGATGGCCGGTTCGGTCGTCCATCCTTGTCCGGAAGGCGTCTGGCATGGAGGGCTCGAGACCGCGATTTTTGTCCGGACTGGCACCGGCATCTATCGGTATTTTCAGGGGTCCTGTTCCTCTCCACGTGCCAGTGCAGCACTCGATCTTGTCATGTCCGGACTTTCTTTTGGCTCTATGTCCTGAGACTGTGAACCTCTCCATGCATTGTGTATGGCAATGGCCTGTCTTATAATGGTAAATATTATGTATATCTGCAGGTGCAGCCGGACCAGGGCGCCTTGGCCTCTGGTGTCCGGGATGACTGGCTGGACGTCCGGACTGGCTCCGGCGCCTTGGTGATTCGCTCTTTTTGTCCGGACTGGCTCTGGCGTTTACTTGTGTCCTGCTGCGAGCACTGGACAATAGAGCTACAGCATTAGGAATCATATCTGCAGTCAGTGCACGGCTACTAAACACCTTCGTCTCTCGCTGTTACATGCTTATGCGCAGCCCGTCCGTCTCTCCGTCTCTGGGCCGGGTCTCCAAAAGATCTCTGTGAGACTAGAGCGGGATAAGCTTGCAGTCATCACCTGCAACTTTCGAGCAAATGGCTAAAGTGAAGTTTTCGTTCTCTATCGCAAATGCATCCATGTATAAGTTCTCCACTCAGCTCCTTTCTCAGATCAGAAGACACCAGAATATCTGCGACATGAAGACCACCCACGAGTAGGCCGGTAAGCACCTAGAACTGAATCCACCTCTCTCAGGTCTATTGGGACAAAGGCTGTCGTGCACGATGATCTCACCATCGTCTGGCATTGTCCCAGCATATACCCCGAGTCCAAGCGTTCCTTTGCCTCCGTGCAGGACAAAGCGCGTATATAGATGTTTGTTCCCGGCCAAAGCGCGAGTGGCGCATGCGGGTACAAAGCTTTAAGGCGGAGCAAGCGAAGGCACCCGGCCAAAGCACCCCCTTCCTAGCCCATTACCCATTCCTGCGCGCCCTCCCACTTCCTACTCAACTCCCACAAGACAGCAACGGAAACAATGTTTGCCATCCGACCCCGCACGCCACAGTTACCATCTCGGGCCAGCCTTCCTAATGTGGAAGGTGGCACCGCGTCGCGCCTGAGGCTCAGGACGCAACCACACCAGGTTCGTTCACGAACACATCCATCTTCATCATCCTATCATGTTCGGAAATATCTATAATCTGCTTTTCAAGAACGATACACCCTCTTCGGAGAGGAACGCTACCGCTGTGGAGCCTCCACGGCGGCATACTTTCAGTCCTCGAGCTATGCCACACGGGCTTCGACCAGCAAATCGCTCTTCTACGCCAGTACAACAGGTGTGTAGACGCGTCAATCTGATCCTAACAGCGCTTCATGATTTTATTAATGCCCCTTGAAAGGGATTCCAGTCGTTGCTCGCGGTGAATCCCGTCCAACGTGCACGGAAGCGGCGGGGTAGCCGCGAGCCACATGAACGGCAGACTAAACGTATCCACCTAGAGCCGCAGGTCAGTGGTCGCATTGACTCATGTGTGTTCCAAACATCTCAAGTCCTACTCATAGGAGTACGAGATACCACACGCAAGTAGTTCTGCCCTCGGACGGCGACCGCGGGACACGACCGTGGCACCTCACGGTCGGCCTGCCAAACGCGCTCGCTCAGAAGAGGTAAGTTGGTCAAGCATCTGCGAAGGGGCGCTCTATGAATGTAGCTGGCTTAGGACCCTGACCTCACCGAAGCGGGCCCATCAAACCTGGGTGCCCGTATACACACTCCAGCCCATCGGTACGCTCAGCCACCTACATCGGGCGGTGGTGTACGTTATCTCGCTGAGAGATTTGCCTCCCGGTTCAGCGGCGGAGAGACAGGAGCGAATACCGCCTCCTCATCGTCAAGGGCGGACTGTTCTGCTGCCGAAGATCAGCCGCTGTCCCTCTCCTCAGTCGACCTCGCTCGGGCTGGGAACGGGGATCATTCGGAAGCCGAGCAGAGTGTACCTGCTTCCTGTCTATTGACTTGTTCGCCGCCCAGATCCCTGCGTGGCACCCCATCCTCACCATCACGGGCGGGTTCCTGCCAGCCACAATACCAGCCGCCTTCGCCCGACAGCGTCGGAGATGCCCTTCTTGAAAATGCACGTCAAATGCAGGCTCGGAATGAGAACGCTCCTTCTACCAGACGCATCTCTCGATCTCCTCCCCGATCCCGGCGGGGCGTCAGGGGCGTAAACACGCCGCCTCCGTCTACGCCTGCTGTGACCCCCGACTCCCTGTTCCGTTCGCCCAGCCCTGAATTATCCTACAGACCCCCGCCCATCGAGCTGAAGGATCTGACCTGCGTTCGAGCGCTTGGTACGTTCAAGAACGTCGGTTAGCCACAGGCGTTTCTTACTCATTGATTTCGAACAGGATCTGGAGGCTGGGGCGCCGCGCTGCTTACGCGCCTGGACAGGGAGCCGGCGCATCCCCTAGATATGCCCGGAACGATGTTCGCGACCAAGTACGTCACCAAGGCGATGATGTGGCAGCAAGAGCTGGTGAGCATTTCGTATTGCAGGCTGGAATGTGGCGTCATGCTGACGTTTCTGCAGATTGGCGAAGACCCAGCCACCAAACACATCGAAAGGTCCACTATGTGCGACCTTCCCTGGAACCCGTTCGTGTGCGGGCTCATCGCCGCGGAGGAAGACGAGAAGAACCTGTACCTAACGCTTGAGCTCATCCGAGGAGGAACTCTCCGCGATCGTCTATATGATGATGCTCCGTTCGACACCGAGACCGCGAGGTTCTACATCGCCAACCTCGTTCTCGCGTTCAACCACATCCACGAACACGGGTACGTGCACCGGGACGTGAAGCCCGACAATATCCTTGTCGGCGAGGACGGGTATTTGTGCCTGATCGATCTCGGCTTCGCCAAGAGGGAAACGGACGATGATGGATGGGATGGAATGGGGACTCCGCAGTATAAACCCCCGGAGGCCTTCAACCCACGGGGGAAGCATAACCGTGCTCTTGATTGGTGGGCGGCAGGATGCACATTATATGAACTCCTGGCTCTCGAATACGTGAGTCGTACCACACTTATGACGTGACGTGCTCATAACCAATCCCGGACAGGCCTATGGGGGCAAGGACGAAGACGAGATTGGAGCGCGGGTCTGCAACAGCGACTACAAGTTTCCCCGCGATCTGAAAGTTGACCCGGACGCCCGGGATCTGATTGCGCGTCTTCTCGAGAAAGACCCTAGCAAGAGGCTAGGGACAAATGGAGCGGAAGAAGTAATGCGCCATCCTTTCTTCAAGGACGTCGACTGGGTCAAGATGCGGAGGCGTCAACTCCCCGTAAGTGGCGGTTATCAATGGTTCGGTATTCTTGGCATGAGGCTAAATTCGGGCTCACAGGCTCCATGGCTTCCCTCGAGGACAAGTCTTGCGCTGGAGAAGAGATTGCACACGACAGAGATGCCCAACCCCAGCGCAATCCCGGGACTACGGATGGAGCATCCGCCGCTCCATCTTCGCTATCATATCTCGCTGGAAGACATAGGACTGCGGGCGTGAAGTCGTTAGCGCAACGACGTCCCATCCTGGTTGGACTCACATGTCTGAGTTTGCATGCATTGAGAACGGCGCTGCTGAAGTCCACCGCTTGTCTATGTATAATCTCGATTGATTTGACTTTTTTTCGGCCCGGAAATATAAAGCTAGGGTCCCTGTGCGCTTCGTCGTTCGTCCCTCATCGTTGAGATATCAGTAACCGTTGGTTAGAGTTCGCCCGCTGGTCAGAATGATGGTATGCCGTGATGTGTTCTCCCGCGAAGTCAACTGTGCTGTAGGAAATGCCGATCAGCCATCCGTCTGACAGACCCGAACCCTAAATGACGTTGCTGTGCTGAGACCGCTTCGAAAGTCAGCGTACAGAAATTCCATCAGAGGAGTGAATGTGCCATATTACTTGGGATTACATATATAATATTACGTGCTCTGCCGTAGAACTAGGATGCAACTTCCCCGTCTCGCCCGCGAGCATCTCCTACATCAGTGTTAATGCCACATGACGCCGCGGCTCCACTGCATCACGATGAGAGCGACGAGGGCAGGCTCCAGAACACCCGTCTGAACGGCTTCAGGGGAGACTTCCATCTCAAACAAAGGGTCCGATGCTCGCACGATGGCTAGCGGAAGGGAAGATATATTTTCTGAATAAAGCTGCAGTGCATTAGTATGTGCGCCACACGGGACATGGAGCAACTCACATAAAAGTGGGCGTCGTCGGCGGTCCAGTAGTAGGGTATGTTGTGCCAATACATGCATTGTGCCGATCTAGGGTATGTTAGATCCCGTGTCTGGATGATGATTTGTGAGACTCACGTCTTCCCGACAATCTGCCTGAGGAAATCTTCCTTGCGCATCTTCTTGCCGCCTCGAATCTCTATCATGGTGAACGGTGACCTCCATTCAATAATGGCGACGTCCTTCTGGCAATCCCGCATGATGGTTACATGGGGGTCATTGGAGGTGATGGTATACAGGACTCGATTATTAGGTCCTATTATATTGCAGTTGATAAATCGAACGTGATTATTAGGAGAGGGGACGAAGCGGAACGTGAGTGTTCCGGCCGATGAAGTTGACATTGGCTGGAATCCGGGAAGCGGAAGGGCGCCGTATGCCGACGGGGGTGGTCCGCCGCCACGACTAGCATAGCAGGGATGTGGCGTATGAGGTCGTCCGTCGCCTTGTTTGGTAATCTTTCCGCACCAGCCTGCAGCCGAAAGAGGATTAAAGTGAGTGAAGTCGGGGGATTGCATTTTGTGAAGGAGTACAGGTCGCTCACAACGAATACAAGGTAGATGCGGTCCTTATATTCTCTTCCCTGCATTGTGGGTCCCGCGGTGCATCTAGAGACTTTCCGGGCGCTAAGTACATGACAGAGAGCAGACTTCTTCACAGTAGCCTCAGCACACGCCCGTGCCGTCGAAGCGTCTGAAGACCATGAGAAGAGGGCTGGAGTACCGCTTCGCTGTCTGCAGTGATTCCGTGTGGCGCAATGAATGATGATGAACTTTTCCCGGGGGTGGCCCTCGACCAGATCCTTAGGGGTCTTGTCTTATGAGTGATATGATTATTGAAGCGAGCTGCTCCAAGGAGAAAAGACTACATTTCTAAGCTGCGTGAGACGAACAGAAAGACTGAGATGACCTTCCTTATCGGACGGTTGCCTAAATCGCGTTGATCGTGCTGAGCCAGTGGCGGTGCAGATCCGAGGAGACAGTCTCTCTCCCGCGGAGCCGCCCACAGGCGCCCGTGATCCAGATTATCAGCCATCTCCCTGCTGGAATACGCAGTGTCGCCACATGGGTGATTCCTTGATCTTCAACAACTACATTTGGATGTAGCAGCCCTCACAACAGGAGCTATACGGAGGACAAATAATAGGATAAGGTGCAGGTCCAATCCAATCAACAGAATCCGTGAGTGACGAGAAGACCATGTATACGTAGCGCTGTATTTTTGCGCATTACAGTACTCTGCACGCCTTGTCTTGTTGCGCAGTCAGTGGGAGGTCGGGCGGTTGACGAGGACATCGCGTTTAGGCGCCCCAAATGGGCAACTCACGAGTTTCGGGAGGACGGGCTCGACTGGAAAAGGGAATCCACCGCTACGAAAAGCCAACTGGGGGTTCGTATGTCCCGCTGTCGCCCACAGAAGCATGATTCAATCAATAAGAAGCACGAACATAATAACGGTGCTCATATTGATTGAATGACAAGCTCTCGTTGAGCCGCATCGAAGAGTAGATGTATCGAGGAGCTGTGGACGCGGGAGGGCGCCCGCGAAGCACGGGAGAACCCTCCACACCAGCCCTCGGGGCACCACTGATTACAATCAGATGTGTCCACCATCAGACTAAAATACTTGACACACCGAAGCATACCTAACATCCATCAAATGCCCTTGTCCTACGTTTGGTCAAAGAAAACAAGCAAGCCTGTGTCATGATGGTGACTGATAGGTCATCTGGCAATGTCTGGAGATTCACTTCCCGCTCTCATCAATGGAACGACCGAACACTCAGAGGGGCAATGCAAGACGATGACTTAGCAAATGAGTGGAATTTTCGGGTAACAACGTTACACCAGCAACTACAGGACCCGTACTCCAGCATATCTGCGTCATCATCTGAGGTCTGGTGAAATATCGTCAAGCATGTGTAGCGTACCCGCTGAGGACGGCGGCTAAGAACGTAAAACCGGAACCCTTCTCGCATACGTGCGGCCAGTACTTCGCGCACTTGCTTTCGCGCACCTTGGGAGACTGGACAGTGGCGTCACAAGAGAATGGCGGCTTCCAAAAATCTCAGGTTGGGGTCGACGAACATCTGACGGCAATACACACCTCTCGAGGGAAGTCGCCTGGACAACCTCACAAGAAGCGCGACGTTAAAATGCCCGCAGGTCGGCGGCACTCTGGGAGATGGGTGGCATCTACAGCCGCCATCACTATGCATGACAAAAGATGAGCGAAATCCGGGAGGAGAACTGAGCGTGAAGCCTACCGGGGCCCACCAGGCTCGGTGCAGAGGGGAGGAGGACAAACTACATCATTCTTGTGAGCGCAAAGGCGCACTTAAGGGACTGACGTCCGCCGATTGCATCAGAGCCCGGCCGACACCGACAGATGGCCGCTACGGCTAACATGCTCGACAAGGCTATTCCCCGGAGTACTACCGGAATACAAGGCGCGCCGGATTCATTGGCAGCAGTCTAGAAGGGGACGATAGGCGTGATCATGCGCAGAAGGTACGTGAAGCAGGGCAGGGCGCCAGACGAGTTCAAGACGGATGCTCTGCGCGCTCGAAACGGGAAAAGAAGGACTTCATCGTGGCCGGCCATCTTTCCTCGGTGTTTGGCTTCAGGGCCTCCGAGTCAGCATATGCACCGTAGCATGGCGTTATAGTCTATTCTTGCGTGGTTTCGCAGACGGTAAGGAGGGAACCTTACAATTGGTCAGGGGCCATTGGAACTCCGTTAGGGGCGGTGCCGCTGATTCATTCCGGCGGCAGGGACTTCCTAACTGATTCTCATCCCAACCATCACCTCTGTCAGTATCGTCCTCGCATACGCGCGGGAGGGTAAGGGAAGGAAGGAAGGAAGGCAAAGGGAATTTGCAGAGTGAAGTGAAGTGAGGGTATCTGGAGGTACGCCTGGTCGCGGAAATTTGGTAGTATCTCCGGTGGGAGTAATTCAATTAGCAGGATATCGGGATGGCGTATCAGTTTTCTAGGAAGGGATGCTTCAAGTGCGGGAACAGTATGTAGCCTACATTGTCCAGAGAACATTCATTCTTGTGCTCACGTTTGAGGGTGAAGTGGGGCACATTGCGGAGAACTGCACTTCGGAACAGCGTCTCTGCTACAATTGTCGCCAACCCGGCCATGAGTCTTCTGCGTGTCCTCAGCCTCGCACTGCTTCCATGAAGCAGTGCTACTCGTGCGGAGGCGTTGGTCACATCCAGGCCGAATGTCCGAGCCTCAGGGTACAAGGAGGTGGTCAGAAGTGCTACGTAGGTTATCAGACGGCACGAAGCTGCTGGGCATGTCTGACTTCGCTTTCCTTAAAGAATTGTGGTCGGTTTGGGCACATTGCTCGTCTCTGCCCTAGCGGGACCGGCGGAACTGGTTTCGCGTCGCGTGCCCCTCCCCCTGGCCGTGCTCTTAACACGTCCACCTTGCCCCCTGTGAAGTGTTATCGATGCGGCGGGCCCAACCATATGGCGAGGTATGCCATTATATCCTAGCTTATTTGCCGTTCATCATATACGTGTCGTAGGGATTGCCTTGCCGCTCCAGGAACCACTACCGAGATGGCTCCTGGTGCCAATAGGAGCAAGACCTGCTACAAATGCCAACAGGAAGGACATGTAAGTCCCGTGAACACTATCAGAGTTAATCCGAAGTGCTTACATATCCCAGATCGCTAGGGACTGCCCCGAAAATGCGGAATTCGCGGCTGCTTAGAAGATGCACATTCTCTCGAGTTCCTTACCCCGGCCGTAGATCCAAGCACTCACGCTGCGACATGCCCTCTCTTCATCTTCGGGACATCCAAATACCACTTACGAGACCGGTGCTTAGTGTATGCTGATCATTCCGACGTGTTCTACACAGTATTAAACTATGCAGCCTCGGCGCGGTGCTTGCGTCGAGCTATTGTATGATCTTCCGTGCCCACCATCGTGCAAGTGATGATTGACGCTCCCATTCTGGAGAAGGGGCAATGACACAAGCCATTATCGTGTCTCCCGCAGGTGAACCAGCAGACTGGCTCGTGCGTGTGCTCATGGGCGTTTCTGGGTACCGAGCTCATGTCGATGACAATGGACAACTGCGTTAGTCGAACGTCCTCGCCGTTATTTGGGTCGAGACTCCGACACCCCTCCGGCCCCTTTCAATAGTTCATGTATAACCCCTTGTTGCTCTGAGTCCTCTGATGATCTATCAGTTTAAGTGCGACGTTCCTATCTGCTGTATGTACTTCCGGACCCACACGGCTCTATTCGAAGTGGACCGAGCGTCTCACGGTGCTTGACGCGGACGTTCATGGCAAGTCGATCGCAAATACGCAAACTCGCTCTAAAGTGCTCCCATGTACCCGTATGCCGGCGCAGGCATATCTTCAGTCTATCGTCGTTCTCTCCATTCCCCGACAATGGTTCCAAGCCGCAGACGTATCATGAACGCAAGGTCTTGCCGTACGCTAGTCCGACCTTATACCTCCTCGATTACACGCCAGTCTAAGTTAACGGGTTAACCAGTTACACTCGGGAAGAGTTATATGACGTTGTCGCCGACGTGGCCTCGTATCCTCGTTTTGTACCGTTCTGCACTGGCGCTCGTATCATGACACCACCAGCACCCAAGGGAGGGTCTCCATCCGTGAAGCAGCTGGAAGCGGAATTGACTGTCGGGTTTCTGTCTTTCAAGGAGAGCTACATCAGCAAGGTGGTGTGCACGCCGTATGAATCTGTAGAGGTCAGCGACTCGGGGCACACCACTGCGATTCACAGCATGCTGACATTCTGAAAGGCAACGGCCTCTTCGTCAAGCCCATTGTTCAAGAGTCTGACGACTACGTGGAGGTTCCACGAGCTCCCGTCTCAGCTCGCGAACGCTCCTAGACGAGATCCCCCGCTCTCTGGACCTCGGAATCCGGACGTGGCACAGCTGAGCGGACCAGAGTCAACCCTAGCCAGCCGGAAACATCCTGGGACGCTTGTTACTCTAGACCTTGCTTACGCGTTTGCGAATCCTCTCCACGCAACCGTGTCGGTCACGTTCTTCGGGCAAGTCTCAAAACTCATGGTAGACGCATTCCAGAGACGATGCATGGAAGTATATGGGCATTCATAGCGGTATGCCCGCATGGCCCTCAAGCACGCACTTTGGCTGTAGCACGGACGGAGCGTGCATAACCCTCACGAAATCGAAATCGCATTCCATTCACATACGAACGAGCCAGGACAAAATATTCGAAAGCAGCTAGAATAATTACAGTGAAGCATGTAGCATAATGATGATCACACCGTTGGAATGACTGCAGTCTCCTATAGTCAAGGCTACATCAGTGGTTCTGTTCATCGTACGCAATTGGATAGTTAGGTCACCTTAAGGTAAGTAAGATGGACAATGCATTGCTTTTCGAATTCACCGAATCCTCCCGTACGAACCACTGAACTTGAACTCGCCACTGTCTTTCCAGTGAACATTGATATCCTTACTGGTGATGATCAACTCATCATATCTGCCGCGCCACTAGGATGAGTATATGCTCCAGGATCAGAACCTCTCTGCCTACCTGACGGGTACCGAGATATCTCCAATCAAGTTCTCGAATTCGTCCTTGGGTATCTTCTTCGTCTTGAACTTGGGAGGTCCACCCAGTCCCATCATTGTGCCGAAGACCAGAGGGTCCGGGCATATGCCATCGTACGACCACTTCGCCGTCCCCGTCTTGCAAGAGTCCTTCCACTGAATGCGCGTGCATCAGAGTTAATACAGACAGGGGTTGTATAATCACAAACCTTCATCTGTTTCTTGATACCACTGACAGCGGCCTTCCTAACTTTCTCTGCGGCCTCCTCGAGTTCTTCCTTAGACTTGGGTTGCACCGCCGACCCGCTGGTAGCAAGCGCTCCCTCAAGACTCCTCGCATATTCGGCTAGCTCAACAAGGAGCTTGCGGGCCGTATCTTTGTCTTCAGGGACGTCGTACGAGTCGGGGTTCGCAAGGATAGCGTCTACCGCGGCGGCGGCGCCAGTGCGGGCGCGTTTGGCCTTAGAGCCAGTAGAAGCGTCCGACTTGCGCTTCTTCGAGTTAGTGGAATCTGACAAGCTTGTCATGTTTGAGAGGGAAGAGACGTGGAGGTTGGTGGTGGCGGAGAAGGAAGTGGATAATAATATGGCTATTGTACCAACGGAAGCGTGACAGGACGCGTATAACGCGTCGCGTTACTGTACGCGTCTTCATGACGTAGCGCTGGTCCTACGAAGAAAGATTCGAGAAAGAGCTTTACAGACACTATGCAGCCTGGTCCAGAGCCAAGAGCCAACGTTGAAGATAGTGGTGCCTACAGCGAGCAAGTCAGGCTTGTATACGCCACAGCAACGCGTCTGCTGGACATCAATATATCAGCAATAAGTATATCCTCAGCCTTTGTAAGTACTGTGTAATTGGACGGAGCGCCGTCGTCCTACTTTGGTCCTACTTGACCAATTGCAGAGAACGTGAAGCTGGACGGGTGACCACCCATTTCGATCTGTATGTCATGGCTTTTAGACGTGAGGGTCGAATGAGGGCGATTACTACGCAGTAGCATAAAATCAGGCGTGGCTGCTGCTACCTGAATGAGCACCATGGCCAATGTTAGAACTGCCGCAAGCTATAGCTTCACCGACGAACGTCTCGTCCACGAAACGAAACCAGCAAGCAACGTGAGATCTGGAGAGGAGATCCAGAAGATCTGAGATCGCTTTGGCCTAGATCTTGACATGCGTTACCATTCAGGGTAATATCTCGAGCCAAACCACCACCCAGTAAACCTTCCAATAAGCTTCCGAGTTCTACCTGAATGCTGCAATCTATCTCCTGCTCTGGATGCATAATCGTCTCTGCCTTCCGCTCTTTTCTTACTTCACAATATCAGGGAGTTGTTTCTCCGGTGGTGGGATTTAGAAGCAGCGTCATGCCACGCGAAATTGCGGCATTTCCAGGTTATCGCGGCATTTCCATATGGACCACTAGAGAGTGACACAGTATGTACCTTCGCAGCCAGTCCAAAAACGCTATCTGCTTAGAAGCCCGGTATGCGTGCGACGCGGTTAGACCTATAAGAACCTCAAGTGATCTTCTTGCGCCGGGCCCTCCCCGCCAGTGCCTTCCCCGGACAGTAGCCTGAGGCAGCGGTAGCACGTACTCTGGTCAACATGGCTGGCCGAGGTCTTCTGAGATATGGTTTACCTTTCGTTCTCACCTCCTTGGTGGCTGCTCTTACTCGCGATGGGAGGCCGAACGGCAACCTGCCTCCAATCCCTGCGGCCCCCGCGATGGACGCGCCCTCGGACACGGCCGTCACCAGTCGCAACGGGACGGTCATCCCCCCTTACAACACCACCTATTACTTCGAGCAGTTGATTGATCATAACAATCCTAGCTTGGGTACGTTCCAGCAACGCTACTGGCACACATGGGAAAACTACGAAGAGGGTCAGTGATGCGAACTTGAACGCTCGTTGCTATGACTTACAATTGAGTGTGCAGGCGGTCCCATCATCTTGATGACCCCAGGGGAGGTGAATGCTGCGGGTGCGTATATGACCGCAGTATGTCCGATCTTTGCTTCTAAAAATCCGTCCCTCTTTGACAGGTTACACCGGTTACCTGACGAACAGGACGATCAATGGCCGCATTGCGCAGCAGCAGAACGGCGCCACCATTGTTCTGGAGCACCGGTTCTATGGTCTGTCCAACCCGTACCCAGACTTGAGCTCTCAGAGTTTTAGAGTGCACACCATCGAGCAAGCGGTGCAGGACTTGGTCTACTTCGCTAAGAATGTGAAGCTACCTATGCCTGGCGGTGACGCCGTGACACCAGATCAAGCCCCGTGGATTCTGATTGGCGGAAGCTACTCTGGGGCGCTCACGGGCTGGACCATGGTTGAGTGAGTATCCGTACTTCTGGAGGACGCTCAGCTGTTGACGGTCCTGTAGCCAGCCCGATGTGTTCTACGCTGGCTATGCATCTTCGGCCGTAGTGGAAGCCATCCTGTGAGTAACACTAGTTCCGTCAGAAATGGCAACTAAAATTATTTGTTTGCAGTGACTACTGGGGTTATTTCGAACCAATCCGCCAGTATATGCCGAGGAACTGCTCTGCAGACGTAGAAGCCGTTATCGCGCACATGGACCAAGTCTTCACGTCGGGGACGCCATCCCAGATCGCTGCTCTGAAAGCCCAGTTCGGAATGAGCAACGTGACGCACTTGGACGATGTTGCAGGCGCTCGTAGGTCAAAGGATTCTTGTTCCGCGATTCGCTATACTCACGCACAAGGGCAGTGCGGAATAACCTATGGGACTGGCAGTCTCTCTCACCCGACACCGGACCAGGCGCGCAGTTCTTCCAGTTCTGTGATGCTTTGGAGGTCAAGAATGGCGTCAGTGCGCCTGCCACCGGCTGGGGCCTTGAGCACGCCCTTCAGGCATGGGGCTCGTATTTCGCCAACGTCTATTATCCAATTCGTAAGTCACAGCATTTTGGCGCCGGAGAGGACACTGATGATTGTCTTCAGTCTGCGGCGACGCAGACGCTGAGTGAGTATCATAACTCGCGTAATAAGCGCACCAAGTTGACGTTCTACAGGGATTGTTTGGGAACATATGATCAGAGCCAATCGTACTGGACTGACACTTCGATCGACAATGCAGGAAGGTCTTGGGAATGGATCGTGTGAGACTACCTTTCAGATAGCCGCGGCTCGTATGCTAACTTGGTATGCTTCACAGCTGCACGGAAGTAGGATTCCTCCAGGACGGCGCCCCGCCCAACTGGCCGACTCTCGTCACCCGGCTTGTCCAGCCTGCGTACGATGAGGTATGCGTATATCAGAGATGCGCTGGCATGGAAGATAACTGACATCTGTCGTTCCAGCGTCAATGCTCTTACATGTTCCCAGAAGCATTCCCGACCTGGCCTGTTCCAAATGTCACGGCGACTAACGCGAAGTACCATGGTTGGAACCTGCAAGTCGATAGACTTTTCTTCGCCAATGGTCAACGTATGTGGTATCCAGTTAACCATCAGTCCACGTGCGGACAATGACAGGAAAGCTGACGCAACCTTGTTCCATTGATAGGGGATCCATGGAGAGAGGCCACTGTCTCCGCTGATGGGGTATACGTCCCGAGTACCCCCACACAGCCTATCGCGGTAGGCGATGGATACCACTGCTCCGACCTGATCGTGGCAAATGCGGAAGTGGATGCCACGGTCATGAATGTGCAGAATGAGGCGCTTGGCTATATGAAGACGTGGCTATCACAGTGGAAGAAACCCTGAGACCCTCATATTGGGGCGTTAATGGATGGGTCAAGGGTTGTCTAGGATAGCACGCAAACGGGCTTCTTTGTGTATCAGTCAGACATTCATATCGGATTGCATTGTCGTACGAGGCTTCCAAAGATATGCACTGACACCGACAATGTCTGCGCGCGAATTTGCGTCCTGATACATTGATACATCTAAAACGCGTTGGGTCAGGCTGAGCAACACAGCGGTGACTCTGATAGAGCAAAAACAAATTGCATGTAGCGACGGCAGTGATAGAGACGAAGAAAGGACGCCGCATACATCGACATCAGGGGTGTTGTTGAAGGCCACCAGGGTGCGTGGGAACGCTGTGTTTGCGCTTGTTTGTGGGAACCCTGAACCCAGTGATGTCGCAACCCTTTGCCCAGGGGGAATTTAATTTTGTGACTTTAACCGCTTGCTTTCACTTTTACACCCATCATCACCTGCGCTCGCCCCAACCGCCTTTTCCTTATCGTGTCAGTCTGCCCTCTTCTCTGTCCTGCACGTTGCACTGACCCTCGCGTGTTCCAGTCAATATCTCCTCTTCTACAGTACGTTCTGCACGCGTCGACGCGTTCCGTCGCGTTCCTCACTGCTGTCGCGTTTAGATGTCCCAGTCGCGTGAAGACTCCGTTTACCTCGCCAAGCTCGCTGAGCAGGCTGAGAGGTATGAGGGTACGTTGACGTGGCCGCGTCCGCCGATCAGGGACTGATTTGTATGCAGAGATGGTTGAGAACATGAAGCGCGTCGCTTCGTCAGACCAGGAGCTCACTGTTGAGGAGCGCAACCTCCTATCGGTGGCATACAAGAACGTCATCGGTGCCCGCCGTGCTTCGTGGAGAATTGTCTCCTCAATCGAGCAGAAGGAGGAGTCGAAGGGCAACGAAGCCCAGGTCCAGATGATTAAGGGTTACAGGGAGAAGATTGAGTCCGAGCTGGCCAAGATTTGCGAGGACATCTTGGACGTCCTCGACAAGCACCTGATCCCTTCTGCTGCCTCTGGCGAGTCGAAGGTCTTCTACCACAAGATGTTCGTACCGTATTCTTCTTCCGAGTCACATGACGTTGACGTAGCATCGTGACGACAGGAAGGGTGACTACCACCGCTACCTCGCGGAGTTCGCCACTGGCGACCGCCGGAAGGAGAGCGCCGACAAGTCGCTCGAGGCCTACAAGGCTGCTTCTGACGTGGCCGTCACAGAGCTTCCCCCCACACATCCCATCCGTCTTGGTCTTGCCCTCAACTTCTCGGTATTCTACTACGAGATCCTGAACAGCCCCGACCGTGCCTGCCATCTCGCGAAGCAGGCATTTGACGATGCCATTGCTGAGCTCGACACGCTCTCAGAAGAGAGCTACAAGGACTCCACCCTTATCATGCAATTGCTCCGTGACAACTTGACCCTCTGGACTTCAGATATGCAGGACAGCGGTAAGTGGCCAACTGGTACCATATCCTTGAATGCCAGGCTTATAATTCCTCCAGACAAGCCCGCTGACAAGGAGGAGGCTGCTGAGGCCCCCGCTGAGGAGGCCGCCTAAACGCTTCCCCCTTTGGTTTTCTGTTTGTCGGAGGCGCTCGTGTTAGAGCGTTGTTGGGCTTCATGTGGCTTATTATTGCTCTCGCATTCCCTTCCTCCCCCCGCATCGCATTGTCCATACCGTATCATCATGACCCCTCATCGTCGGCAGTTTATTTCTCTTATTGAATCCTCATCTCATTATTACGCTTTCCTTCTTGTCCCTTAATGACCAAGAATCTGCATCATACGCTCTGGTTGTTAAAACATTTTGGAACGGTGTGATTGTCTTGAGATATAGATGCGCGATGACGAGAAACTTGGATATCACCGGCGAGAATATTTAGGGGCTACCATGCGTGCAAGTACATCATAATCTTGGATTAAGGTGGCCGAATTCCGAGCCCCAATACCGAGGCCCTATTCTGAACCCGACGAGCGAAGTCATGCTTATGGTGGCTACTTCGAAGACCCGGTAAGTTCCCCGAGGTCCAACCAGGAACGCTGCCGATGCTAGAACCAAGAATAGCCACCGCATCGATAGGCCCTCATACCTGGTGGTGTGCGCGGTCAGAGTGTGATACAGGGATGGGAAACTGAAGGAACACTTACGGCCCCCTTCCCAGCAGCTCTCCCCCTCTCGTCCAGCTTGCGTAATCTACGAGTATCAGCCAAGGAAGGACGGAGAGGAAATTATGGTCCCCGTCGAAAGGCGTCGTAAGTCCTGCCGTGTATAGCGTTCTCACCCAGACAGCTAGCACAGGCGCCACAAGGGGGAGTAGAAGAGTCTTCATTAGGAGAAGATGTAGGTAGAAGTTGCGAGATGATGCTGGGTTGGACGGTGCTTGGTGGGATGACGACCGAGGGGGAATGGTATCTTGTCTCATTGGGGAAGGCGAGCTGTTATCATTGTCCGCGTTTCCGGACATCCGCATAAGTGGGACTGCTTCGACTCGAGGAGAAGAGGGGTTGTTGTCCGTCGCGGACTTCATTGCGCAGGTCCAAAGAAGGATGAGCCAATTCCCGAGGAAAGCTACTTGCCAGGGCACAAAGAAGAATACGAGGACGCATATCAAGGCCATAGACAGGACGGTGTTGCGGCGCACGCTGATGTCTTCCCTTGGTCTGAGGGTGTGGTGAATATGCATCACGGGGGGTAAGTTGAACAGCTACGGCGTACGGAACACACCTTCCAAAGATTCTAGTAAGCCTGCGCATCGCAGCTATGCTGCAATAGAGTATGAAGCATGTCACAGCTACGAGCCCTGAGCATGTAATCACAAGAATACTTGCTATGCACCCTCCAATCAATCCAAGTCCGAAGCCGTGCCAGCCCAGACCTAGATACCACGCTGTGGGGTGCGGAAGAAGGGCTGTCAAAAAGAGAAGGGGAAGTAGAATTGGCAAGACGCCCTTGATGCAGGCGTGTAGGTTAAGTATGGGGGTGGCCACGGATTCTGTAACATGATCAATGAGTCGTAGAGAGTAAAGCGAACGAACGAGCTCGACTGACCGCACTCTTCCCCCTGTTTGATCGCTTCGAACAGCAAAATCGACGCGATTCCTACGCTCCAGATGATGCAAGCGGTCCAGTATCGAGCTGCCCATCGTCCAAGCGTAGCCCACCAGTCGACCCGTAGCGCTATGGCATCAACCTTGCATGAACTTTGCTCATTGCTGGTGAGGAGCTTTAAATGGAGACCGTGGCTTGTGGCAGCATCCGAGTCCAGGTCGGAAGAAGGCACAAAGGTAGAGATGTACGGCGCTGAGGCGTGCGTGTGCAGGAGGGTCTGGTGAGAAGAAGGAGGGAGGCTGAGAGGGTGGTAGGAGGCTTCAACAGCTGAGGAGGTATGCAATAACAGCGGAGGAAGGAGAGCGGCTGTAGCTGGGAGTGTCAGTGCATCGTATGACAGGAGAATCTACTGCGGCTTACGAACACGAGCAGGTCGACTGGTCCGTGACGAAGTGGTGATTTACTCGGTAGACCACCAGCGCATTCGAGAGGAAGTTGGGAAAAGATATCTCTTGGGCAAGCGCCGGATTATTTCTAATTGTGACAGACACTTCACTGGCGAAGGGAGCTACCCCGGCCCAAAGACGCCGTTTCAAAGTCAGCACGAGCAAGTCACGGATTGAAGTGCATACCAATCCAGCCAGCTGTGTTCACAATTGTACTTCTTTCCTCTATGGCAGCGACGATCCAGCCGGTACCCGCAGCTTCTTCAAGTCTCACTGCCACTTGGCCCTCGTGCGTTTCAGGGATGTCCGCGCTGAACATCACGACACCCTCGCTCTCGTCGGTTCCCTCATCCGGTGAAGGAAATGGTTGCGTCAAGGTGGGATTGGGAATTAGTTTCAGAGTGGCCGGCTGCAGGGGCTTACATCTCCGTTCCGGGATGACATCCGCAGAAGGTGAGCATAAATGGACAGATACTCTCAGTCTGGACTGTAGATGTTGTACGTGTTTGTCGTATGGATGCATGTTGCCCCCGGACAGGTAGAGCATAAATGTTGTAGGGTTCCCGGACTGCGACGATGGGACAGGCAGGAGGTACATATGCGATCCAGTCGGATTCTTGAGTACAAGCTTCATATTTTCTGGGAGTGCTTCATACGTTTGTCGTTCGCCCAGTACAAGCATGTCTTTCTCATCAGTAGGAAGGAGAGTCCGGCCATCACCACCAGGCAGCCACTGGTCTAGCACTCGCGACTTGTCCCCGGGTGAAGGAGACGCGAGGGCCGCGAGCTCTAGAGCGGCACGCGCGACCCTCCACCGGACTTGATGGCACCACACCATTGCCAAATGGCCTACCCCCGTCCACGCGCCCTCCAGGGCAGTCGTAAAAACCGTTCGCCGGTATATCTCGTCGCTCTCTGCCTTAGGGAGGATGCACGATTCTGAGGGGATCTGCATATCGATGGCGCCTCCGCACAGACTCAGTATAGGCGTCCAGTCTTTACCCAGCACAACAGAAATTTTCTCGTATATGTCGTCAATGCGACGGTCGAAACGGGCGGGAGGGAGGGTGTGCGGGGTGCTCATGGTGATGACGGACGAGATGCGGGCATCTGGGAGGAGTGAGGTAGACACGATGCCGCCCATAGAGTGACCTAGTACGGTCACCGTGGTATTTTCAGGGTAGAGGGAGAGGATGTACGAGATGGCCGCGCGGGCGTAGGAGGTCTGGGCGGTAAGCGTCGGCCCATGGAACGCGGAGAGGTCTTCGTTGAACTCGAGCGCGAAGAAGTCGAGAGGTTTGACATTAGTATTCGCAAACTCAGGTGAGGGGACTGAAGGCGAGGAAAAGTACTGGCGCGTGGCAGAGGATGCGATGGAGCGCACTTGGCGTGAGGATCCCGCGTTGCCTGGGATGAATAGGACGGGAGAGCCTTGCAACTGAGTTCAGTCAGATCATATAAAAATCTAAAGGTACTTCAAATACGCACTTCATGAGAGTCCCACCCAACCTCACGATAGAGCCACAGCGAATAGCGCTTACTCAGACGTGTCCAACGTTTGTCGAACTCATCCTGGAGGACGTAGCTCGGTGACATCCAGGACATCCTGCATCCCTGAGGAGAGAGAACAGACGCAGTCTCCGATGCAGCTTTGTATGAAACCCATATTAGCAGTACTGATACCAGGCCCAGAAACGAGGCCAGCCGTGTCATTGAACAGGAGTGAGCTCTGATTGGACACGGCCAATTCCGATGGAGTGGTGTCGATCGCCGCAGTGGCTGTGTCGATGCTTAGCAAGTACCATTCACTGGGCAACGATATCGATGCCACTAAACCCGTGCGACTCTCAACCTCGCCGAGCGCTGAGAATTTGACTGTACTATGTTCCCCTTTGTGGAATCTTATAGCCTTTCTGAATACGGTTGTTTCTTGCGCCAGTAGATTTTCGGACATAACGATTAATAAGTATCCGTCGTTCTCTCCATGCGCTCCGTACTCGACACCAGGCCTTATAGATAATTCTTCGACGACGCGCGGTTCAATCAGTTTCTCCCAATCAAACATACACCCGACGTCTGAGAAGAATGCCAGATAATCCGTGGTCGTTTACGTGCATGCTACTTGGAATTGCTTGATGTTACATTAGTGCTACTTCCTCGACCTCCACTCAAACAGACAGATATTCCTTCACTACGGCATTCACCTTGGGCGTCACTTCATTCAGAATTTCAAGCGTCTCATTCTGTAAAGTACTTCAGTATCCGCAGCAAGTATGATGCGCCTGCAATGCTCACCCATAGGCGGTCCTGAGCATCCTTCCCCTCCTTGCTGAGGACAAAATCACTCGGCTCCTCGATATGGTTACCCGAAACAAAAGCGCCTCTGATCTTGTCAGTGTCCGCTGGGTTCGGCGGGCCCAGCGCAGCCCACAGGAGCTGGCGCGAACCCTCCTCGGAGGTCCATGCGGTCAGGGTGATTGTCTTGCCTTCGTATTCGAAGGTCGGGGGCTTGAAATCCGGGATATTCCGCGTCAACTCGGACTTGCAGAACCCTGGGTTCACGGCATCGACGATGAGCGGGGATGTCGTCGGAAGATGCGCATTCAAGGCGCGAACAAAGAGCACGTTCAGAACTATCTTTATGGTCAATATCTGGCGATGACAAAGTCGGGACAGTTGTCAGACGCACGCTTGGAGACAGGGTATCGATCCATGAAGCTATATGGAAGAGGTGAGTCTAAGCAAAACTTCGGGAGGGGATAGTGAGGATGTGCTTACTTCTTCTGGAAGTACTCCTTTTCGTTGAGCTTCTTGAGAATACTGGGGCTGTTCCTGACTTCCTCGCTAAGGGTGGTAAAGTGATGCACCTCGCTGGACACAACAACGAGTCTGGTCTGAATGGAGAAGTCGGAAGCTGTCTTGAGCAAGCGTGGAATGAGAAGCAAAGAGCACAGGGCAGTGGACAAATGATTGACATGCAAGCTGCGGACAATTCTGGTCAGATTTCGATGCATCATTCCGATTGTATCAGTGGCCTACGTCGACTCCCATCCTTCAAAGTCCTCGTAGGTGCCGGTGGCTATACCGGCGTTCATGACGAGGATATCGAGCCGACCGCCTTCCTTCTCAAATCTATCGGCGAACTCGACTACGGAAGCAAAGCGGCCGAGATCGAGCAGCCAAAGC
The DNA here is from genome assembly GCF_000344685.1 of Gloeophyllum trabeum ATCC 11539. Classification (NCBI taxonomy): domain Eukaryota; kingdom Fungi; phylum Basidiomycota; class Agaricomycetes; order Gloeophyllales; family Gloeophyllaceae; genus Gloeophyllum; species Gloeophyllum trabeum. Next base: position 1,323,163 of record NW_006920411.1, on the reverse strand, counting down.
TCCGCATTGTTTTTTCCGGTAGCTTTCTCGACCTCTGAACGACTTTGTCAGTAATCCCGTGCATGGGGCTCATAGGGCAATCCTTACCTGCGACTGCTTTCTTGCCTTTCTCCTCGCTGCGGCAAGCCATAATGACTTTGGCAGCATTCATGGACGAGAAGTGCTTGACGGCCTCGATGCCGATGCCGGTGTTGGCACCGACAACAATGACAGTCTTGCCTGCGAGGTCAGCTTTGACCCCAAGCTCCGGCGCACCGGCCAGCTGCCTTAGCGCAACATCGAGCCTGGATAGTTGGCCCATTGTGATTGTGATGGGACGAGTATGTGGGGATGCCAGGATCTACATTGATGAAGGCCTTTTATAGGATGGGTCCGATGGAGGTAGGACAGGATGGGATTGGCCCCTGTGAGCGGAAAGTACGATCAGTCATCTGCGTATGACATGCCGTCAGGACGCGTAAATGCTCGACGAAGGGTACGTGGCGGAGTCACGCCGAGAGACCGGTATAATCGCTGGGTTTCTGTGATGACTCTTGCAGCCTACGTATATATGTGCCATGCCGAAGGAAAACGTACCTTCAAGAAGAGGAGAGGTGGCTGTGCTTGATTCCCTGGCATGCGGCAGGCAGGTATGTACAGTATCGATACTACCACGTAATAACTTCCCTCGACACAAAAACTCTGAGTTTGCTCTTTCCTCCTTTGCCCTAGTAGCGTGTGCGTAGCGTAGACTGGACACGAATTGATAACCTTGGGTAATATAGAACGAACGGTGATATCATCTCCGCCACCGTCTGCAGCGCCTGACTAGATCTGAGGCCTGAAGGCCATCGCTTGTTCGGAATTGGCGACAGGAGACTGCCTCGCCAGTATCGGTTTCAGCTGAGAAGACTTCCATTTCCCTTTCGTTCCGGTCGCCTCTCCGAGTCAAGCAAGTGTTCATCGACCATATACTAATATTAATATTAATGTCACCGCAAGACTTTCTTCGCCCGGGCCCGTCCAAGCTTGGCAGGTGCGACGAAGCCTCGCCTGGCCGCAAGCTGTCTCTGTACGCTCGTACATCCGTGATCATTCGCTCAGGCGTGTATGCCACAAACTCAATTTATCTCACGCAACGAAATGTCACGCATGGTGATGTTATATCATTTATGCTGGTGTCACATGCACACTAACTGAATCTGACTGTTGCTACATTGGCATTCATTTTCCTTGGCCATTCCATTCAGGCGGACAGATATTCCTGCACAATAACAGTTACCTTTGTCGTCACTTCCTTCAGGATTCTAAGCGATTTCTCTGAGCGTCCAGAACATGGAGGATGCACGTGGTTGCTTCCCTAAAGACAGCCTGAGTCCTGAGCCTCCTGCCCGTCCTTGCTGAGGACGAAATTATCCAGCTTCGTTTCTTGTTGTCCGGAATGAATGTGCTCCCCGAATCTGGTAGACATCGAGAAATTCGAAGGCCGAGTGCAGCCCGCCGGCGCACGAGCTGCCGCGAACCCTCCTCGCAGGTCCACGCGTAAGCGTCTTGCCTGCATGTTCGATGCTTTGCGGCTTAGAAGTGCGGGATGTGCCGCGTCAACTCGGGCTTGCAGAACAGATTCACGGAGTATTCATTGAGCGCGGACGTCAGCGGAAGACGCGAATCCAGGGCGCGGACGAACGGGGTCTAGGAATAGCCAATCAGTGGAAATCAGCAGATGTACGCTTGGAGACACCGTACCGCTGTCTCATGCTGGATATCAGGAAGCGAGCTTAATCAAAACCGGGGAGGCTGTTAAGGAATGTACTCTACGTTCTCTTGCAGTACTCCTTGTTGCGGAACTTCTTGAGTACGTTGGGGCTATTGTTGACATCGCCATCAAGGGTGGCAAAAAACGCACTGGCATCTCACTGGCCACGATAAAAAGTCGAGTTTGGATGGAGAAGTCCGAAGGTGTCTTGAGCAAGCACGGCAGGAGCAGCAGAGCACAAGGCTGATTGACGATCAAGTGCGGATAGTCTTGTCAGACATCGATCCGTCATTTTGCTTAGATGAGTGGCCTGTCAGCCTTCACAGCCCTCTAGGTGAGGATGGCTATACCGGCGTTTATGACAAGGATATAGAGCCGGCCGCCTCCCCTTTCGAATCTATCGACGGAAGAGAAGCGACCGAGATTGAGCTCCGCGCTGTGCTTGCCGGTAGCTTTCTCCGCCAATGCATGAACTAGTGAGTGACTCGGCGCATGAGTATTTGGAGGGTACACCGTACCTGCGACTGCTTTCTTTTTCTTCTCATTACAACCACCTACAATGACTTTGGCAGCATTCATGGATGATAAATGCTTGGCGGCTTCAATAAATATGCCGATGATGACACGGATGACGATGCCAATCGTACATGTGAGGTCGGCTTTGACCCCAATCTCAGGCGTGCCGGCCAGCTGCTTGAGCGCATCGTCGAGCATGGTTAATTGACGCTTGTGAGGGAATCAGTCGAGGATGTCCAATGGATGGGTGCTTTCATGCAACCAAGAAATACTCCCGGTGGGAGGGAAATGCTATCAGCCATCATGCATCATTACCCGCTGGTATGGCATGCCTGGACGCGGTCCTTCTATCCCTTCAAGTTCCAGTGCGCATATTGCTCGGCAAAGTCGCGGGCAATAGACATAATTGCTATGATTTCTGGTATGACTGCCTCAGCCTACTCAGTCGGTGTAGTATGTGCCGCAGTCAGTACAAATACGTGCCTTCGACGACGAGGCCCACTCTCGAATGCCTGGCACACGATTCGCGGTGCAATGCCGGCAGTGGCGGGGAAGAGGGGGGTGGCTGTGCTGTTCACCAAGTATAGGCAACGTAGAATGTTACGGTGATATCATCTCCGCCACCGTCTGCTGTCTCTGCTCGCTGGTCTCCGCGACGCTCTGCGTCCTCGTTCGCACCCGCCGCCGTTGCGCACGTTCCCGGACTGCTGCGCCCGCATATTACGCCGCAGAGAGGCCACGTTGTGCGTTCCTGGACGCTATCGCTCGTTCGGGATTGGCAGCAGGAAATAGCTCAGCCGGTGTCGTCCTCTGACTTGATCTTCATTTCCGTTTCGTCCAGTCCAGTTGCCTTTCGCGCAAGCGTCGACGTCCAGCGACCATGTCGTCGCCGCAAGACTCGAGCGTGCTTTCTTCGTCCCCCAAGGTCGGCAGGCGCGACACGCCCTCGCCCGTTCGTAGGCGCACCTCCGTCTCTGTCTCCTCCGACTTGCACATCCCCGACCATCCGTCCAGGCTGTCGCCTACGCTTTCGAGGGCAATGATCCACGACCCTGACGCGCGCGAGCGTCAGCGCACCCTCGACGTCGACATGGCCATGCAGCTCTCGCGCGCACGCTCCCAGACTGTCTCATCGCCTATGGCCTCCCCCGTTACTCTAAGGCCTCAAATCTCCCCCGAGGATCATCCCCAGATGCCGCATACACACACTTCTCCATTCCCCGTTCTGCCTGAGAATGAGGAGCACTTGACCCGCAGCCCGTCAGACATCTCCGACGCCCATACTGAGGTGCAGGGTTCCCCTTTCCAAATTCCCACCCCGTCCCCACACCTCCATCTTCCCAACGTGCAACAAGAACAACAAGTCACCCCTTCACCGCTCCAGATGCCCCACCTGAACCAGACCCACGACCCGTCCCTTCTCGCAACCTTTGCCAACACCCCGCAGGTCCCTCAGATGGGCGGGGGCATGACTGTCGGTGGTGAGGAAGAGATGGGCGGCCTTCCGATGTATCAACCCAATGCCATGTACACCACAAACATGAACATGAACAGGAGCAACTTCGACTTTGACCACATGGAAGAATGGGCAAGGGGCGAGAAAAAGAGCCTGGGCATCCACACCCCCACCGGACCCCCGCCCGAAATGCCACCCAGCTTCAGCAGGCGCGCGTCGCAGCTTACCCAAGCACAGCAGGACGAAGCAGGCCCCAGCGGGTCCGGTGCTCCCGGCACGTCCTTCCCATCATCCCCCTTCGCGTCCGCGCGGCAGCGCAAGCTTTCTCAGTCCACGCCCCAGCCGCGGCGGCACAAGCACGGCGATGCAGGTAAGATGGCGCTCTTCGAGGGTGCGACCGGCGCCCCGCCTCCGACGCTCGGCGGGGGCGGGGGCGCGCTCAACCCCATACCCAGCCTGGACAATGTGGTCGTGGACCTGGGCGACGGCGGCGGCGCTGGGCAAGCGGCTGGCGTGGGTCTCGATGCGGGGCAGGGGCACGACCGGCCGTACCGGTTCTCGTTCTATTCGAACGCGCTGAGTGCGACGATCCATGCACGCAGCTTGTCGGAGCTGCCAGCCGAGGGACAGACATTTGAGAATTTGTTTGCGGGCGTGCGTGATGCGAGTACCTCTGGCACGGAGACGGACGAGTCGCGCCCGCGCACACCGAATACGGGAACGACGATGAGCGGGGCTGGGAAGACAGAGGGGGGGAAGAAGGGCGGTGCGCCCGGGGTCAATGGGGGCGGGAGTAGTAAGACTGCTGTTGGGGGTGTGGGCAGTGTGGGCGGGGGAGATGTGGAGGGAAATACGTGGTGGCTGGATGTACAGAATCCGACAGACGAGGAGATGAAGATGCTGAGTAAGGTGCGGCCTTTCCTCTGCCAGTTTCTACCTTTGTGTAATACCAAAGATTTACTGGATGTATGCGCTGCGTATGTCATCTGCAGGTATTTGGCATCCATCCACTCACGGCAGAAGACATTCAGATGGAAGAGACGCGGGAGAAGATCGAGCTGTTTCGGAATTATTATTTCGTGTGCTTTAGGAGTTTTGAACAGGACCCGTACAGTCCTACATATTTACAACCGCTCAATATGTATGTCGTTGTGTTTAGAGAGGGTACACTAAGCGTGAGTAGCCTCCCTCCCTTCAACCCACTGCACATGTTATCTGATAACTCCCTTTTCATTTGTGTCATATTTGGTGTCATCACGACTTCACCCTTTAGTTTCACTTCCGACCAACACCCCATCCGTCCAACGTCCGCCGACGAATCAAGCAACTCAAGGACTATATCTCTGTCACATCGGACTGGATCTCCTATGCCCTTATTGACGATATCACCGATGCATTCGGACCGTTAATCCAGAGCATCGAGTACGAGGTAGATAGTATCGACGAGTTGGTATTGATCTTGAAGGAGGCTGAGCAGAGCGACATGTTAAGGAGGTGAGTATTGTGCGCTACAGTGGGAGCTTGGTGAATGCGGTATGATATTGAGCGTGCCTCCCTGCATAGGATTGGGACGTGCAGGAAGAAGGTGATGGGTCTACTGCGGCTAATGGGAAACAAAGCCGATGTCGTCAAGGGTCTCGCGAAGAGGTGTAACGAGAACTGGAGGGTCGCACCTACGTCTGATATCGTGAGCACGCATCCGCTGAGTATCAGCGGGTAGAGCGTTGACCTTCAATTTTATAGGGCCTCTACTTATCAGATATCCAGGTAATTATCAGATAACGGCCACCACTTACCATGGACGCTCACAGCACCGATTCCTTGCACAGGACCATTTGATCACTATGACCCAGAACTTGAACCACTACGAGAAAATCCTCTCCCGGTCACACTCCAATTATCTCGCCCAGATATCCATCGAGATGACGGACGCCAATAACCAAATCAACGACGTTCTGAGCAAGCTGACGGCCCTGGGTACGGTGTTGATTCCGATGAATCTCGTCACTGGTGCGTCTACTTGTGTCTTAAGCAGTTGATTTATTCATCAACTCGTTTTGCAGGTCTGTGGGGTATGAACGTCCATGTACCCGGTCAGGATGTTCCTGTGAGTGTAGCCGCCCGTGCGCGAGGACTAGTCCGGGTTGACACGTCGCATGCTTCTGTAGGGTTATGCATGGTTTTTGTCCATCATCGGTGCACTGGTTGCATTCGCTGTCGTCGGCGGCTACTCCACATACAAGCTTATGGCGGGGCGATAGCACTCGCAACTCCTGCAGTGTCACAAGTTACAACAGCGCCGGTCGAGGAAGAATTGGAGAGACTTCCGGCGGCATTGGTGCTACGAAACTGGAGGTGGGGATGCTGCATGAATCGTCGGGACATTTCCTGTCCGATCCTTTGCATAGGACCACGGCCAGGGGAGATATCTCGGGTTGCACGCTGCTGACGACTTTCACGTTACCGATAGAATGTCGTTTTGGTACGGCCTTTGCATTTTCGCATGATAATGATACACCCTCACATACCATCCGCATACTATCCATACTGTTGGTTCTGAGATTGGCGCTTGCTTGCGATCGCACAGATCCAAGGTTCCGTGCGTGGCGCATCTTGAGTGATGGAGGGGAAGCACCCGATCAAGTGATCGAGGTTGGGGCTTCTCACATAGTGCCAAAATGCTCCCGTGTAATAGGGTTCCCGAAAACTCCGCGATCAAGTATTATCCGATGAACCCAAAGATTTCAATATCGATTGACCATCCATGCGACAGATACAAGAAAACAGCCAGTACAGCCCGCTAGTATACACACTATTCTAGAAAACATTACAGATGGCACAGCAAAGAACAGCGGATGAAACACCATGAGCAGGCGCGGCTCACGAAGACGAGGCAGATGGATCCCGATAGACCAGCTTCACTTTGCGCACGACGTTAGGTGATGGCGAGGCTTCGCCCCGGACTTGCGGCCTGTAGTTCGAAGGACCACCGGCACCACCACCATTGGTAGACGAGTGGCGTGGGCTACCTCTGATCATGTCATGGGTAGGGGGATGGCGGGGACTCCCTCTCACGATATCATTGGGGTCCGGCGACAAGAGGTTAGCCAACGAGGGGGAGGTAGTCTGAGGCTTCGGCGGCGCAGGAGCTAATGCCGGCATGGGCGGAGGAGGGCCTCTTGACGGTGGTGGACGCCTGGGAGACCGGTTGGCATTTGGAGACCCAGGAGATGTATGCTCAATTGTCGAATGTCCTTCATTGGGATACTTCCGCCGTCGAGACGGCGGAGGAGTCTCTGGGGCGTCGTGCGGACCCCTGATAGGAGCCAGACCGGATGGGGAGTGCATTGGAGCTGGCGCATGTTCGCTGTGACGAGGGGATGGGACTTCTTCGCGGTGTTTCCGCTTCCTCGACAGGTGAGGAGACAGGCCCTGCGCCTCTAGTGCGGACGGCGTTCCCGGAGGAGGCACGTTTGGACCGTTGTATCTACCCGACCAGGGTGGTGGCGGGGGCAGGTGATTTGCACCGACAGGATTGGCGACAGGCACTGGTCGAGCTTGCTCATACGGACTCGTCATAGTCCCGGGGTTCGGAGTATGAGGGGCCGGATGCGGTGCGTGCACTGGCAACGACGGCCGTGCTGCAAGTGGAAGTGCAGGGTTGGAGGTTGTCGGGCGAGAGTTGCTAGACGACGCCACACTTCGAGACGAATTGCCATTGACCGCGATGTTGTCTGGCTGGCCCGGAGTGAAGCGGATCAATTCCACGAAGAGGGTATTGGTATAAGGTGGCGGCAGCTTCATATAGACTATGTCCTTGCTAAAGGTATCCAACATTTCCCGTGTATCCACATATGTGTTTGGCTCGGTATTCTCTGCGGGTGAGAATGAGACATTGCCCGTGAACCCAGATCACAGGTACACATACCTATGTACTTCACCCTCACTTCTGCATAGGGATACGTCCGATTCTTGCGCAGGCAGCACAAAGGACACATGAAACGATTCTTCGTCGGAGCTGGTCCAGGCTCAAGTGGAAAGAAAACGCATCCCGCATGGTACCATTTATTGCACAGCTCGCATTCAACCCTCGGGTAATTGAGAAGATAGGATGTACGGCCCCTGCAGATGCAACGAGTACCGTCTTGCCAATCTTTGTCCACGTCCTGGCCAAAGGTGAACCTGGGTCGCCGCCTCTTCTTCATTCGAACAGGCACTGGTTGCCCAGCGAGTATACGATGCAGTCCAGCCAGGTCAAGACCAAAGGACACCTCAGGGTTCGGCGATACTGCGAACTGGATCTTGTAGAGCTTGCGCATATAATGTCGAACTTGAGGAATGTACTCAGGACGTTGGTTCCCCGTCTGCGATGCGAAGGCTAAGAACTGCCCGATGACCATGGAAAGACGATCTACGCGGTGTACGATGATTTCAAGGTCCTTCCAGTCCTGCGAGTAGTTCTTGGTGATTTCGGGAGCAGAGAGGAGGATGGTTGGGAGATAGCAGAAATGCCAACTCCGGTCCTTGTGGATTGCGCCATTCCAATGGTGATGATCACAAAACGGGCAAGAACCGCCGTTCGCAGCACAGACGCCGTGGAACCGCGCATAACAATGATCACACTGGACTGCATCGGAAACAGATCCAGGAGGAGGAGGCCGGACGGCCTTAGTACAAATGCAGGTGAAGTACTCGTCACTGGGAGGCAGGTCGTCTTCTGGTCTGGTCGATTCAATGACATCCTCCAGAATCTGTTTCCCGTGGGCTTGACGGTGCTGGGGACAATACCACGGTAGTCCTTCCAACCAGCGGTAGTGTGATTTCAATTGAGCATCCAATTTCTCGAAATTGGGAAGGGCAAACATCGTCAAGTGCTCCCTCGCGTATCCTTGCCATTGATGCATGATGTCAAACATGTCACCATCTTCTGTGTGCGAATAACGGTTCTTGAGGACCGTATCACATCGGGTCTCAAGGTCCAAAGCAAACTCGGCGGTACGCTTCAAGTCGTGTACCGAGGGTATCGCATAGTCCTTCTCGACCCGCGTCACGAGTTTCATGGCGTCTTGGGGTCGCGGCTTAGCAGATCCCGGTTCTGGGAAAAGGTACAATCTGGCTTGCTTTTCGTACTCTTTGGCTTTGGCGCGTGCGTTCATCAAGCGATCGAAAACAGTGGGGTCAACAGGGACCGTTTGGTCCACCTTGGCGAATTCTTCCAGCTTGTTGATATCTTTGCAAGGTTTACTGAGAAGCTGCTTCACTGATTCTTCCCACTCGCTGCCGGCACGCTCGCGGGACCTCAGAAGCATCATGTACTTGTCGTCTTCAGGTATATTGATAGAGCGGGCTCGTGACAGGAGATGTCTCACTTCGTCTAGTGTGGTCGAAGGGTCGTCTATCTTCTCTTCCAGCTCTTTGATAAGCTGCTCGCGTAGGACGAGATTCTTGACTTGATCGAGTTCGTCCAGGTGAACATTCAATGATGACTCGTGCAAGAGCAGGCGCTCGCACTCTTGAATGTACGCATCTCGGTTGCGGTCCACGTCAGTGGTATGAAGCAACTCCAGCGCTTTCGCCTTCGTATCCTCCGCCTCCTTGGCAAGATTACGCAGCTGCGTTATCTCCTGGCTGTCAAAGCCAAGGTTGTCGACCTGTCGCAGCAACTCATATACCTCTTCTAACCCGCCGTCCTGCCTGTCGCCAGCATCATCGTGCGCGCCGGACGGTCGATTGCCTCTGGACTTCCTTGACCGCTTACGGCTCTGCTTGCGAATTATGAATGAATTGGCCGCATCCGTCCACTCATTAGCGCGATATACGCATTTCTTCAAAGTTGCCAAGTCCGGCAAGTGATGATTGATGCGTTCGCCTTCCGCGAGCAGAGCCCTCAAAGTACGCAGCTGCGGGCGAGCAGTTTCCGCGAGGGTCTTGTGCAACTTCGCACGCCAGTTGTCTGGTATGGCTGCTCGCTCTTCTACTTTGGCCTGGGTTTCGAGGAGCGTATCATCGGAAAATCGGAGGCGGAGCACCCGACGGCCTGCGGGACACTCGCACAGGAAAGCGACGTGGTCAATGCAAGCCACTTTCGTGGAACAAGGGCAGGTGATTTGTGAGAGATAGCAAAAGGCCTTGCACACAGTGCACTGGTACTGGTCCTCTGCACGGTCTTCCTCTTCCAGGACCTCAGTCAAGCCGAGAGCTCTAGCACGCTGGCGGACATCTTTCTCACGTTCTGTCATCTCCTTTAGACTATCGTTGAGCCTAACAGATGAGGGCAAGTCAGAAATCGCGTGGTTGCCGGATATGAGAACACGCCTCACCATATTGCAGTCTGAATGGACTGGGATTGTTGCGTAATGGTTACGAGAAGCTCGTCATGGGAGAAAACGGGCAATTTCCTGTGTTCTCGGTATCGCTGAACGCAAGACAGCCCGTAAGGAAGCCAATCAGGTAAGGCAAAATTGACGGCTTCGTTGAAGTTGAGCTAAACGAGCGCAAGCATCAGAAATGACAATCGATAGTAATAGTGAGTGGACCTACGCCGTGATTAAAGCCAGCATGATAAGCTTTCGGATAGGTTATGACAAACTCGCCCGCTCTCTGATTGCATGCATATACGCGCACGCCTGCTTCTGTGAGCCTCTTCGGGCTCATAAGGGTAACAAGCTGAAAGAGGAGATCAGGCTGAGCCTCAAAGAGATCCGGCGCTTCGCGCTTGATGGCAGCTTCGAATTTCTCAGCATCCTCTCCCGGAATGCCATACCAAGTCTTCGTCTCGCCCCAGTGCACTACAAAACAGCGTCAATCCATGGTCGCTTCGGGTGAGTATGTATGATCGCATACTGAAGTTAACACTATACGTGTAGTGATCCTACGAATGGACTGAGTATACATCTATGGTTTTTACCTGGAGTGTATGCATACCTCGTTGTGCCAACAAAAAGTGGAAAATACCATCCCCACATACGTCCAAGGCACAGTCATACCTGATATGTCCGACTTTATATATCGAAGTAAAGAGTCATGCACAATCGGGATGTTGTTCAGATTCCAGGGATCCTTAGAGTAGGGGTCAAGTGGATGTGTTTCCAGAGTAGGCATGGCGCTGGATAGCTGAGTGAGCATAAAGAGCAAAGGACAGACGAATGGGTCACGTGCCTGCCGTGGGTGGTGGAATGCACATCCGCACCATATTCGACCTCCACGGTCTCCGTCGGCGACTGTACCAGGCGCCAGAACTCCTCCTCGACATCATGCTCTGATACCAGCACGTCGTCGAATTTATTCACGGTCGGGTCCTGCTGCGACTTGTCGGCTTGCGACGGCGGGTGAGTCTTGAACCACATCTTGCGGAACGCAGCGTCGCGGGCCTGGAAACTAGACAGACTATGCTCTTGTCCTTCATCGAAGCCGAAATCGCCTCCGGTGCCGAAGAGACACGTGTGACAAAACCACTGCCCTTTGGGTATGGACGTCAGAGGTGGATCAAGGCAGAACATGTGAAATCCTGGTAGATGTAGACCCGATCAGTCACACTTATGCTTATAAAGAACGAAGCCTTTCGACACAAACCGCAATCGCAACCATCACAGAGCAGCATCTCTTCTCCGCGATTCTTCTTGTGACAGACCTCACAGCTGGTCTGCTAAATCGATCAGCAACTGGCTAGACAACATGAAGATATCATCTACCTCCTGTGATGGCTGTAACTTGTCGTCCTTCTTCTCATGCAGAGCGGGAGATGATATCACAGGGGAGGGCAGCAACGTGCTCGGAGTCGCTAAAAATTTTGTTAAGCCTCAATACACACATATATAGCTCAGTCGACCACCGGGAACTCACGGGTCATATACTCTTGCGAACCCATCCGCTTGCTCCTTCTAGTTCGGCTGCCCTCACCGTTGATGCCTCTATTATCACCCTCGTCCGGAGGCTCTGACAATGGACTTGACGTCGCTGTGAGAGGGCTCGATGGGGGAGTCGTGTCATCAGTCAGAGCCGCCGAACTAAGGCGGCTCAGTTTAGCGCCCGACTGAATGTTCATGTGAGTCTTCAGCTGAGGATCACGGGTTGCCATCGGCGATAGCGACGGTGAACTGCGTACTCGCTCCTGGAAATGCTCGTAGGGGAGAATAACGCGAGTGTAGGAATTCTTGATCTGGGTCGACAGACCGGGTATGCCGCCATATCCAAGAATTCTACCGAGATCTGCCCACTTCTTCGCCCTCGTAACCTGTCGTGCCTGTCAGTACGTCAGATCATGGAGTAATTGCGGCCACGTACCGCTTCGTAACCTCCGAGCCTCTTCACCTCCTTTCTCAAGAGCCACAGGTCTAGGGGCTTGTGGTTGATAGTCGGCACGCAAACTCGGGGGTTACCTTGCTGTTTATGGAATCGATATAGCTGCTCTAAATAGTTGACTTTGGCTCTCGATGAAGCCTCGATAGAGTTGAGACGCATTAGACGAGTCTTGAAACGGAAGTTCTGATATGGATGATACGCCCATGTTGAGAACGGTCCCAAAGTATCATTACGCAGAACAGATGCACAAACCTCCGTATCGGTAACAAACGGCATCTTCCAGCCTTCAGGGGGGACCACCTTGCAGATACCATAGTCTTTGGCAATATCCGATATGGATCGGATATAAGCCATGGGATCTTGGAACTCCTCAGACGTCGGATAAAAGGCTGGGCAGTCCTCCAGACCGAATGGACGAGAATCGGCCTTGGGTGGCACGTTTCTAGGAGCGGAAGTCTTGACAGACGACATGTCCAAAGTAGGTGAGACAGGAATGGGGGGCGTTTCGGGCTACAGAAGACGAACAATCAGAATGGTCCCGAGAATTTATAGCCATCACGAGGAGCAAAAAATACCTCCGACTGGTTTTGCAGCGCCGCCAGGGCGTCCGTCTTGGACTTGCGCGGAGCTCTCGTTGGCTGCGCGGAGGGCTGTGCAGATGTATCGTCTACTAGGGTGACGGTCGGGTCCTCATTCCTCTCAATAGGAACTGCGCCTTCGACAGGAATAGAGAGACAGGTCGTAAAAGTGGCGGGTTGTTTTGCAGTGGCATCAGAGGGCATTGTGCCCGCGGCCATGTGGCCCGGTGTGTCGCTCCTGGAGCGAGGGGTTCTGCCGCGACGAGCAGGGGTCCCGCGGGGACTGGCGAGCGACGGACTCGCTGTGTGCATCGCAGCCACGGACAGAATTGTCGGGAGGGGCGGCGGCGGTGGAGGACGCTGTGAGTAAGATAAATAAGAGGTTCTGGAGTGTGGGAGGTCCGGAGTGTGCTGCTACGCGAGCTTCGTGCTTCTCCGTGGGAACTCGCTGGCGTCCTTCTGAGCCACAGAAATGAGATCCTGATACACTCGCCACGCACCAGCTGCGCCTGTTTCTGCCCAAATGCTGCCCTGCGCCTCGTTGCCCGACCCGCCTGCACGACGACCAAGCCTGAGATGGTTGTTGTTCTATAACCGCCGTTTCGGTCACAAAGACTTGCATTCTCGTGCGTCTCGGAATCTTTCTGTCTGCAACTCAGGTGCCGGCCGAGGCATCAACCTTCAGAAGCTTGTCCTTATTTGGCAACTCTCGGACAGAAGCGTAACGGTGCTTCCAATCAGTTTCGCGCTCAAATGCTCCCGGCTGCTACTTATCCTTGTCTCGGACTGTGCGCGCAAGGTTTTGTCTCTGCCCGGCACCCCTCGGACGCTGCAAGTAGAGCTCAGTTTGTAGGGGCAATCATGTACCGGCGGCGTGATTGATGCATGGGGCTGTGGGATACCTACATCTGTTGGATCTGCATCTCCCGGCTTTTCCCGTGTCCATTACCGCGACCAACTGAGGTCCTGCATTCAGACGGTAATGAGGTTGACAGTCTTACAAGTGCTTCACGCAGCTCTATCTTAGTGTGCTACATGTCGTCCTCTTTGCGATTTCTGGGTAGGGATCCTTCCCCACTTTTATACCCACTCTAGTTCTCACATGCGACGTCTGAATCCCACTTCGTGTTAATCGGCAAGGTGTAATAAATACGAAGGAAAGCATGTTTGTATACCATTGAGTATGGCTTGTCAACAGATAGACTGCGCAGAATACCTGTCTAAATTTTTTCACCGCTCCATAAATTTGCAAGTACTAGTCCCTTCCCCGACGAAGCACGACCACAACTTGGATTGAGAATTAAGTACCTCTGTACCCCCAAGCTTGAACGGGAGACTTTCAAGGCGCTATTTATCTTACTGCTAACTCGCACTGCTATAGTCTGTGTTTCACAGTGAGATACAGTGCATTGGGGTACATCACACAACAAGTGTACAGGAACATCAGACGTTCCGACTGAACAATACCATCTTAGACTTCCCTCATGCAAGCTTGTCAATGGCCTACGGTAATAACCCACGGTAGCTTCACTATCCATGATTGACCCTTGCTCTACAAGCCAAATCTGCAACGACTTCACGCCCCTAAACCGGTCGCATGGCGATAGGCTGTACCTAGAATCCTCAAGAAAATCAAATGATTGCAACGGGCACCACTGTCGCTTGCTCAGCACGAACGAAATGCAAGCAGGAGGACAAAAACTCCGAGAACAGAAGCAAGGTGTTAAAAATCAAAAGCCCCCGGTGAGACTCGAACTCACAACCTCCAGATTAGAAGTCTGACGTCATAACCATTAGACAACGAGGGCTTGACAAAGTAACAATATACATTTATATCATTCGTTTAGCTCTTTCTGCGGCAGAAAATCCAGTGGTATTATGTAAAATGACAGGCGAATATAAGGTGACTGAATCGATGTATACATAGAGGTACCAGCGTTACCTCGACAACGTTACTACGGCTATTTCTTAGCGGCAGCAGCTCTTAACTGTGCCCTGAGATTGCCATTCTCCGTCTGCATGGAATTCAACTCGTCCAACAGGGCCGCCCGTTGCGACTGCTCGGAGATCTGCACGGCCTCCAGCTCATCTTGCGCCTTCTGCAACGACTGTCTGCATTCAGCTAGCTGGGCCTCCATTTGCCTCCGGACGGCGTCCGATGCTGACGCGGCTTCTTCCGCCAACGTGAGCGTCTTCGCACTGAGCGTGTTGTTAGCCTCCGTGAGCTGTCGGCACGTCTCAGCCTGCTCGGCAGCATGCATTTCGACCTCATGCTTCTCAGCGGTGATGCGTTCAATAGTCTCCTGTAACTGCTCCACTTCTTGTTGTCTGCCAGCATCGCAGTCAATCCAGTGTCCACCGAATAAAATGTCATTACTCACAAAGCGGATTGCCGGGCAGCCATAGTAGCATGCCGCTCCTCGAGTGTTTTCACCTGCTTCTGGTAGGTTTCCAGGGCGTTATTACTCTCTTGAGCGAGTTTCTGTGCCCTCTCCGCATTCTTCTTCAGGAGATCGTGCGCTTGCGCAAATCGTATCAGACGCTCGATGAGTGCCCTATCATCCTGAACCAGTGCCTGAACTCTCGCTGCAAATGCTTCCACAGAGAAGGTAGACGGGTCCGCCGACGCCGGGTTATTCGCGCGATTGTCGTATAGCGTCTTCAAGGATCGCACGTCCATCTCGGAAAGCGACGTCGCACCTATCTTGGGGCTACCGGGTGTGCTTGTAGGGGAGGCGGTTCTGAAGGACGCTCTGGATCCAAGCTTGGATGCACGCGCTTCTGGGGAAGGAAGGATGGCCCAGAGCGGCTGCAGAACAGCCATCACCTTGCCAGCGTCGCCTGTATACTCCACAGCGGCGGAAGTAGCGGATGATGGTTCCTGCCAAAGTCGAAGTATGAGTATTCCGCTGTAGGGCCGGAGAGCATAGACTGACCTCAGGACGACTGCGGATAGTGGACAATTCAGTCCTTGCCTCATCCCTCTCGCGCTTGACGCGCTCTAACTCTTGGGCTAGGGTATTGGCTTTGGTGGTGGCTTCCCGTACGTCCTCTTCTAGTCGACGTTGTGCGGTAACCCACTCGAGTCGAGCAAGCCGCCGCTCCTCCAAGTCGCCGGCTATAGCTTCTATGTACATCTCGATCGATGGAGAGAACGACGGATCCGGAGACGATACGATGATGCCGTGGTCCTCGGTCAGCTTGTGCAAGTCTTGCCGGCATCTGTCTAGCTCGTCTTGTAGATCAATGAGAGCTTGCTCGGCATTATTTGACTGAGTCTGACTCTCGAGTCTTCTTCTCAGGTCCTCGATCTCCATGTCCCTACGTTGCACGTCTTGCCGAGCCCGGACTAACGAGTCTTGTAGCTCAGATGTCTCTCCGCTCTGCTCCTCAAGAACCTCCAGCCTACTCTCCAGTATCTCTATCTGCCTGTCCCGCTCGGCTAGTGCAGCTCTGTCTCTATCCCACGCTTCTCTGTCCTCCACCAATTCTTGCTGCATGGAAGCGACAGACTCCTCCGCATTCTGGACCTCCAGTTGTGCGGAGGTCTCCAGTTGCTCCTTCTCCAACTGTAGCATAGAAAGCTCCTGGCGCATTTCCGCTTGCTTCCTGTTTGCTGCGTTCAAACTAGACGTAACTGCTTTCAGCTTCTCCTCTAGAGCAACGATGTCCGCGACGGTCGGCGGAGCTCGAGGCACTTGAGGTACAACAGCATCCGCATGACCCGCGAACAGATGGGCCCCCTCAAAGCGAGCCTTGGATGAAACGCTAGTCTGCGCTGAAGAGGTAGGGCTCATCGCTGAGCTCCGGTTCGGCGTGTCGTAGCCGGATCCATCAGATTCCAATACATCGCCGTTGGGGGCATTCTTCTTTTCCAAGCTCCGGACGGAGAAACCAAGGACTGCGGTACGGTGCTCAAGTAGCTTGCGAGTAATCTCATTAGCTCGCTCAGAGACACGCCAGAGTTCTTTCTGAGCGACATCAACTTTGTGGTTGGCAGCATCCAGTTGCTCCTGAGTCTGCTTGGACATTTTTTTGTGAGCTGCATTGACTCTAGATAATGACACAGCTGCGTCCCTGATTTTCGTCTCCAAGGTGAGTTTCTTATGTAGTGCCACAAGCCGGGAGGTCAAGACTTGTTGCTCCTGAACGAGACAGAAGGCGACATCATGGCAGATTACGTGCAGCGTAAGAGAGTACTAACCTTCTTGAGTTCTTCAACTTCTTCAGCGCTCAGAATGACATAATTCCTGCTGTCCACGACCGCTTCACTGGCCAAGAGGCTCATGAGAAGCTCATCTTGGATGTTGAGTAGGCTTGAGCTACGCTTGACACTCTGATCCACTTGGTGTATCGACTTCCTAGACATGAAAGATTTCCGGTTAGGTATGCTTGGACGGATCGGGGACGACGATGGACCAGCTCCCGGGGATGAAGGCAGCGACTGGCTTAATCCACCGGGAGTGGTGGCTGGAGAGGACATCGGGATAGAGCCACGGCTACGACTGGGGGATAGGACAGACGAAGAGTTAGATGTCGGACGCGTAGACTGTCCTGGAGAGTCGTCTGGCTCGGCTTCGCCTGGGACGTGAGCAGGCTTCTGCTTGTCCTTTCGGAGGAACAGGCCGACTGTAGTAGTCTTGGGGCTGCCCAGAGGAGAGTCTGGCTGCGTCCCTGTCGGACTCGGCGGCCATGACGGCTTGGATATCGCGAGTGGGGCGATGGGCTGTATCGGAGGGGGTGCCGGGGCCTGTTGCGCGGGTGATTGCTGCGAGGTCGACGCCGCGCCGTTCGTCAGACCGCCACCGAGGAATCTGCGCACACCGTTCATGAAAACAGACGCGACACCAGCTGTGGACGAAGACAAGCAAGACGGTCGTTAGAGAACGAAAGCAGCCAGCTGCTGTAAGGCAAGCGCGTCCAGCGAAACAGCGGGGAAGGTGCTACGGAGCATTGTCCGTCGGAGGCAATTACGATGCATGTCGGCGCGTGCCGTGGTATTTTAGCTTTCCACCCATTGCACTTGCACTCTGCAGCTGGCTGCTCGTTGATTCCTGCTCTCGACGCTGAACTCGTTCGGGCTGTTTTCTGGAGGATCTGACAGGAACTCTACGGTTAATTGGGTGAACTAACACGCGCGACCGTTTGTGCGAGGAGGCGCCGGTTCCTGTTCCGTCACCGTATCCACGCTTTACAAACCTGCTCCTGGTTCTCTCCCAGCCTTGCACCCCCGGCATCAGCATGTTACGGCCCAGCTTCCGCGCATACAACCCGCAATACTGCTTATGAACGCTGAGGCAGACCACTTGCGACCGTCGACATGTCCTTCACCTTCAAATGGCCGAGATTTTCCGATCAGTTTCATGCCGATGCTATTCAGATGCTCAACTCGGCCTTGAACAAGGGGAACAAACCTCCTGTCATTGCCGATAAGATTGAAGTGGTGGAGTTGGAGATGGGTACTCAGGTGAGTCGCTAGTAGCGAGGCCCCTCTCCTCGCGTTGCACGTCGTTTAATTGGTAGATCACCTAGCCTCCGGAACTGGAAATACGTGACATTGGCGAACTCACCCTTGACCAATTCCGCGGAATATTCCGCCTCACGTATTCTGGCGATGCGCATCTGGTACTGAGGACAAAGGTCCAGGTAGGTGACTATCATGCCTGGCGGTAGCGCGGTTGTATTGATGTTCTCTGTCAGGCAAATCCTCTCAATCACAAGCAGCCCGACATCCATCTGATGGCTGGGTCCAGAGGTATGCTCGCCGCGAAACAGCCGCTCGTGGTACCGATGCTGTTGCGCCTCTCCCACTTCAAGCTCAGCTCCTACGTAGTCCTCGTGGTATCGAAGCAGAAAGGAATCACTCTTGTCTTTAAGACAGATCCCCTGCAAAACGTCGACATCAACAGTACCTTTGACTCCATCGCCGTGATACAGAAATACATCCAGCGGGAAATCGAGGGTCAGCTACGTCAGATGTTTCGGGAAGACTTGCCCGGGATCATCCACCGTTTGAGCCAGCAGTGGGTAAAGGCCAAGGTCGAGGCGCCATATCTCGCAAAACGGCCGAAAGCGCCAAGTGTCGAGTCCATGCCGTCGATACCGCGCTATCCTCGCTCGGAGAGCGTCGGTGTGCACCCCTCTCTCCTGCGCAGGCAGACGGTCGGTGCATCCAGCATGATCAGACCCCGGTCTCCGTCAAGTGTATCGCTTCCGAGTACCACTCGAGAGACACCCCCTTCTGTTGTTTCCTCTCTACCGGTGCAAGTCAGGTCTCCATCCCAGGAATATCCCACGTCGTTTCCCGATATCGAGAACTTCGACCCTACCTATGGTCTCCGGCCAGAAGGCCTGCCGACAAAGAGTCTGTTCAGTAGCTTCAGTCGCTTATTTGCGCCCAACAAGGGCTTAGCATCTTTGGCGGAGGAGGCGGTGGAAGACGACCCAGACGAAGTTGGGTCTGGGTCCTTCGACGTAGTGGAGTGGGAAGACACAGTACCTGACTACAGCCCTCCACCGTCCGTCTCGGAGGACGATCCAACCGAATACGAGACTATCCCTGCTGTGGGCGGAGGCGTGGTCACTCGACCGAGAGTTTTCCATTCGCAGTCGCAGATCCAGTCTTCGGTTGGGACGCCGAGCGCCAGAGCATCCACTTCGTCGCTGCCTCTGAGATCAGGTCGTGCCGCCCCATCTGTCGCTTCCACCTCTCGGATGATGCAGTCAACCCCGTCTTTGCCCCTGTCTACCCGACACTTGCGGGCCTTGCAAGCTACCTCTAGTCCCTACTCATCAAGGGCATCAGGCCGCACTTGCAGCGCGCGCGGACTTGGCCCGGAGCCGCAAGAATTCCCATGGTACCAGGATTCCGCTCCCGATGCACTTTCCCCAGAATACCAGCGCTATCCTCTCCATCGACCTCCATCCCGGCCCATGAGTCCGGAGAGCTCGCGCACTCAGATATCAAGATCGAGCACCGACGCGACCCAGTCAGTACCAACACCCCCGTATCCGTATGCAAACCACGACGATGTCTATGTCAGGCAGCCTCGAGAGAGGCGCTTGTCGTCAGCCTCGTCCAATATTGATGGTTTCCACTCCGGTTCACCACCTGCTTACCACCCCATTCACGAACACGACCCGAAGATCGTTCTGCGGCCTGCATTGAACGATTCCATATCCCAGCTGTCTACTTTGAGTCATTCTAACCATACCCTTTCCCCATATACTCGATCGGTGGAACACTTTACTGTCCGAAGTGTCCCCCACCGTCCGTCTGGCTTGTCCGGCTCGTCTGCGTCGGCCGAGAAGCAGCCCGTCAAGGCGAGGAGGAAGCGCACATACCGTCTCGGAGAGAAGACTCGAGTTGGCAGTGCCACGGATAATCCCAGCTTCGTCGCGACGCCATCCTCGCCGACTCCCCCCTCCGAATTTGACGAATCAGACATGGACCATTATTTTCGTTCGCGGGAAGACACGCTTTCGCGCTATGCTAGCTTACCTCGTGACCCATCGACTCTTCATCGACGACATCCGTATCAGCCTGTACAAAGGACACCGCTATGAATACGCCAGTATAGATTCGCCGCTCGTTATTTTTATTGTACATCTCTATTGTGTATTAAATGCAGGGGCGAGTGTTTGTAATACATCAGTCGACATTGGCATTGGGAGGTCAGCAGACGCGGCTTTCGGGAGCAACATTGGTGAGGTCGCGGTCAGCTCGAATTCCTATAATAGATCAGCGTCAGCATCGTGCCTTCAGGAGGGCCCATAGCACCTACATCAACGTGCATGCTGGGTAGACGACTTGTGTTTTGCCGCGCTGACGGTGTCTGCCGTAATTGGCGGAAATCATTATTTGCGTACGTCTTCGTCAGGCCTGTCACTGCAGGGGAGCGGAGCAGAGCAGTAGGTGGTGAAACCGTGACAAGTCCGAAAACATCTTGCGAGTGGGATAGTGGCTTCTGAGGAGGTGTAGATGGTACGTCGACATCCATTCTGTCCTGAAGAAGCCCTTCCAAGTCGTGGACGCTGAGTATAAAATGGTCTGGTAGTGGGCGCAGCGAGACCGGCTTTTCGTCCCCGGATACACTGATCCATCCTTCAAGGTTCTCTACGATGGCAGTCCTGTTCTGAGTACTGCCAGCCTTAATACGTTGAAGTATATTTGACAGGTGATTTGCCGTTAAATCCAGGCATACTTTGGACTCATTCGAGGAGACCGGCTTGATGAGCCATTCCGTGATTGATAACAAGAGGTCTGGAGTCGGATCCTCAGGCTCCAAGGTCAATGATTGATCGAGACTACGAGCCATCTGAGCTAGCCGTGAACTAAGCTCGACCCGCACACGCTCGCTATCGACTGCTGCACGATCAACGTCTTGGAGAACGTTCCACGCAAGATCCAAAATTACTCGTTGATTACCGGGAGAAACATCTTGATCTCGCAGCAGTATCTGTACAATTACAACTCCAAGCGATTGATCGAAGTTGCGTGCCCAATTAGCTGACAAAGAAAGGCCAATCCCGATTAGAAACTCGGACCAGTGGAACAGATCCAGCAGAGCAGAGAGGCTGGTCTTCAATGAAGCGACAGCCACCGGGTCGGTCGTCAAATATTGCAGACACCACGGTGAAGTGTTCCCAGCTGCGACCAGGTCGCAAACGAATTTCAGCGAGGAAGAAACCTGACAATGTGTGAACTGTGTCCGTGGAGTCCTTCCTCCGTCAGAAATGCCGCCTTGTAGCTCCTTCATCATGTTCTCCAGATAGCTCAGTTCTTCTGACACCAGCCACTCCCCGATACCCAGCACTCCAGAATCCAAATTTGCCAATCGTTTGGCAAAGTGCACTCTGTTGTCCGTATCCAGCGCCCTGAAGAATACCTTCAGCTCAGAAAGGACGTTAGGAAGTACCTCCCGCAACCACATTGCTTGTCCTTCGTCTCCCGGAGAAGCCGCGAATGGGAGAAGGTGGTCGATCAGAGAGAAGACTTGTAGGATGTGGTAGGCAGGATCCGTGTCCCCGCATCGTAGACCATGTTCCAACAATGTGCGGAGTACAACGCACGCGTTCGACTTGCCGTCATGACGGGTTAGAGGAGTGCCCTCGGATGGTTGGCATAGAGTTCTGACCGCATCGATGCAAGCTTGCCTGCTACTCTGCGCAGCAATACATGCGGGACTCGCTTGTGAATAGAGCATGTCCGCAGAATCCGTACAGACGAATAAGTCCGCAATGTCCGCGACGAGCATGCACATCGGTCGGCTCGGCAACGGGTATGCTGGGACAAGACGCACCATAACCTTTAACAAGTCACGGGCCGTCTCGAAGAGCTCGGCGAGGACATGCTGGCTCGTCTCCGGGGGCGGGCGTAAGGAAAAGAAGCTGCGGATGTCGCTGATGATAACTGACAGCGCTTCTGCTAGCATTGTAACCAAACCGTGTCGCCGCTCTCCCCATAGAGCCTCTAGAGCTCGCCACTCGCCTTCCACGCCATTTTCGAGCTCCCGCTCCATGATCGTCAGGCTCACCCGTATGCTACGAATATCCTCCATCTTCATGGGCGACTCATATCTCTGGCCTAGCACCTCCACTGCAGCTGGAGCCCCGTCCTCTGCAATGATAGCAAGTCTGCGCATCGTCAGCCGTTCGTCTTCTGTTATGGCAGACAGTGGGTGCTGAAGATTCAGGGAACATTTTATCATGTCGGGCGAAAGCATGGATCCTGGGTTGTATGATGCGAGCGAAAGCAGGATACGTTCCGTTGAAATGCCAGAAGAAGTAGGTGGGTCATTGTTCAAGTTGCATTCGAGGCGAAACACCATTTGGCGAAGAAGCAGGAGGTGGTTTACTATCTGAAGACGCACTGCTGTTAGCATGCGGTTGTGTACGTGAAAGGACAGAATCGGCACCTCCCGATACCCATCTACCTCCTGCCAAAGCCGTATCACGGCCAGCGTCCGTTCCCTACACACTTTACTTCCAAGGCTGTCGGACCACGCAAACACAGCCAATACACACGCTACGCCGAGATATGCTCTAAGGAAAGCAATGAACTCGTCATGGGACACGCCTGCGGCTGCCAGCTCAGACCGGAACAACGCGGGCGGGTGTAACAATGGAAAGGGCATGACCGAGTTCTCCGCCAGTTTCGTCCGGAGATCTTCGTGCATAACTTCGCATGCCAGCCAGACGCCGAAGGACTGTTCCTCGCACCCAATCTCTCGCAGTAGCTGGGTCGCAAGACTAAAATCGGCTTGAGTGTTTGAGAGGGCGTCTTCGAGGATCGGCCAGCCTAATATCCGTACTTTGAGTTTGTTCGCATTAGCTTTTGTCGAGGACTCGACCGCAGGATTGGATATGGTCACAGAGAGCAAAGATAGGAACCAATCAGCCTGAAGGTGGCCGGCGATGATTGGATTGGTACAGGCTGTCAACAAGCGCTGGAGAACGCTGGAATCCATGTGAGAGGGCTCCATAATGGTCTCTAGATCAACTCTCTCCTGCACAAGCATTCAGTCCGTGCGTTTTTCTTATAGGAACTCTTCTTACTAGGAGAGCAGGCGCAAGCGCTGGGTGTTGTGAGGCAGCACGAGCTAAGATCCCGGATAGGTAGTATGTCTGGTCACTGTTCTGCGAGGAGACGATCGTGAATATGGCGATACATTACGATACCGGGTGCTACCTTTTGCTCAATGCAGCTTGCGACCTTCTCTGCGAAACGCACAAAAGATTCTGCCGACGTATCGTCTGCAATAGGTCGTCCTATGGCCGCGTACGCCTCCTGTAGGTCAAAGTGCTGTGCATCTGCAGCATAATCCAGGTCAGCATACAGGTAAGGGAAGTCAGGGTTCTCCCAATCCTCATTTGACGGCTTCAGGCAGAACATAAGCCGAATGAGAAGGGGCAGAGGGGGGGCATCGTCAATCAGGGTCAATAGTTGCTTCGCGAGTGAGGTCGGATCTGGGGAGTTGGACGGGTCAAGGGAGGGTAGTAGAGGGGACGGTTCCACTGAAGGCAGTTGTTTCGGCTCGGGATAGGTGGCCGGAGGAGGGTCCGAGGCCAACTCTCCGTAGATAGCAAGGGAGATGGAGGTAAAGTTGCCTTTGAGGATCATGAGACGCGTCGCAAACTGCGTAGGCTGAGCTGACCAGCGAGCGCGAACAGACGAGCACGTACGTCTAACCCCATGTCGACAGCGAAGGTCGCTTGACCTCCAGCATAGGCGATGCTAGTCGGGACCAATGCATTGGAAGGTTTGTGCCTCTTATTGGCATCATAATGCGCTGTTGGCTGCGCATTGAAGAAGACATCAAGGTAGAAGGCTTCAGGCTCAGTCCGCCTATGGGACACATAGTTAGTCAAATAACAGACGGATAGCGTAAGCCTGGCAGTACGCTATTATGTCGGGGCTGGACGAGAAGGGCCTGGCATCTGAAGGGAATATTCTGATAGAACGGACATGAACGGCAGACGCGAAACGTATCGCAGCCATATCGGTCGCGCCAGCCGGCTCTACCGTACACCATTGTAGCAGTTGCATCTGGGACGCCCGAGCAGCGCGCAATGCAGCCTCAGAGTTGGAGGGAAAGCCTGAGCGCGGGCCAACGCCACAGACCGCGCGCAGGTCCGCGCAGTCCACGGGGGACCGGCAGGCCAAGGTTAGGGCTCTCACACAGAGTCCGCAGCTTCCCTCGCGGGCAAGATATTTCTGGCACCACCGCATCTCCAGCCGTGGCGCGTCCTCGTCTTTCCTTAGGTACTCTTCACCGCTGTCTCTGCCGCCCATGACAACGATGACCAGAGCTGCCGCATCCAAAATTCCCGCCCTGTCTGTCGCTACCTCGGGCCCACTGCCGCCCGCATTAAGGGCGCGCGGGCGAAGTGGAAGCATTGTGAAGGTCGAGCAGGTCGGCCCTAGCTCCCAGGAAGAGGTGCTCGACCAGAGTGCCTATGCTAACGTCAACGCGGAATGGGTTAATAGAAAGGGTGCGTTGTGGGTGCTCATGCATCATTGTCTCTCGTGCATCGTGTGACCTTGATACTCACTTGACGCACAGGTGCATGGCTCATTCACCCGGTGCTGATAGTCGCAGGAAAGATCCTCATCGACACGCTGCCTGGAATGAACCAGCAAGTCAGCTGGACACTAACAAATCTCCTTTACATCATTGTACGCTCCTGGTACCTCTACCAGTCCAGCAACTAATATATCCGTTCGGCTTAGCTCTCCTACTTCATCTTCCACTGGCAGACAGGCATCCCCTTCGACAACGAGCTGCACGGAGGAGCGTATGATGATCTAACGTTATGGGAGCAGATAGACGAAGGTGCGCAGTACACTCCAGCAAAGAAGTGGCTCATTACCGTTCCCATCGTATTGTACGTTCATCCCTATCGCGTTCGCGCACGTCCTGATGCTACACCAATATCCATAGATTCCTCCTCTCCACGCATTTCACACAATACAACCCCTGGGTCTTCGCGATCAACCTCACGGCCCTCATACTAGGCTTAGTACCCAAGCTCCCTCAGGTAATCATTCCACTTGCACCCTATGCAACGCAACAATCTGACATATCTCCGTACACACAGGCCCATCGGCAGCGCGTGCGTTTCATGTCTGACGAAGCCTCTGGCGTCTCAACTCCTGTGACCCCGGGCTTCCCATCCGGCTCCGGTACTCCGACTCCCAACGGAACCGCCTCGTCCCCACCCGTCCCCCATCTCACAGATTCATATTTCCAGTAACACTACGGGTCCCACTACCTGACAACGTTCGTCTTCTCTTGTTGGTTATCCGGTTGCTCTCAATCCTATACTAGTATGCCATTGATACATAGTCTTGCCCCTTTGTAGACTGACGCAGCGTCATCCACCTAATTGTTCAATGAAGGAATTATCACTGGCTCTGGGTCGTGCATCAGTGCGGACGGGGTCATCATTATCTCGACAAGTTTAATATACATCGTCTCTCAGTCGTTCATTCATTCGTTCATTCATCCCATCAAAATCATATCTCTACAAAACACCCTTCTGCCTATTTATCTAGCGTGCACAGGACAGTTCCATATCTAGTGGGTACCATACTCTCCAGTGTACTATACATTCCAAGGGGCAGGCGTCCCTATTGACAGCAGCCGTGGATGCGCAGCCTCCTTGGCGCTTACAGCAATGTTTGTTGACCGTTGCGGAAGTACGTTTAACCTCAGAACCCACGCCCGCACGCTAGAGGAGTTCCCGACATTGCTGGAGGCGTAAGCTACACAACGCGAGACGGGGTGCTTGCAGGTGAGGAGCGAGTCATGAGTAGTATGAACATGGGCACGCACAGGTTACGCAAGAGCATCATGATAGTAACTCTGCCCACAGCGGGGAGATAGAGGGATGCCTAACGTAGTGCGATGTCAGTCAGCACGGGCACTCCCAATGAATCCATTCATATCACCGCTCCGCAGGAGTGTATTCAGCCTCCCCTAAGAGAAACTGAGTTTCCTGACGGAGATAGCTTCTCTGGCGGAGAACGATAAGGAACACATGCCTTTTCCCTGACATCCTTTTCGAAGTTCTTCTCCGCAGCCACATTGACGGCCACACATCCGTCTTTCAGCCACTCTGTTTTAACTTTGTACTCAGCGTTCGGCACCGCGGATATAACCACGTCCGAGAGGGCCAGGCATTCTTGCAGAGACAATGAAGATGGGTGGACGATATGTCGCGGGTGGTACCGCGTCGACGACGAGTCAGTCGAGACCCGCGGTCGCTTCGTATATTCCTATGCCAAATGAGAAGGTCCGGAAGGCAGCGAAATAACAGATCCTATATACCTGGATGGAGTCGATGTCGACGGAGAACACTCTCGCTCCGTCGTTCGCCAGCAGAGCAGCCAGCGGTCGGCCAACCACCTCAGACCTGCAATGAATACAGTACCTTTAGTGGTCATATATGTCAGCACCTATACCACTCGCCTCACCTATTAATGACCGTGATGGTCTTCCCATAGGCACGATCCCCATATGGGAGGATCTTATTATATACGCCGACGTGTTCCAGGCATTTCACGATGGCCAATGGCGTGCATGGCAGGATCGACTTGACGGTCCCAGGAGGGGGTGTGTCATCTGCAGGCTGTGACGGGATATCTTTCGGGGTGACCGGGGATACTAATCCTTTGGGCTCAATAAAGCGGATACTTAGCGTCCTCGTGAGTTCGCATACCCGCAGAAGTCGAACGGACAGACGCACTTATGGTACAAATTATAATGGAACTTAAAATGGAGGCCCTCTACGTCTTTCAGCGGGGACACAACCTGACGTTCAACGGTGAGCATCTTACGGTCGACACAATGCAGATCCTCACCTGTTGCAGGTATTGGTCCTATTACGGAGAGAATGTGTTTGTTTAGCTTGTGGACCGGTGCACGGATCCGGAATTTCTCCGGTCATGTACAGCCTAACCAACCTGTTGTACACCGAAAATAGGATAATACACCTTACGAAAAGGTGTGAATTGGGCCTGACATCTCAAAACGAAATACTCACCATGATCCCGTCTACAGAGTCATCCTCGTTGGCTTCTATGATGGCTTCTTCCACGCCTTCCCCCTCCGCAAGCTTGTCATCCGCGACTCTGTCCTTGTTCAAGGCAGCTCCAGTCTCCTTCAATACGAAGTTGACGCCCAATTCTTCGCATTGCTTGCGGGTGAACTCGGCATAGTATCTGCTGGGCGACTGCGATGTGGAAAGTATGCCGACGAGCTTCGGTGCCTTCTGTCGAGTAGCAAGAGACTTCTGAATTTCATCTCGGAAAGTATTCGCGATGGTGTCTGCTTTGAGCAGCAGACCTTTGCCGATTGCAGGCGTTCCGAGAGACATCCTATGTACAATCCAAAGACCAGATAGCAATGTGCCTTCACAAGAAACGCCACAGCAGCAGAACAGGCCAATGGGACAGTGGATAAATTATAGGTACGTATACAGGTGGCTGCAATTTTGAAGCCACTGATCGTCCACAAATCTGAGATGACTAGTACGAGTGCATCTTATCACGTGGGAATATCTCGTCCCCTATATTAGAGCAGGTAATGCAAGCAAGGGAAACATTGGTCATACAGATACTCAGAGCTACAGAAACGAGACGCGAGGCAAGGAAACAGTTGGGATCTGGCATGCAGTGTATACTCAGACGGGACGAGGCACAAGTCCGATGGTAAGCTTGCTACGCCGTTTCATTATTAGGAGCGTCCTATGCCCACAAATAGTGTCAGCATGGCCAGTTCCCACTAGAGCACAACATAAAGAGAGCTCACCGTTTACCCTTGGGGAAACCTCATCTGCAGCCGAATCCTCCATGGATACATCCTCACTAGCAGTGTCCGCTCGACTATCTGTCTCTGCCGCATCATCGTCATCTTCTTCCTCCATTAGCTTCGCAGCAAGCTGTAAACCAGTCAGCCAGAACATGGACAACGACGTGAGATAATGCACCACCTACCTTCATAGCTTGTGCTTCATTAGAGTAGTGCCTGCCTCGCGCCTTCACGAAAGCTTCGTGTTTAGCCGCCGCTGCATGAGTCAGGTCAGTACTACGACTCGTGTGACGCATCGGACAACGTACTCTCTTCGTCCATCTCCTCTTCTTCTACCTCACCACCTCTATCCCCTTCCACTGACCTGATCTCCCTTCTCGCATCATTAGGCAGACTGAAACTCGTGCTCCTGCTCGAGGTCGCACTCCCTGATCGACCAGACAACGACGGCCGACCGCCCGTGCTCGAGAAGGACGTGCGTCTTGACGAAGGCCCGGAGCTATCGGCGTTCGTCGGGGATTGTGCTAGCGGCGCAGGAGACGCTCGCTGCCCGGCATACAGGTCCAGCGATGGGATATCTGATCACCGCAATCAGCATGCATCTTAGCGTCGCCCGTTCATTTAACATACCTCCTTCAATCGTGTCGGTCTCTGCGTTGTATCGAACAAATGGCGTTTTGGGCTCTGTAATCTTCATCAAGCTATCTTTCTGGATCTCCGTCGCAGCCAGGTTCTCTTCATCCCATTGAAGCCTAGATGCGTGTCAGATAGGAGTACGGACTCGGGTGAAGATTTCACGGACCTAGGCCCCTGCTGTGGTGACGCCGGGGGATGAGGTGCATTCTTGAGGATACCCTTGGGCTTGGGTGTCGATCCAGAGCGAGAGAGAGGTGGTGGATGGATAGGATCTTCCATAACTTCAGTGCCACAAAGAATCAGATGAGGTCCCTATTGAAGAACTTGATACAGATCAAAGGCAGCAGAGTCGCGAGGGAATAGTCGACCTCGTAAGCGCTAGGGGTGCGACGGCGTTTAGACAAGAACAGGACTTGGGCGATGAGGTAGGGTCGGCTGCAGCCTTAAATCACCTGCCATATCCATTTCCAGTAAACATGCTGGTGTGGGAATATGGGCGATTGCTGCGCAGCGGCATCCTTCACGGCACGTACTACGTAGCGAGCTATCGTATCCATGTATTGGCGATGAAGTATGCGTACAGGTTCCAGCGTATATGCAATCCTATACTCTAATGAATGATAAGAGTGATGTCCATAGGGCTTACATTCCAAGACCCATCAACGCCGAAGTCAGCCGCTCACCCACGGCTTCAGGCTCTTGTCTCGCCATCTCGATGACACTCAATAGCTTCTTAATGCCGATATTGAGCCGTGAGACACCGTCCTCGCCCTCGTCCCCGAGACCTGCCTGCTGGAGCATAGCAATCGCCCTCCTCCGGTCGTCACTGGACTGGAACAGCTCGACTTCGCGGAACACCTTGTCGAGCGCACGTAATGAGGAAATCGGGGGGACGTGGAGTTCCGAGTCGAACGCGTCCGAAAGCCCGAGTTCCGGGAATACGGACCGCACTGAAGTAGTGGCGATCACCAGCAGGCGTCGTCCCTGAGCGAGGGTAAACAAAACACTCGTCGAGTTTCAATACATAGATTCAACTCACCTTGGGTGGACGTCGAGAGAAGAGAACCAACAAGGCTTGCAGGACTGCATTCGAGAATCTTGGTCCAATCGGCGCGAAATCGAGGAGCCTCTCAATGCTGTCCACTACAATGACACTCAACGGACTCTTGTAGCTGTCCGTGAACACCTTGTTGATAGCAGCGACCTTCTGCCCTTCCGAGTAACCGACCATATTGTCCGGTGTCAATAACTTGATGAAAGGGAATTGAGACGCTTGTGCGATGGTTGCCGCAAGCGCAGTCTTGCCGGAGCCCTTCGGTCCATGGAGCAGAATCGACACCAGGGGTGTTCGCGACGATGTGCGGACCTGGTCGATAAACAGCTCGCCTGTCCGTAGAATCTCCTGTGAATGTAACATGTTCATAGGAAACTCTGTTCCATCCCTGATGCAGCGCACTTACGTCGACAATCCCGTCATAATGTATGATGCCGTTCTGGACGACCTGCTGGAGCTCTTCCTCAGAGACACCGAAGGCGGGATGTACTTCCTCAAGGGCATTCATGAAGTCGTTCCGGTTCACTCTCATGTTCTCGACATCGTCAGAGATACCGGCCATTGTACCAACCTACATGCGGCGTCAGCTCATGGCTCTGTCATAGAACAACGATAGTGAGGAGAACTTTACCTTGACGTGCCTGTTGAATGCGAAACTCGTCGCACCCTTCACCAGACCATTGATTTCAGCGCCAGAAAAGTTCTTCGTCAGCGCAGCCAGCTCCACCAAATCAACGTCGTCGTCCATCACACCGTTCGACCTCATTTTCGCGGTATGGATATTCAGGATCTGCAGCCGACCCTTCTCGTCGGGCAACGAGATCTCCATGTGCACCTCCAGACGGCCGGGACGCAGGAGCGCCTCGTCGATCATGTCCAGCCTGTTTGTCATACCGATAAGGAGGATATTGTTGAGTTGGTCTACACCGTCCATCTGTAGGTCGCGGGATTAGATCTGTAGGCGGTGACAATGCTGCAAGCGCACCTTGGACAGGAGCTGGTTGACGACACTGTCTCCTACACCGGTCCCGCCTTGCGTCGAACCACGCTGTTTGCAGATGGCATCCAACTCGTCGAAAATGATGATATGTAGATCACTCTCGTCGCCCTTCTCTTTGTACTGCAGCGATGGGTGTTTGATCTACCAACTCACAGAAGGGGGTGGAGATACGTACCTCCTTCTCCGCATCGGCAAACAATTTACGGATATTCTCTTCAGACTGACCAACGAACTTGTTCAGAATTTCAGGTCCATTGACAATCTTCGGTTCTCGGGCATTCAACATTTTGCCGATTTGACGGGCCATGAGTGTTTTACCCGTGCCCGGAGGGCCATACAGGAGGATACCTAGCAGATTCAGATGATTACAGCAAACTGGCGAGATAATCCAGCGTTTACCTACCTTTGACGTGCTGAATGCCGAGCTTCTCTACCAGTCCCGGAGGGAACACACGCGATGCAAAGGCACGACGGAATATTGCTCCAAACTCCTGGTCCAAACCTCCGATACCCATATCTTCAAACTTGAAGTTCGGTGTAAGGATGGAATTGGGTGGTGGCCTGGAAGACATAACTCTCAACATATGCTCTATGCCATACTTAGGCAAAGACCTACTTCTTCGCGCTCGCCTTCAGTTTGATTGCGCTGTTAGGAGCCTTCATGAACGTGACATCCGTCTGATCCATTACAACTCCATAGTTAGCCCGTTCTTGGCCTCCTTGTAGGTCAAGAGGAGCCACACCCTTGACGGTCGCTTTAAGATGCTGGCCATGGAATTCGAAGGCCAGCAGCTCTCCAGCAGCAAACACTGAGCCGTTGTAGGCTCTTAAGAAATTGTGAGCCATTTCGTCTGCCGAGTACTGTTCTGCGATCTCAGTGCCCTTGCGCATGAAGCCTACTTCGAGATCCAGTGATTGCAGGAAGGGAGGGGACTGGAGAGGTTCTACAGTGACCTCGTCGCCGGTGAGGGACAGCCCTATCCACTGCCGCTGGGACGACGAAACGCCTACTGTGCCAGGCTGCAGGGTGCTCGTGTTATCATGGCTTCAAAGGCGTCATTTATCTTCGTCGGCTACGATCATCACTACAACGTACCGGGTAGTCAGGGGAAAGGCCTGCTTGACAAGAACATGTTGGCCGGAAGAGAAGTCAGAGGGGTGGACAATGAGACAGTTTGTCAGGGCCAGGGCGTCGTTGGGACACCCGACTACACCATAGCTATCCGTACGTGATTCATTCTCACCGCGAAATGAGGCTCAGAAGTGACATACCTGCCCATACCGTGAGACGGTGGTGGTTTCCGGTCGTACGAGCGCTTCTCTGCTGAGGGAACGTCGTATCTCTGGGGCGGGCCGCGGGGCAATCCTCTGGGAGGCAGGGAATGCGAGGATGAATTGTCGGTCAAGCGTGAATAGGGAGACGGCGCCGGGCTGTTGTTCGACCTGCTGAAAAAGCTCATGGCCGCGGTTAAGTACTAGAGTCTTGACACGCTGTTACGTCTTTCTTTCTTATGTGTTAAAGACGGCGCAAGCGTTCTATAACGTGTCGGTCGTCAGCGATGTCGCGGTGCACCGCAGCAGTGAGTTGGAGGCGCGATCATCTCCACGTCCGCGTTTGGCTGCAGCGCACGCGATCATGCTGAGATAAGCGAAGTTGCGCAGCGCAGCCTGCTTCGCGCTGCCAGTGCCCGCGGCCAGGAGCCGAACCAGCCAACGATCCTCCGTCGCTGCCACCGCCGTCCAGTAAATGCGACTGCACGATGCACGTCGCCCGTGCCCTCATTCCAACGCTCTCTTCCGACATCGATGAGCCGCCAGGAGACAGCCCTTTTGAGGACCTCCCCGTCGACCAGGGCTCATGCAGGTTGCTTGGTCCGACTGCCTTGGTACGGCGACGCACTGATAGCTGATGGGCACTGCTGAACTGCAGAGACACAGGTTGTTCAGGGTGTGATGGGTGTGCTGGTCATCCTTTCTCTCATATACAAGAGGCATAGGGAAAAGCCAAAACGTCCATGGCGTATCTGGTGAGTCGACGGCGTGACTTCGATGATTTATCACCCCTTCATGTGTTTCTGCCAGGTTGTTCGACGTCTCGAAACAAGTCCTCGGACAGCTATTTGTGCACGGTGTTAATATCTTGATTTCCGACGTTGGCTCTCATCGCGTTTCCGGCAATGCATGCGTGTATTATTTCCTCAATATTCTCATAGACACTACCCTTGGTGCGTATTTGTATCTTACGACGTCACTATTGCTGAGCTTAATCTTCCTTAATAGGCGTCGCCATAATTTATCTCATCCTATATCTCTCCACCAACCTTCTCACTGTCAAGTTAAACCTCAAAGGATTCGAATCCGGCCAATATGGCAACCCTCCTTCCATAAATTATTGGGCGCGTCAGGCCGTCGTATACGTCTTGGCCATTACCACCATGAAGCTCCTCGTCATTGCTCTCTTCGCGCTCTTCCCGGGCATCTTCCAGATTGGAGCATGGCTGCTAACATGGCTAGGACCGACAGATGCGGTGCAGGTGATATTGTACGTCCCGCGTTCTTGGAGTCTACGGGCATCTTGAGCTGACTGGCATTGGCCAGCGTCATGGGCATCTTCCCCATCTTGATGAACATCATCCAGTTCTGGCTGATCGATTCCATAGTCAAAGCCTCAGCCAGCAGCGTCAACCTACCACCAGATCCCGCTCGCCCCAGCGCCGACGCAGACCGGGAGCCGCTATTCCGCGCCTCTGAAGAGGACGATGACGACCACCACCATGCTCGGTTCGACATTGAGAACCAGCGCCATTCATCTTCCCGTTCCCGCTCTCGGGACCACGCCAAATCTGAAACGCTTGATCCAGGCGACACAGATGAACTTAAGCCTTCCGCTTCCGGATCCGCAACTCCTGCCACGGGGGAAACGCTAGTCGACGCCTATGCTATGCACGCATACCCCCCCAGTCTGGTGAGCAACTCCACCTCGTCCTCGCGCCCCACGAGCGCCTCCCCGCCCCCAAGCACGAAGCGCAAATACAAGCGCTCCCCTCCGCCCCCTCTCCTCCCCCGCTCGCCCCTCCAGCCTGCGATCAACTCCCCTCTGCCGTCGACCGCTCAGCTACAGGCGCGCAGTGTGAAGGACAAGGAGAACGACGTGCGCCGTCGGGAATGGGAGGCGTGGGACGAACCGGACGACTGGGCGGAGCGGGTGGGGGAGGAGGACTGGACGGGCAGCCGGATCGGTGCGCGGAAGGGGGTCGTGGACGAGATCTGGGCGAGTACGAGTCCGGTGGTGCACGCCCGATAGGGTGTTGTCTGAAATGGTTTAGCCAGATATTCTTGTTAATGGAGATTTAGTTTATAGTGTATAATAGTATCATGCAGATGGCTGTTTGTGTACAGGTTATAAACGACATTTCTTATTTCTTGTGCTACCTCCTCCCCCCAATCGGAGCGGTGCAAGTCACAGCAATGCGAAGGGTCCAGCTGGGAACAGTATTGCTGATAAGCACACTCCGAATACACCCCACATAAGCGTGACAAAAAACTTCTACCCCGTTCTAAGACGAATCCTCTGAAGTTCCGTACACTGCAGGACCAGAACGACCCTGAGTTTGGTGACACTAATGTTGTTTCCGGTTGTACTGTTTGTGATGCAACTTGGATACACGAGAAATTCACGGGTCCCTGGGCAGAGTTATGAGGACGTATCATCTCAGCTCGGCGAAAACAATACCAGTCAAGTCTACGGCTAGCTGAATAGATGCTATTGTTCGCCTGAAATACCTCAAGCTCGAAGAAGGGGCACTCGGGTCCGAAAAGCCGTTTCTCTGGGTACATAGGTAACAACCACCTGTCTTGAGTGAAAGCGTCATATTGCTCTATGTCAATGGTAGAGTTTGTCCCACAGGATAAGAGCGTTGCAAGCTGGCTCAGCCATACTAGTAACAGAATAAATGCGCCAGCTTCGTTCGTTCATGCAGGATACCATGAACGTGTGTGCCTCTCATGGGAACCATGCCACTGCATATATCATATATAAAAATTCTCATGCCATGCTGTGCGTTTGCGATGCTGGAGATGATGATGAGTGCATATCCGAGTCGTTGAGAGATGCAGCGGACGCAGACGCGAAGGAACAGCCTGAGATCTCAGATCCGCACATGTGCAGTGGCTGTGCGGGAAGCTTCACGCTTCCTGCGGCTCCTGCCACAAGCTGCCCAATTCGTCCTTCTTGCCTGGGTAGCGTATAACAGTACCGTGCAGATGTGCGTTGCTATACAGAGAAAAAACAGCAGCGCTGTATTTTATTTTCCCTCCGCTCAATAATGACAGTAATATATACAGACATTAGTGAATACATATCTGCGGCATATCTTATTCATGATTGAATGCACAGGTATGCAAGGAGTCCGTTCGCTCTCTCCAGAGGACCGCTTCAGACTCAGCGTCACATTTCTGTATGGACTCTTTACACTACCCTGAGATAGATTAGAGTACGGCGCCTTCCCAGCGTCAAGGTCCGACTCCGAGTCTTTCCGACATGCTGAGCCCGTTACGGTTGAGGCTTCTCGTCCGGCGCCAGACGCGAAAGGCCATAACGACGACACACAGCAGGAGGAAACCGTCTAGTACGCTGCCGATGATGATTGCGAGATTGTTCGACGATCTTGTGATGACACTAGATCCTGCGGTAGAGGGCGCGGACGGAGTCGCAGCAGCGATGGAAGCGTAGCTAATAACAGATAAAAATAAGAAGTGCGGGGGTAACAGTGCTGCCCCACTCACCTGTACACAGCATAATCGAAGAGCATGAGCGCATCGGTGCCGTTCCCACCGACGGCTAGCATCAGTCTGTGGGCACCATTGTCGAGCGTATCGTCC
The DNA here is from genome assembly GCF_000344685.1 of Gloeophyllum trabeum ATCC 11539. Taxonomy (NCBI): domain Eukaryota; kingdom Fungi; phylum Basidiomycota; class Agaricomycetes; order Gloeophyllales; family Gloeophyllaceae; genus Gloeophyllum; species Gloeophyllum trabeum. The sequence goes on along the minus strand of NW_006920411.1, from coordinate 1,287,692 downwards.
GCGTAGACCAGCACATTGTACTGGAATGAGTTCATATTGCCATCGGCAAGTGGGTCTGGTATGTGGGAATACGAGGCAACCGGCTGGTTATCAAGGACAAAGTTAAGGTACGTGGACCTGGCATGATTCCCGTTCGTATTGTCCATAATGCAATACACATAGATGACGGTGCCTGGGCAAAGAATTTCATGAGCACGTCTCATCTCACCTCGGCGACGAAATGACAAAGGTAATACCGTCAGAAGGTATGTCTAACTGAATGGTATCGTTGATGTATGTTCAATCGTGCCAGGTGCCCCGGTATGCCTGGAAGGCCTCGGGTCTGGATGCGCAGGTGGCATTCGGGCCCAAAGGACCACTTCCCTGCAGGCGTGCTCGAGTATACAGGATGGAAGCCGTGAATGGCGTCTCCGTATTGGTCGTCAATGGTATAGTTCGTCCCACAGGATACGAGCGTGGATTGGCTGAGCCATAGTAGAATAAGGTCGCTCACGCGCCAGCCTTTTATGCAGAATGTCATGGCCCTCGCCTGTGGACGACGCACTGGCATATATAAGAATGTCCATGAAAATCTGCACATCTGATATGCCAGAAATTATGGTAATGCGTGGACATGGTTTAGAGGTGTCAGAGATTCCCGCTACCTTGGGGAGCGGGTCTTGCGACCAAGTGTGTTCGCACTTTCTCCGCCATTTTTGCAAGATCGGTCAAAGATCTGACCTGCCCTCAACAAACTATGTAATATCTTTCACATCCAGACGCTTTTGGTGAATTGGCACTCCGAATGGTTGGATCCGAGGCGATGTGGCTGATAATAGGACCCTCGAAAATACCGATAGACACTGCAGGAGTTGCAGTCGTTAGGGGGGGGGGTGCAAAACATTGTATGAAGGGGAATTTTGCGAGCTCTGATTGGCTGGGAATTCCCTTTCCTACAATCTTTTGCACGGCCCTAAAGACTGCAACTCCCGAGGTGAGATGCAGGTGCAACAGAAAAGGTGGGTTTGAGCAGGGGATGCCGGACGGTGTCTGGACACCGATGAAGGTCAATGTCAGTAATGCCGGTGATTGTCCGGACACGGGAGGCCAGCTGCCACCCCGGGCACTGAGTCTTGCACCGGCATTTATTGGTATTTTCGGAGGTCCTCTGGTAATGTGGACTACATGTAGTCATACACATGCAACTCTCCTATGTATTGAGTATTGGTCGGACATTACCCTGTGA
>NW_006920411.1:1266622-1285686 GCF_000344685.1 Gloeophyllum trabeum ATCC 11539 | reverse complement strand
AGCTGCCACCCCGGGCACTGAGTCTTGCACCGGCATTTATTGGTATTTTCGGAGGTCCTCTGGTAATGTGGACTACATGTAGTCATACACATGCAACTCTCCTATGTATTGAGTATTGGTCGGACATTACCCTGTGATATGTTGAGTTTACGATGTGAAGAAGTGTCTTCACCACCTTCACTGTGACGAACGAGCTCGGGTATATACGGGCGTCCTTCCCCTTTCCCCCTTTTCCTTTCCGTCAGTCGTGTTGCATACGGCTGAGATGAGTTTCGTGTTCACGCTGCATTATTCATGTACCTGACAGCGTATACTAGATTCATTGTTACTAGGTACATACACCACTATACATAGTCATGTTGCATACAGCTGAGATTGACTGCCACTAGTTTCTACACGATACAGGTCGCACATAAAAAATGTGTTACTACCAGTGAATTACGAGGAAGGCTCTTATCTAGCTTGTTGGGGGTCAAATTAGCAAATCTAAGAGAAAATATGGAGCTGGCTAAGTCTGACCGCTGGTCCGGAAATTATGATATGCAAGACCATTCTGCTTCCTGGCTCTCAAGCACCCCTCATACCAGTGACACAGAGCACATGAGACTATGAGCTTCAAATCTTCTGTACATATATCCCAAGGTAGCGGGCTCTGCCGCCCGGAGGGTGGCGCTACCAGCCTTATGGACTCGGTGCGCAAGGAAAGAGGTGCGTGCAAACAGATCGCACAGATCTCAGTGTGGCTGTGCGCGAATTCGCAGCGATACGCTGTCGCAACACTGTAACACCAGCAGCCTGCTGCAACGCCCCAGATTATATATCCTTGTTAATGGATATTCAGCCTCCAACCAAAATCCAGAAATCCAGCATACCTCTATTCCTGTTCAGGTTATAAACGGCATCATATGCATGAGTCCCTACCCTTCTGCTCCCCATGGCCAGGGCTCCCCCTCATTACTTACAGCAATGCAATACCAGGTAGTCGGCACCAGCCTTTGAGGATTCAGCAGGTACTGGCATATTGTTGAGATTCCTATTTGTAAATACAGTCGGATATACGGCCAGTCAAGCCTGAGCCTAAGGGTAAACAACGAGTCCTTGCCTATCGTGACGTCACGGACTGCCGCCTGATCCCGCACTCAGCCTCCTCACTTTTTCCATGGCCGCTTCGCACCACCCCAAAACGGATTAGAGTACGGAGTCTTCCCAGCGTTGAGTCTCGATTCGGACATGCTGAAACCATCATGACCGCGGCTGTGGCGGGGCTTCACGAAGGAGAAGCGCCACATCGAGCTCGCAGGCCTGATACTTTGCTTCAGATGCCACATGTAGACGACCATAGCGGTGGCCGACAGCAGCAGGACGCCGCCCAATACACTGCCTATGATAACTGCATCGTTACTCGAAGGTTTGGTGATGGCGATGGATGCTGTGGTGGAGGCGGAAGGTGGGGGGGTAGAAGTACTAGTGCCACCAGCGGCTTCCCCTTCGTAGCTGAAAGCAGGTAGATATGAGAACAACTACACGGGAGAGCAGTCGTCTCACTCACGTGTATACAGCGTAATCAAAGAGGATGAGCGAAGAGTTGCCGCTGCCACCGACTATTACAGTTAGATTGTGAGCACCGTTTTCGAGCTTGTCGTTTCCGTAGACCAGCACGTTGTACTGGAACGGTAGCAAAGCATAGTTGGGGATGTGGGAATACGATCCGACGGGCTGGTTATCCAGTGCAAAACTTAGGTTGGTGAACCTGGTATAATCCCCATTTGTATTGTCCATGATACAGTATACGTAGATAGCAGTCCCTGGGTACCAACGGGCCATGAGGCTGAATTCGGCGGCAGAAGCAGATCAGGAATAAGAACATACCGTTGAAGGGGATGTCTAACCCTACTTGAATTGTGTCGTTATTAAATGTCGAGTCGTGCCAGGTGCCGTCGTGCGCAAAGGCGATCTGGGGTTTGGAGTCGCAGCGGCTACATTCGGGCCCGAGGGACCATCTCCCCTCAGGCGTGCTGGTGTACAAGGGATAGAATCCATTGAAGGGGTCGCCATACTGATCATCGATGGTATAATTTATCCCGCCAGAGACAAGCGTGAGGCAAGCGAAGCCAAAGAGAATGAGGGGGCTTATGCGCCAGCGCGGTCGGGTCGTGCAGGATACCATGGGAGCGTGCAACCCCCCTGGAGACGATGCACTTGGGTATATAAAGCGCATCCGCCTGCAGCACGAGGCATCAGATGTGTTGTACCTGATAGCGACGAACGAACATCTTCAAGAGACGGAAGGCGTGGACTAGAGATGTGGACGGAAAGAGTCGCAAAAGCCGAGTTGCACAGACGAAGGAACAGATCGCAGCCCGGAATCTCAGATCCCCGCGGCGTGCGTGGCTGTGCGCGAAGACTTCATTACCAATGGCTGACTGTGATTGGTCCGTGGCTGCAATGATGGTGAGTCTAACTAAGCATACGATACTACAAGTATCTTCACGTCACTATAGATCATGAAATAAATAGTCCAGATACCGCAAGTGATTGCAAGTCCAGGGATCTCATGTGCCCAGACGCCGCTCCTCATACTCCGGCGGCGGCGCGTTGTCCATCTCCCAAAGCATCTGCCTCTGCTCCGCTCTCAGCCGTTCTACCTCCTGCTGCAACGCCTCGATCTGCGTCCGCATCTCAGAGTCAGCACCAGCGCTGACCGAAGATGGTGGCGCAATGGAAGACGCCGGCCCCGTGCTCTGGGAGGCAGACGGCGAATGCGAAGTCAGTGTGCGCCGACGCTGCAGGTCGGCGACGTGCTGTTCCCTCTCACGGATTTGACGTGAGAGCTCTTCTTCACGCATAGCTGCTTTTGACCGTGGTGCTCGGCTCGAGTGTCCAGCAGCGGTAGTGGCGGCGACGGCGACGGCGGAAGCAGCTTCCGTGGGCAGCGTGGGTGCCTCGTTATGACCCGTCCCCACTCCGTACCCGTAGTCAGAACCTGGCACCCGAGTGCTAGTGCTCGCTGCATCCCTGAGTAGGAATGGCTGCGTCACCGCGTCACTGGACGATTCATTGTTGACAGCCGTGTAAGGCGTGAAAGTGCCCAGCGTCCGTCCATTTGAGGCGCCCGAACCATCGTCAGATTCGGCGAGATCGACTTTCTCTCGATTCCTTCGTCTTGAGATGCCGTCCACACCGAAATGACGTCTTCTAGAGTAGAGGAAGATACCAAGGACGAGCAGAGCAAGGCCTAGGACGCCTCCCACTACGCCGCCCACGATAGCGCCGATATTGGAGTGTTTGCTCGAGCGTGTCTCTGATGGGGGCGGTGAACTGGCTGTGGGTTGGGAGGACTGTGAAGACGTTGTAGAAAATACTGGGTCAGAGTCAAACCTGCGGGCGCCTGTGAGATCAAGAATTGGGGAAGAGAGTGGGGAGGGACGTACGTATACGTCGCATAATCGAACAAGACCAGCGAAGAATTTGTATCCCCTGTAGCTTCAATTTCCAGAAGATGCTGTCCATTCGCGATGGATTCATTCGCATAAACCGGTACGTTATACTGAAAATCGGTACTTGTCGTCGGCACGTGGACGAAATTCTTGCCAACGCCTTGACCATCCAGCCGGAAAGTGAGATTGGTTAGGGTGGTAGTGTACTGCACGGTGTTGGCGAGGATGCAATATGCGTAGATCGCCGTGCCTATCACAGCATATCGCTTCAGAAAAACATCCGAATGGCTGACGCTGCAAATCAGTGTGCGTACCATTGAAAGACAGGCTTATGATACGAGGCTCCGCATCTCCGGGGGTATGGGTGGAATCGTGCCAGGTGCCTCTGTACGCCTGGTTCGTGTCCGCGTGGATGTAGCAGCTGGTGCACGTCGAGCCCTGCTTCCACGCCGCGGCGGGAGAGTAGCCCGGCACGAGTCCCGTCACTTCGTCGCCGTATTCGTCGTCGATGGTCCGGTTGGTCAAGGTCGCGGATGCACTAAGAGACTGATAAAATAAGAACAGACACAAGAGAGCACGCCGGCACCTGGCAGGACTAGGGGGGAAGGGCAAAGAGAACATAGATGGAGGGCGCGTATAGCGACGACGACGAGGAGTGCCGCCCGACGCCGGGCCAAGTTGCAGCTATGAGTCCAGGTTTGCTGCGAAGGTCGCCAGGGGCTCATTTGAGGCTGTGTTCATGATTGTCCTGCCTGTGCCTGTCACGTGCATCCTTTTTCCCCGCCACGCGCCTTGCGTCAGTTGTCTGCATTTCTTCCCTTCCAACCACGCATCAGCTCGCCCTTGCTCACGGTGCACGATGTCGTCGCCGACCGCTGCCGCCAACGGCGACAACCCTCCAGAAAAGGAGACGTTCTCATTGCAGAATATCCTCAGCGCCAACCACGAAAATGTTGAGCACCCGACTGCGAAGGACGGGCCGGCGGAGGGGTGGGACGAGGAAACGTCTGGAAAGGCGCCGGTTGAGGGCTTCTGTGTCGAGTGTGAAGGTACGTTCATATATTGTGCGCAGTTATCGCTCTATGCTTATAAGTGCTTAAGACCAGCCTGCGCAGGTACGGTGCGAAACCTGCGGAGATGACTACTGCGAAGTGTGCTTCGCGGCACAACACAGGAAAGGCACCCGGAAGAGGCATGCCACCAAGGCACTCTCTGGTGCTGCACCGATCAAGAAAGCCAAGTCTACATTGAATGGCTCTGCAAAGCCTTCGGACAGTACATCCGAAGAGGTTCGTGGTGCTCACTCGACTCGTGCTTCCTGGCTATATCATGTCATACAGGCGGATGCAGAAGGTGCAGACTCTGAAGAGGGCCCAACGTGCCCCGAGTCGCCTGTTCCTGACGTCGTCCTCAGCTCGCAGCCGAAAGTAGGGTCCCAGGTCGGGGAATGGTTCGTGGAACGCTCAAAGTACATCCCCCTTCGGCTCACATTGAGTGAACGCAAGTTTCTGAGGCTGCTGGACGCCGCGCTGCAAGTCAGCGAGTACACCGACAAGATCGACACGATTGGCTTCGGGCTATCCAAGGCAAAACGCATAGTCCAGCAGATCCGCGAGCTGTGCGCGGTCATGTCGGGGCTGGTGCTCGCTGCGGACTATAAGCAGGGCCAGGAACTGTTCCAGGACCGGGACTTTGAGTCGAATTCGGAGTTCTACCAGCAGATATTCGAACTTGGGCGGAGGCACAAGATAATGAATCCTGACAAGATGCGAACCACGTATGGGAAGCTCATCTATCTGCTCCAGGTACGTAGATTCAATGTTCCGTTGCGTAGTGTATGTATCTGATACACCGTCTAGGATAGTCAAACACCCGAAGTGAAGGAACTCTTGAATTTCTCCTGCGTGAAGCCCATCAAGACAGTGCACAGCGTACTCGAAGAATACGGTGCTCTGGACCTACTTCGAGATCCTCTCGTCACACTCGCCACGATGGAAATCTATTCCGAAGGCCGCTCACGTCGCGATATCCAGAAGGAGATCAAAGCCAAGGAACGCGCCATAGAGACCCTCGCGTCCCGTTTCGAGCGCAAAGGTCTCAGCCAGGAGAACATCCGGCAGTGCCTGTACAGTATCGGCGACAACCATGCCTTCCTGCGCACGAACCGTGATCCCTGTGACAAGATGATTGGCTATCTCAAGCAGTACTTCGATCCTGTGCAAGCCAAGGATAGTAAATCGAGCTTAGCCATTCGAAGTGGGAAGGGAGGTGCCAGGCTGAGTCACGACCACGCAAAACAGTATGCGTATGTCATCCAGAGTCTGACCTTATGGAGGGAGATCTTGCATGGTGAGTCGCAGGAACGCTCATTACACTGCGCAATTCTGGAAATTGCTGATATTTTGTCTTGCAGATATGTTCCAATTGTGGTCGTTGGCCGAGCAAGATCTACTGTCAGAAAATGTGCCATACCGACTGCGTGACACCGGGCAGGGACTCAACCGAGTGCAGGCTGCACCCAAGACGTCCCGCTTGATGCACATCATCCTAAACCGCGCACAGAAAAGTATAGGAAGCTGGGTTGGATCCTCTGTAATCCACATGGGCGACCACAACGTACCAAATGCGTTGATGTTCATCGGTAAGCTTCTGTTTCGCAGCCTTACGTATCATGATTTTGACCGCGATACCTTCATACAGACAAATACTCCCAAATATACCGCATTCTCCTGCCTATATGCAATACCCTGTCTCAAATACCTGTGATCGCGGAGGAACGCCCCGCTATCAGGTCGTACATAGAGGATGAGTTCGGGTCTGTTGACAACTGCCGTAGAGAAATCCTCGGTGATTTTTTCAGACACGGCTTCGACGGCTCAGGAGCGGATAACTTCTATGACGCTGGTAGCTGTATCGATGGCCGGTTGACGAGCGCGTGGAATTGGTGCTCACTTCTAGAGAAGAAAAGATTCTTCCCGGTATTCCTCTTGACAGGTAAGCGTGCGCGCAGTCTTGCTATTCACGATATCGTCTGACTTGCCGGAATGTGTAGGGTTCACCGGTTTCGACGGTGACTGGTAGACATAGAATTTAGTTTCGCACTGGTCGTCAATGGATTTCATGCTACACTACGATCTATACAGAGCAGACACATCTGCATGCGCCTCCACGCTATACCTCAATAGGCGAGATATAGTACCAAAATACACAGGTAAAACTTCTAACATTAAGCAGCAGCCTGCACCTGCGTCGCCGCGTCGACGCCGTTTGTGGCGGGCGCCGAGTCGGCAGCATTCTTTTTCTGAGCAGTGGCAACAACTTCCAGGACGCTTGCCAACCCAGCCTTCCATGCGACCAGCCGCTGTTCCAGCAGCTGCCATTGCTCCCGCTCAAATGTGCGGGCTGTTGATCGCGTGATGTGTAATGTTTGCGACGTCTGAGACAATTTACCGGAGAGCAGACCAGCACGGATAACTTCAGACGAAATGACAATCAGCGCATATTCGTGAATAAATTTATATAGATATCTCACCGTCGATCACCCACTTCTCCACTTGTGAGGGGTCCACTTGCAGCACTTCGGCAACTTTGGTATAAGGCAGATCTTTTCCGAGATTATCAAAGCCAAGGGAGGCTAACGTCAGTAACCTGATTTTCCTCCCGAGCTGCTCTCTGTCGAGGTCTAGCCGCAAATAGTTTAGCGATGGAACCGCGCATAAGCTCTCGGACACTCACTGTATCTTTCAAAAGCATCCGGATGACTTTGCTCCCAAGACTGATACTCGGACAATCCGCCGTTCAAGAAAACTTGGAGAAGGGAGAACAATTCGTGTTCTTTGGACGCAACGACAGCATCCAGTTTGAAAAGGGGGTCGAAGTTGTATATTGGTAGACGGAGAGCAGCAGCGATGGCTTCGAGTGCGGCCGCCTGGGCTTCTGGAGAGGACGACGGTAAAGAGCGTACATAGGAGAGGGTGAACAGGTAGGCGGTCTCTCTGCGGTATTAGCGATGAATTAGGTGGCGGACCACTACCAGCGTCATGATGCACTCACGGCTGGCCAGATTTTGAGAATGCATCGGAAATGCTTTTCAGGAATTGACTCTTCTCCTCCGGTGTCACGTCCCATTCCTGCATCCATTTCTCAACATCGGCCCGTGAAATTTGGAGCACCTCGAGCTCATCATTGGTGCTGGCGATATCTAGGAGAGTTCTGTAGACAGGGAGGCGCAGTGGAGAACGCCGAGGGAGCGCGTTGAAGAGATTGGACAGTCTAATGAAGCTTCCTGGTCAGAAACGCAACGATCATATGGTGTCGATCCCGACGGGACATGATACGGACATTCGATATTTTATTGAGGACTCTGCGGAAGACAAGGAGATGACTTGAAGTAGATGCGAGACAGCCTCCTTCGTTTGCGTCGATTCAGTGGGATATACAGTCAGGAGATGCGAGTACAGGAGGTTGAAGAAGCCCTCGATCTCTAGAATGTTGTAAGGATGGTAATTTCCTAAACCATGTCCGACTTACCTTTCTCCGAGCCGTCTCCTAGCCCCTTCACTTGCACTACGACCATAGATAGAACCTTCTGCTGTTTCTCCACGTCTTCTGCAAGTGGCTTATCATTCTCAGACGTCCTTAGTGCATCTTGGAATGGGTGAATAAGTGTTGCCCGATCTTCGTCCGAACGGCCTCGTCCAATGTAATTCACTAACTCTTGCACCTAACGCAAAGGGCTGTTCAGTGTATGTCCACAAGAAGAATGATTTATACAGACCTGTTCCTCGAAAGTGCCCTCTGCAAAGACAGATACTATGTCCGTGACAGACATTTTAGCGGTATGCTCTGGTCGAAGGTAAGAAATTATGGGTGACAACAACGCCAAATACGGATGTACTTGGCCTCAAACACCTGCCACTGCTCCCTCAGACGTCTGCTAGTCCCATTACACTGAGCTGACAACTTGCTCTTCGCCGACGTACTCTGTTTATGGGAAGGTTTCCCCCAACAATGTGCCAAATATTCTGAGTGCTTGTTTGTCTACCTACCTGGTCCCGTCGAAGAGCCGTATGGAATACTCGCTCCGATCAGACATCTGTCCGGACCTCCTTACTTAGGTGCCATTATGTTGTTAGCTCTTTGAACTCTGTGCAAGCACTGCCGTAGTTCCCTGGAGACAGCTAATCTGTCACACATCTGGTGGCAATAGACTGAGTCCTCGCTCTCCACTTGGAAGCGCATATACGGAGAGATACGCATACTGGGTTCCCTGGGCATTTACCATTGTTCGAAGCCTCTGGAATGCGAGTTACCTGGCAAAGAAACTTCTTCGCGAATTCTTCGAGGTCGTCCGTGAAGCATGTGCTTGCTCTTAACTTGGCCTGCTGGCTTGAGCACGTCAAACCTTCGGGGCATCATACATGTTTCAGCTCCCTGCACAGCGAACACGCTCAGACCGCCGATCTGTCCTGGTTCGCAGCGAAGATGCCCACAATCGCTGCTAAGGTCCGTGATACGATAGTCCTGCCGCTGCTGCTCTCCGTCAAAAGGCCAGAGAATCCCGAATCAAGCTTCGTCTCAGGCGGGGCTTACTTGCGACTCAGCTGGTAAAACCTCGGTGCCGGAGACGTACAAAAGGACAAAATGACTGACACCAAACATAACCTAGCGCTTCTACTCCCCGTAAGCATTACGATCGACCGCATGCACTGCATTCTCATTTGGCCGGCGGCATGCACATGGAAGGAATTCCTGTGAAGGAAGTCTCCAGAAGTGTTGTCGCCGGCCTGATGATGACAATGGTCGTTCAAAGAAGAACCGTTATATTGATAGATTTATGCTCAGACTATATAAACCACTGTGGATGTCTTCTATGACTACAGCGGCCCCTTGACACTGGGACGGCGTCGTCATGAAAGTGTTCGTCTGGCTCTCCGTCGTGCTCTACGCTGTGTCGGTCACCGTTGCTGCGCCTCAAGGCTGCACTCATAAGGTCAAGGAGCAGATCGAGCCTCCCCGAGGCTGGGTGAAGCTAGCACCCGCTCCTCCTGACCACATCATCCATCTGCGGATCGCATTGCTACAGCCTAACTTCACTCAGCTCGAGCAGGCGCTGTATGAAGTTAGTGATCCGGATCATGCTCGCTATGGACAGCATCTATCCAAGGAGCAGGTAGAGGAGCTCGTGGCCCCTCATTCGGAAAGCATCAATGTCGTGGATGAATGGCTCGCCTCCCTTGGCATTCAGCAGAGCGAGCTCTCCCGATCTTCCGCAAAGGATTGGGTCAAGGTCAAGGTGCCAGTGAGTCTTGCAGAGAAGATGCTCGATACGGTGGGTATATTCGTCAGCTACTGCCGCCTCACAATAATCCATGTTCGTTAGACATATCACGTTTGGCAACACACGGAGTCCGGCGATACTATCGTCAGGACCACCCACTACGGCCTGCCCGAGGATGTCCACGGTCATGTGGAGCTAGTTCAGCCGACGACGATCTTTTCTCGGTTCAGAGGCATGAAGACCACGTATAGGTTGACCTCCAGCAATCAGCAGGCTTCGGACTCGGGTGCCGCTTCCATCCGTAGCGCCTCGGGCACCGTTGTCGATGCCAGTTGCAATTCCACTATCACGATAACCTGCCTCAAGGAGCTGTACAATGCGACTGGGTACAATTCCTCCGCCACGAACGGGAATACGATTGGAATCACGGGTTACCTTGAACAATACGCGAACTTCATGGACCTGCAATCGTTTTATGCTCAGCAGCGTCCCGACGCCGTCAATTCCACCTTCAAGGTTACGCTCATCAATGGTATAGCGTCTTCTGCTCATACGTAGTCTCCAATGCCACACTAATTTTTTGTTTGCTACGAAAGGAGGACAGAATAACCAGACTCTCTCTGCTGCAGGGATCGAAGCTGACCTTGATGTCGAATTCGCCTTCGGCTTGACCTATCCAACCCCTAGCTATTTCTACTCCACTGGGGGAAGCCCACCTTTCATACCGGACATGGATACTCCAACCGATACTAATGAGCCTTACGCCGAGGTGTGCTTTATTATGGCGTATACATCTGGATCGTCACCTTACCCTCCGCATTCCTAGTGGCTTGACTATATCCTTGGTGTGCCCAATCCACCTCAGACGATATCTACCAGTTACGGAGAGTAAGTCCTGCCCATGCGTGATTCTATCGCCATCTAAGCCTCGATTGCCTGCAGCGATGAGCAGACGGGTACTGTAGTCCAACCCACGCGGTCGTCGGGCCTGCTGACGAGTTCTATATAGTACCTGAGAGCTACGCTCAACGTGTATGTGCTAGTTTTGCCCAACTAGGTAGGCAATGAGCCCACGATCTTTGTCATCCGTCCGATATACTCACACGACGGTTTAGGTGCTCGAGGTGTATCTTTAATGTTCTCTTCCGGAGACGGCGGAGTTGGGGATGGGGACCCCGACCCTGCCACTCAGACATGCTATACTAACGATGGCCGCAACGTGACTCGTTTTATTCCTGGATTCCCAGCGAGCTGCCCATAGTATGTCGCAATTGCCATATGTCAGCCTGAGGGGTTCGCGAACTCACGGTTATTTCTAGCGTCACAGCTGTTGGTGGCACAACCTATGTTCCGGAGGTCGCGGTATTCTTCTCTGGTGGAGGATTTAGCATTTACGTGAGCGTCATGAACGTCAAACTGCCCAAGTCCTAATAGCCCCTCGCCTTTCAGTTCGCCCAGCCCTCGTACCAGACAGCAGCTGTGGCCAGTTACTTGGCCAAACTTGCCCCTGGCACCTACCAAGGTCTCTATAATCCGTAAGGACATTTATATTCAGTTACTCGTCTGCTCCCTGATTATGACTGCGGCAGTTACGGCCGGGTTAGTACCCTCGATGTTGCCTGTACCTCTTCACTTATCACTGATTTCTAGGCTATCCCGGATGTCTCCGCGCAAGCAAACTACTTCCTCGTGTGGAATGCAGGCGAGCCAATTTATGTTGGAGGCACTTCGGCCTCGTCCCCCACGTTTACTGGCTTCGTCTCACTTCTCAATGACGCATTGATATCCGCGGGACGGCCCCCACTGGGCTTCTTGAACCCTTTCTTATATAGCAGAGGAGTCGCTGGGTTGACAGACATTACTGCCGGCAACAACCCCGGTTGCGGTACGGAAGGCTTCAACGTGAGTATTCGCGCGTAACTCGCTGATATTGTCAAATAATCGTTAATGATCATTTTGATGATGGGTAGGCTACGGTTGGATGGGATCCAGGCAAGTTGTTGAACTGCGAGAAGTCGGGCTGGCTAACGATAACCATTGCAGTCACCGGCCTGGGCACTCCCAACTTCGGGCTGTTAAAGGACATTGTCCTCTCTTAAGCGAGCCTATTACCCTCGACGCTCTTACGGCCAATAACTCGAGTAGATATGCGGATGAAATACGCATGTAGGATAGTAAAGTGATGGATCAAAAGATCTCAATGTGTTATTTCCGCATCCTTTTCTTGAAACGCTCCATGACCTTAATCGAAAGGCATCAGACGTTTGCCTGCGACGACAAGCTGCAGTGACTCACCAGTTCGTCGGTCGCCATCTGTGGCCGCGAGCTATGGGACCGAGAGTGCTCCTCCTGCGGCGGGAGCCCCATCGCTTCCATCTTAGCGTCCCGCATGATGTCGGCGTCAGACTTAGGCCTGTAATTAGGGCGGAAAACTGATCTCGCCATGAGTCTGAGCCGAAGTGACGAGGATAGCACAAACTCCTACATCGTGCAGCAGCCAAATGTTCCTCATCATTATTAGTGTCGGGTTTCCGTTCTTTCCTCTGCTCAGCAACTACCCTCTTCAACTTTTCCGTCTCCTCGATGTTCTTTAATCGTACACTACGGTGCGAAACTTGCCCGTTAGCAAGAGCCATTCGATATAACCATATGACTTACTCCATTCCTAGATCCACCTCGGGAATTGCTGTCAACATAGCGACACTACTAGTGACGCTACCTTCTTCCGCTGCCTTCTTGTCCAGCTTATAGCGTTCGGATAGGCGGAAAAGTTCAGCATAAGGGTCTGCCGGTCCTTGGTCTTTATTATCCTCCTCGTCCGGTTTCCCATATCGAAGTTTCATGTTCTCCTCTATATAAGCCATCCTGCGACGGCCTCAATCCTTAGCTTGTCCAGCTATGTGACAAGACTCACATATGTTTGTCTGCATCCAAGACATTAGTCTGTTGAGTGAAATTGTTAGATCTGACAGCCTTTCGAGCTTTCAAAGCCTTGTCTTCCTCCCTAACTTTGCATGAGATTGGGTTTGAAGGGATAGACGAGCATCTTACTCGTCCTCCTCTGCTGCATCTTTAGCTCCCGACCCTCCTACTCCTGCCCTGAGGCCGCCCCGCTCTTCCTCTTCTTCAAGGGGTCTCTTCTTTTTCTTCTTGACCTCGCCTTTGTTGAGCTTAGTGACATCGATACCTTCCCTAGCTCGTCTTAGCTTGCGGAGTTCTATGAGATCCTCGAGGCTGAGTTGTTAAACCATGGGGCAGACAACTTGATAGGTTCAGCCACTCACCCGAGCTTCTCTTCTCCTTCCTGCTCTTCTGGCTGAGGAACGCTATCCTCTTCGATATCTACGGACCGCTCCCGTAGCTGAGGCTGGGGTCTGCTTCGCTTTTTGATCATGGTTACACCCAGTGCACCGACATTAACGCGGAGACGAACACGATTGCTAGAACCTGATTCAGACGTCGACTACACGCTTCCGCTGGCAGAGCACGTTCACGTTTCAAGTAAGGTCGACCGTTTACAAATGCCCCACAGGCCACAGCAGATGTCCTTCGAATTCGCATGTGCCCTATAAGCATAATACAGAAGTACAACATATTACATAACCGCAGTAACCAACTCCATGCCGCCTTCTATGGTGATTCTGACCTGGAGCGAGTACCGTCGAACGGAACCGCATGTACAGAGCGCATAGTGGTAGTCAACAAAGACTCCGGTGCACGGACTCCGCCACGTCGCAGGCGAGGTGCAACGGCGCGAGAAATCTCCCATCTGTGCCGGTGCTCAGCATTCCTTGACGAAGCTTCTGTGGGAGGACTTTGCGGGCGACGGTCGAGCGTGTGAGAGGCTGCTATCAAGGAAGAGACGGGTGAGAGAAACCGATCCGATGTATGTGTATTGTCTGAAATCGTAGCTGGTTCCTCGGTCAGCGTAGAACTGGGAGCAGGTTCATCGGCTGCTACATGTCGCCATGACGGTAGATGGACCTCTAATCGACGTGTTGGCGTCGAATCTGAGCGGGGAAGCGGCAGGCCCTGAGAGGGGATGACGGGGGTCGGCACGTGTGCACCGGGCGCATCATCTGCAGCAGAAGTAGAACTGCCCGCCGCAGCCCGTCTCAACTCTAAACGACGACGTGAGGTGAAGTCATTGAAATCCAACCTTCGTGAATGAGTCGGCCGGCGAATGGGGCCTTGGCGAGATAAGAAAGGTGGAGGACTACGCAACATTTCCGGTGGAGGAGGCAGCCACGTAGAGAACGACTCTTCTCCAGGGGAATGCTCATCCGCCGCGTTATTTTCCACCGGTTCGCCAGTTTGCTGCTCTCCACTCGCCGAGCCAGTTTGCGACCGAGAAAGGCGGCGTGCACCCCAGTCCCAATAAGCATCGTAAAGTTCCCTAAGACCTCCCGGTGGCGAGGGCCTATTTTGCATGGGAGCGAAATCATCGTTCTGGTCTTCGTCGTCCATGGTCATATGATCTGGTGGTAGCGCCAGATACTCAGTGAGATTGATACTTCTCCGAGACGAATAGCGAGGGATGGTCCGAGATCGATGAATAGGCGTGGTGCTAGCCAGCGTCCTGAGCGCTTTTGACGTGGAATCACATATCATTCGACGGTCAGCTTCTTTCGTCCTCGCTCGCCTATCCGCTAGTTCCTACTCAGGGATGGTCAACGACGCTAATCTCCAAAGAGCAACACACAACACGCACTTTGACCATGGTTTCGATCATTGACGCTGTGAAGGAATCACCCTCGTCGAGATCCTGTACGAATGTCTCGTAGCTTATCGTCGGCTGTCCCTCCTCCAGCTTCGACCTTTGGATAGCACCCTGCCTGTTCGAACGAGTTGTCTGAGTAACACGACTTGCATCCAATATCTGAAGAGACGCACACCAAGCGTTTGACCTTCGAGCGAAGGACATCATCGTGATATTCAGAAGTCCTGGTGGCGGGAGAATCAGAGTCGCCCTCGTAAGCATGATACTAGTGTGAGACTCACCACTTTCCCATATCTCCTGGGGACCGGTACGGGGCTCAGGGAGCGCACAAACACACGGATCCGCCGTGAGACTGAGCACAATGGCGGTAACTTGCAACTCGCACTGTGGGCGGCTGTGGTCAAGCCATGGTGGCAGCAACGGGTAAACAGGGCCAAACATGAAGTGTGGCTGATTATCCTCCGAAGATAGCATTGCATGCAGCGAGATCCACAAAAGCTGACATTATAGATACGATACACTCCTATAGGGTATGAGTAGTATAGCCCACAAACGAGAGATTGAAAGGAGTGTATACTACTGTGGTGCGGGCTCTTCAGTCTCAGCTCCAGGGCTAGTACCGTTAGCCGGTTTGGCGGTCGAAGTTCGTGAGGCAGCGGCAGCGGCGCCAGGGCGGTCTTTGCTGCTCAGAAGACTCTGGAAGAAGTTCTGGAGTACCTCGTGCTGTGTTTGACCAGTAGGACTGGGCGATCCTACATTAGCTGGCGACCCCGACGTCGAACGTCCGAGCCCGTGCGGGGCGCCCGTGCCACCAGTGGCGAGAGTGGCTGTGGGCCGACTGGAAGCTCTG
The DNA here is from genome assembly GCF_000344685.1 of Gloeophyllum trabeum ATCC 11539. Lineage (NCBI taxonomy): Eukaryota > Fungi > Basidiomycota > Agaricomycetes > Gloeophyllales > Gloeophyllaceae > Gloeophyllum > Gloeophyllum trabeum. The sequence goes on along the minus strand of NW_006920411.1, from coordinate 1,270,399 downwards.
GATATCTTTCGAGGAACCTCTCCTCCAGCCTGAGTTGCCACTGCACCGCTGCCGGTTTCCATATCCGTGAGGGCACGTTCCACATTCGGCAAGTTGAAGCTGCTGCTTCCCAGAGGACCAACGATACCAGCCGCTGTTGAGGCTTCGGCTGGATTGCGGAATGCACCGCGAGGATCGCGGTCCGGTTTCTTCGCGTTCTCGTCGTAATGCTTCGCCAGGAAAACCTGTTCAGGCGTGGGCATATTGAGGGGAGGGAGCGGTGGGGGCTATAGAGAAAGTGAATAACTTATGCACAGCGTAAGTCACGGTCGACTCACTTTCGTGCTGTTATCCGGTACCAGGGTCCTGTACAGCTTCTGGGCAGAGGGATCCTCTGGCATCCCCCCTTCAGCCGTTTCAATGTCGTTCTCCCAGGCTTCACCCCATAGCTTAGCATCAAAGCCCTCCCTTAGCACAGCAATCTTGCCCCAGCTATCCCACCCTGCTGGGACAATTATGCGATCACGATCCAAAGCATTAGGTTTGTGTTGGAAGGGGAAAGGATTTCGTATGGGTGCGGGGGCCTCTGTGCCGGTTGACATGCCTGGAGACGGCGCTGGAGGCGTAAATAACATGTGTAATGTGTACTGCCGGAGGACTTGAAGTGTAGCTGGGAGGGGGGTGGTATAGAACAGGGCGGCGCCGTCTGGCGAGACAACTTCAGGATTATCATTCGGTCGTCGAAAGTTGCAAGACGTACATTTCAGACATATCGTGCGGAGTACTTGCATCACACCATCTGTCCGCTCTTCCCACTCACCGCCCTTCCCTTTGACCATAACACCCATTCCCGAGGCACCACCCCCTAGCTCCGAGTTGTCGTCGATTAGATCGGCCTTCGTACAAGTCACTATGATCGGCACTCCGGCTGAATTGTGAGTCAATGTCCCCGGCCCTAATGGTAGGATCGTATTTGATAGGTTGGTTGTCGGCGGCAGAGGATCAGCGGAGGGTTCGGCATAGTGCTGCAGGAGGAATTGTACTGAGAGGTGGCAGCTTCAGTGACAATACGATCAAACCAATGATTTTACTTACACCGTTCCCGATTCTCTTCTCGTGTTATTTCTAGTTCACGTGAACCGTCCCCCTTTGCCCATTTCTCAACCCAGCATAACCACGTTTCTAACTCCTCTACGAAAGTCCACGGTTTCGTCCAGTCGAGAGCGATCATGACTAAAGTATGGGGTAGGGATGTCCGAGATGGTAAGAAATGAGGGAGGAGGGCTGTATACGAGGTAGCGGCCGATGGAACTGTGTATACAGACAGCCTGGCGAGGGTATCTAAACGTGTCCGACATTCAGATCACACCATAGACCCAGGGAAAAAACCGCGGACCTTCATCTGCATCATCTCTAATGTCAGCCCAGTCATAACCCAGTGCGAAGTCTGAGCGTAATTCCTCTTTCCCGTCTTCAGCCTCGACGGATTTCTGCAGCAGCGCAGAGGCTAATGTCGACTTTCCCGATGACGGCTGGCCTAGCAGAAGCACTTGTTTCGATGGTATCGCCCGTGTCGAGGAGACGGAGTCGAGAATGGACGACCATAAGTCTTGCGGAGGTGCCTCTGGCGTGGACGAGCGTGAAACCTCCATCTCTTGCGACCGAGACGCGTCTGAACTGTAAATGAAAGCATCAAGCGACGCGTTTAGCAGCTCCGAATTCGAACTCCGGTCTACGCGCTCTTGCTCTGGCTCAACCACCATGGCCACCCAAGTACAGGTCCCTGAGCACAAGCTATTGGAAAGTCCCAATTCTCGGACTATTGAAGTGAATGGTTGGGTGATTACGGCGACGACTAACCCGATCGCAAGTGCTGCCGATGCCGACGCCCTCCAGGCCTCCGTGGGCTTCCCTTTGCCAGAGATGACCTTCAGCCGCAACTCGCTCGAGCTGGTGCATCGCCCATCAGGCTGGAAGTACTCCTTCAACACGCAGGATGCACTCAGGGCTGTGAAGAACGGGGAACTTGGTGAAGGGGACGGCGGCGTCAAGGTTGGTTACGCTGATGCGTGGCTCAAGAGTCGGTGTGTAAGACTCGCGGTGGATTATTGGTTCCATTGACATCTGGAGCAGCACAGGCCCTTCGTCTGAACTCCCCATGCCCGAGACCTCGCCCACGAAGCCGTATGACTGGACATACACCACCACATACGCAGGGCAGGCTGGTGGTCCTGAGGCATCCGCATCTTGGATTGAAGCGGACAAGGAAAACAAATCGCACGTCATTCCCATTCAAGAGCTCATGCGGCCAGACCCCATCTTGTTCTATGCGGAGATCCCTCTATTCGAGGATGAACTGCACGATAATGGTTCTTCAAACCTGCTTGTGCGCATCGTAAGTAGGTGCCCTAGTCGTCAGCCGCTATACATGGTACATTGACTAATGTCCATGATGTAGCGCGTGATGCCGACATGCGTATTCATCCTGTCTCGTTTCACGCTTCGGGTTGATGGTGTGCTGTTCCGCACTTACGATACTCGACTCTATCACTCGTTCAGCTCCTCGCCTCCAACCATATTGAGAGAGTCAAGCGGATGGGAGGCGCCCTATGATCGCGTTAAGAGGGTTTGTTTTTCCGTCTTATACCTACACAAGACGGAAGGACTGATGTGGATTTTCTCAACAGCTTCTGCCCAAGAGGAACGACCTTATGCCTCTCACAGATCCGACTTGGATAGCCAAGACGCTGTCAGAGATGCCCTTGGACGTCTCGCAAGGCTCCGGTGCAGGAACACAATGGCGCGGTCTCGGGACGCACGTCGATGTGATCAAACTCAGCGAATCATGAGATGTAACCCGTGAAACGCAGATCAACGGTAATCTACGCAAGCCGCGATAGCGTACGTCTGCTGATCGCTGCTCATAGAACCAGCATGGATCTGCTGCTCGACTGTCCGAGTTTCGCTCCTGTACGATACTCTAGAAGCAAATAAACTGCACTGTACTGCTATAAAGCATGCATCGAGGAAAGACCCCAAATAGCATCATGACTCATGAGATATGAGGACGCCGTCCGACTGCTGGTCCTCCTCCGGCTGGAGCCTTTCCTACTTGACTTGAAACCCCGATTCATCTTTGAGCTTCACTGAATATGTCGCGATGCTCCGAATGCTTGTTGGGAATGCTTCACCGCACAAAACGCCAAATTGTGCACCGCGCGTATTCCTAGTGTATTGTACAATACTGTCAGAATACCCGTACAATACGCCAATTTGAGAATACTCACCTTGCGTATTTTACGGGATGTTAGAATACGTCTTGTGACTTAACGATTTCTGCACGTGAAGCTGACGCGTCCAAGTCGCGTCGCGTCGACGCGCATGTACTCAGCTGCAGCTGCTGTGCTTCCACCTCCTGCTCGTCCCTGTGTCCCTCCCAACGGCTGCAATTGCAGTCGTCTACTAGTGCCCGTGTTCGGGTAGTGTTATCTTATGCCATCTTAGCGGGCAGGGAACAGTGCTAGTAATGAAAGATGGCTGGACCGGGAGTCAGTACCAGTGTCTTATTTTCTACCTTTTTTTGCAACCATTTTGATTGAGCTATAGCGAACGCAAAGAGTTCCCTGTTATTGCTCAAAATGCTCACAACATCCGGACGGCTATGTAATACAAACAAAACAAACCAACCGGCTTCACATGAAGGCCCATCCGCAGCCCCGAGCTCCTGCAGCCGATAACCCGCCCCCCGCAATCATGAGCTCTCCCGCGCGTCCAGCAAACAACTACGACAATGATTGG
>NW_006920411.1:1257602-1266114 GCF_000344685.1 Gloeophyllum trabeum ATCC 11539 | reverse complement strand
CGAAGAGCCGTCTGTGCGCTTAGCATACCTCGAAGCATGCCTTGCTAATATTTTCGGTAATGCTACCATCGAGCAAGCGACCAATCAGTTGAATGGTACCCTCAACGCGCTCTCTATTGCCGGTGTCCTACCGCTGGTCCCGCGCCCTGTTCGGACTCTCGTGAGTGCAAAGAGGCGTCTTGGTTTGGACGCTGACCAGTACATCACACAATATGCACTCTGCACGGTCTGCTGGAAGCATTATACCCCGGCAGAGGTTCTGGAGCTCCCATCGACCCACTGTATTCTAGAGGATTGCCACGGAGATGTGTTTGAAACATACAAGGACTCCAAAGGCAAGACGAAGAGAAGGGCACTGAAGATCATGCCGCATACATCGATTATCGGGACACTACGACGCTTTTTCAGGCGCCCCGGCTTTGCGCAGATGATCCGAGATAGCCGTAACGACATCCTGGACAAGAATGATGATGAGAACTTCTAGTCTCCCAGGGCAGACCGTAAACGCCTCCTTCTTCGGTTGCTTAATTAGGACAGTCGGCATATAACGGTCTGCATCTTGTCGCGGCACTTCAACCGGGTTGGAGGATTTCAGGTAACGTGACTGATTCCCACTCCCACGCCCCCTCAGCGTCCTTTGCCTTGCACGCTATATATCCCTTGCGTAGCATTTATTCTGTTTGATTGCAACAATATCATCATGTCTGAGACTTCCAGAGACGTCTCTTTGAGCTCCGATGCCAACTACAGCTGCGAGACCTCAGGGGACAAGACATTGCCTGTTGAAACAACCATACAGCCTCAATCACATCCGACTAAATATTATAATGACCTCCTAAAACCTCCCGATTGGACCTCCTCGAGTTCTTTGAGACAACAGCAGACTCCTCAGGAATCTGAATATAGCCAGGCCCAACAGTCCGAGCCTGTAACCCTGGATTCATCAGTGCACAAGGGAGACTGTGCTCATGAACCGCCGCCCCCGAGGCAACCTAGGAAGACTTATGCTGCGCGAAAGAGTATAAGTGAGAAGTTGGATATTGTCCTACAGACAATCAAGAGCCTCGATTGGACACTTGGGGATTTCATGCATTATGCATTTGCAGTCAATCTCACCGACAATAAGGGCCGCAAGATCACACGGTCTGTCAGTCATGCACGCTTCATCAGCAACTTCCTTGCAGGGCGCAATACATACCTGCCTACGCAGATACTCGAAGCGTGGTATAATAGCCCCTTCGGAGCGCCAGAAACGAGTACCGAGCACCTTATGTATTCGGTTAGCATGCCTCCAACCTCCATCAAGCCAGCGAGACCGGGAATCTCTGCATTCGCAGCGCAACTGGTGGAGAAGAAGCTAATTCGAGAGGCGGAGGATGCTGTCCGACCAGCCTCAGGCTTGCATGCCATTGGCTCAAGCAAGCGTGGCAAAGGAGGCCTTCACTGGGCCGAAATTGGATCCACTACCGTCGGAGACATTAGCGGAATCCTCAAGAGACACCAGGGTCTAACATGGCATTACCTCACCAAGATAGCTGCAAGGAAGCCCCGCGTACGAGAAGGGAAGATACTTGAACGGCAGCAGCGCCCAGTTGAGGCAGTACGTGATACTTCTTCATCAGAAGCGCTGCAGCTAACTATCGCCTAAGATCATCACGCACATCCTCAGTTCATTGAATTACTCACGCACTCATGAGGCTAAGCGGCTCCCACTAACACTTGGGCTATTATACTTTGCGACAGGAGCACCGTATCTTCTGTACCGCATCAACAGCCGTGTCGCTCTGATGCCCTCATATAGTACAATCCGTGCTACTCTGCAGCACTTGTCTGAAGAAGAGGCTGTTTCAGTTCGTGAGCTCGGACGAAGTGAAGAGAACTGGCTCACGCTCCGGCTGGATAATGTGCAACGATATGCTAAGCAATGGGAGGAAAGCATCGGAAGTAAGCCACAGATGCTGAAGGGGATGGCCGCGACCGCTGTGAAGGCAACAAGATTTGATCCATCAGCATGGGATCTGAGCGATAAAAAAGAACGCTTACGGAAAAACCTGCGGAAGCACATCAATGCAGACTGGTTCTTGAAGCTCATCGATCAAACACATCTCGAAGTGGTTTTCGTCCTGCAATGGATCCAGACTCTCATCCGGTACATACCAGAGCTGGCACATATGAAAGACCACATTGACATGCTGTACAAGACACGAGCACGAAAGCATGCTCCCTCCGCCGCCGAGAGAACAGAAGTGCATCCGCTCAGTACAATCAAGAAGGACGAGAACTTAACCACTGAACTTGCGGATGCATTGGTTGACTTCTTGGGACAAATGGGGCAAAAGGAAAGCAATTATCAGCGGCGCCTTGTCCTGGTTGGAGGGGACGGCATGACATTCGAGCGCGTGCACCAGCTGAAACGATACTTACAGTTCCACGAGGACGATTTTCAAAATTTCAGCATGCTTGAACCCCTGCTGGAATTATGGCATACAGCCTGGACGGACCTCAGCCGACTGTTTCAAACGCATTGGGGAGAAACACTCACAAAGGACCCTTCAGCATTAGGCCACAGTGCAGCAGCTATTTCACGGAAAGCACCAGCAAATCTATCGAAGGTCGACTATTACCCAGCATCTCAATTAGCCTACCTGGTACTGGATGTACGGCTCCTAGATTGCTGGAGGTATGGCGCACTTCAGGCACTCCATCTGGACATGATACTGATCAAATAGTTAGACTATATTTCGGCACTGAGGATATATTTGAATACTTTCGCAAACTGAAAGATGATGACAAATTACCAACATTTGAAGTGCTCGAAGAGGCCGCCAAAACACTCCATCGCACATATACCTCTTTGCGCGCCTACGAACGATCACTAAATGGAAGTCAGTCAGGTGCTTATCGAGTGCCATGCGGCTCCGATTGGCAGGACAAACCTAGTGACAATCCTCAGGATACACTGCCCGACAAGCCGGAGCTGGACGTACAAGGTGAAACCAGGCACAAGGAAAGCCAGCCTTCAGCTGGCACCGAAGGGTCTGCCGGTCCCGAGGGCGCCGCACGTACACCATTTCGAGGGGATCGTGTCCTGGGACGTTCGCAACGATTCCTCTCGGATGCAATGTTGTCACGAGAGGCTGCCATCGCTACACCCCTCGGTGACAGCGGGAGGGTTTACGAGACTCTAAAGGTCATGCTGGTGACCTTCGCGGGATCTTCTCATTCAAAATATACGGCATACCTTATGGAGATGATAACCAGTCTAGAGCTAGAGTCAAGCCCGGCATTGAAGGAAGCCATTCTGAGCAATTGGCTGGTCAATCCATCAGGTGTCGAAGGGCACTACATCGAAGGAGATCTAATGCAGGAACACTTCAATCTCGATCTCGAGGAGATGGTTGAAAGGAAGAACATCGATTTTGATGATCCATTCATGAGAGAGGTTGTCTCCCGCAACTTACATCACTTCAATCGTCTCAAGACAGAGTATGAAGTGGGCGTCGGATTGAAGGTAAGAACCCGTGCACACACTTCACCTCACACTCGCCCTGAAGTCAAAGAACTCCTACGGGTCTACCGTGAATGTGAGCTCCATATGTTCCGAAGCGGCCGGGAGATGGGTACTCGTGATGTGGATGACTACTCACGTGGGTATCTCGCTCTCGAGAGCAAGGTACAAAAATGGAAGCTTGACACATTAAATGGACGAGGGCTTGCTCTTCGCCGGGAGGGGGCAGTAGCGGTAGGCATACCCCCCGACAACAGTGATATGCTATGTGAAGAAGATGGGGATCAGCGGGGTGAGGATGAGACTATACCGAAGCTTAGTCGAGGCAGTAAAGCAGTTGTGGGTGGCGAGCTAGTAATTGAGGTTGAGCAAGACGACGACGGGCAAGGCAACGGTGTGACGTCCGATGACGATGAAGACTAGATTATCGATTACATTAATTACATGGTACATTTTCCTTCTCCTGAGCATCTAGTTAGCAACACGGTTGTGTACGAAAAGTACAACACATACCCGTCTTTTTACACGTCGAATGTTCCCACTTGTTTTGGCATTGGAAGCTCGACGTTTGCGTGCTAACGTACCATTTGCAGCTACCGCTGTCTCTGCCCTGCATACCATGGTACCTTAGTCAGTGTCTGCTGTCATATGACACTAGCGAAAGACTCACTGGACACTCGCCGATAAGTTCAGCTGCCATGAGAAGCACATCGCAGAGAACTGCGAATTCATGGCTGAGCCTTCTGACTCCTCAGCAGCTGCGCATTCTATACTGGTAGGGGCGGGATCGTTGCTTGCAGGAGCTGAGCTCGTACCCACCTGTTCGTCGAATACAATGGTACATTCCGTTGCCGTAGCTCCCGCACTCGGGTCGAGCATCATGGACATCATCTCGCTCTCGTCCGGGTGATCATCCTGCGAAGACAGATCGGCTCGGAGCTCCTGCACAACCTCCCACAAGCGAGTTCGATTTGGTAGCACGAATAAATACCCCCCCAAGATCGCAGAGAGTTGGTCCAGGGTAGTAAGTTGGGGGAGTGCCCGGCAAATGCGGTCAATTAGCGAATCAGGGAGGAACGCCTCGATGGGTGTGAAGCCATGGTCCATCTCGGCAGCGGCGTCCCAGAACTCTACCCGCAACTTCCTCAGACGGGTGTCAGCAACATCGACACTGGCTTTTGAGAGCATCCGGCCACCATTTTCATGCTGCTTTTGATCCTTCGTAGATGGGGCTGACATAGGGACGACGGGGCTTATCAACTCGGGGAGGCACCGGCTGCAGTTGCAGGAGAGAGGACGCCGGGGACGAGGATTTTGAATGCACGTATCACAGCCGCACGGGGGATCTTCCCGAGGATTACCATAGTACTGGTCTTGTTCTTTGACCAAACACTTCGCACAGATAAGTCTCGCCATATCGATAGTCATGGTTGTTGAATTGACACCTCGCTGATTGGGTCCCTTGTCCACCAAGCCCTTCTCAGCCCTGGCCAACATGGCGGCAGCTTTCTTCTCTGCTGTGCCCGTGAGGTAGACGATCCCACGGCCATCCTTATACTTTACCCAGTTTCGCACTGCACGCCCGATTTTCTGGAGCATATCGTCAACTTCGTCGGGCTCTCCCACGAGAATCACGTCCCGGATTCCCGGCGGATCGATACCCACCGACAATGATGTCGTTGCAATAATGATGTAGGCAGTAGGATCGTCGACGTCGTAGACGAGCTTCAGGGTCTGTAGGTTGTACGAGTTCCAGTTGAGGGAGTTGTATAGACGGATATGGGTCTTGCAATCTGGCGTGCCACTTGCTGCGCACCAAAGATATGCTGCGACACGGAACCCCAGCGAGATCGTGTCGCAGTAGATTATAGTCTTCCGTTGACTCGAAAGCACCCATAGGAGCGATGGGAATCGCCGGCCACCAATGCCGCAATTGAGAGGACGGAACAGAAGTTGAATCTCGGGCCTGAAGTTTGAGCGCCGGATTTCATGAAATGCGCCTTGCTTGTACCCGAGAAGCTCACAGACAGCTCCAAAACGTTTCCCAGGTGCCATAGTCGCCGTGACGGCCATCACAACGGCCCGCGACGGTAACCTGGCACGCATGAAGCCTATCTCGAGGAAGGCTTTCCTGAAGCCTTTCCCCCACTGCAAGAGCAGGTGGGCTTCGTCCACGCCCATGGCAACAATCCGTCGCCAGAAAGGTTCATGGGATAACAAATTCTTGAATCCCTTAGCCACTAGTTGCTCGGGCGATAGCATGAGCATCGCTATACGCGTTCGCGCTATCACCCATAAGTCTTCCTTCCGTTCCGCAGCCTCATGCAGGGTGTGGGAGTTGACAGCAAGTGTCCGAAGACCGAATGCTGTCATCTTAGACGCCTATGGTGTCGTCAGCAACCGATTGGAGCGTAACATCCAGTGCATACCATTTGTTCTTCGATACCATTAGTAGGACATACAACGATTATAACCGGGTCTTGAGGGAAAAAGGTTCCTTTGGGCCACGCCGCGGAATTGTTGGATAGATAGATTACCATTAAAATGTACATATAGAAGTACCCTGTCTTTCCATCGCCGGTCGCCGTTATAGCAAACAAATCAACGCCATCGAGGCATTTACAGACACCCTCCAGCTGGTAGTCATGAGGATCGAAGGGAACTAGCTTCCTAAGAATTGAGCGCGTCCAGATACGCCCTTCCGGAGATGAAAATGCGTTTGCTGTATGAGGAACAGCGGCTGACATGCAAGACTACAGTGGAAACGCGTCAACAACCGCGCGACGCGTCCTATTGTTATTAGATCATGTGACTCAAAAACTGCCGAAATCCTCCAACACGGTTAGCATGGCGCGACTAGATTCAGACTAGAGAACTTCATCATGAGGGACATTTCGGACGGGTCTATTTGGCACCTGAGCCGGACACAACTCTCACGAGAACTGGGAGACAATGGAAGAGTGCGCGATGTTCCCATGGACGGAGGGGGCCGCAAGCTAACAAGCCATCGCTTCGGCTTACACCTCACGATGAATGCTGACTGGTGCGTCTCATTCACCCTGTATCTATAGACCCTGATCATTGATGCTGATTAGGTTTGGCATGCTCGAGCGACCACATTCAACGGGCCCGATCTATTACTGTATCAATGACCTTCCCATCCAAGAGCGCTTCGTCCAGCGCAACATGCTTTGCGCATGCATCATGCCCGGCCCGAAGGAACCAACGGCCCAACAGCTCAATCACTGTATGGAGCCGTCTACGAAGGAAATTGCGGAACTGAAGAAAGGTAAGTGATGTACACCCTTTCCCGAATCGTTTTGATAACTGTTCCATGTTGTAGGTGTGAAGATGGATATCTTTGGCGAAGAACCACAAGAAGTCTTCGCTGATGAGACCCTAGATGATTGCGACACTCCTGGCGCTCGGAAGATGTGCGGATTGGCATCCCACACCCACGGAATGCAGCCCTGCCCATGGTGCCATGCGACGAGTACGGATATAAACAAACCGGAGGGATACGAACCTGATAGTCAGTTCCCCGTCCCCCAATGTCATGATTTAATCTTTGATTTATTACTTCAGGCTTTGTGAAGAAGGATGACTCGGAGCTGCTGCGCCAGTCTTTCATCTCGAAGGGTGCTCATCCACTACGACAGACTCAGATCTTGGATGACTACGGCATACGATGGTGCGTCAAGAGTCTGCTGCCTGAATGGCTTCCGACGAGGAAGTGCGCTCTCGACTTCATGCACAATATATTCCTTGGTAAGTTTACCACTTGTTGGCTAAGCCCGGGACCCCACCATAGCGGTTGGTTACTTGGGGGGAGTGGGCCAATGCTGGGCATGGCTGGTTACGAGTCTTGAGCTGGGCATAAGATACTCCCTATTTTACACTGTATATCATAGAGCTGACACAAATATTCCTATCTTTCTTGAAGTATGATTTGAATTTCACTAGACCTCTCAGGATCATCTTGTATATTCCTTGATTTGCTATTGAGCGCTGAATATATTATGGATTTCCCACATTTTTCACAATTTTTCTGGCCCTTCTACAGCCTGCACTCAATTCCAGATACCAATGATGTAATGGCTCTGCAGATCGGGTGAACCTGCAGAGAGCCTATGTCATAGAAGGCAGGAGCCAATCAGAGTCCAGGAATCCAAACCGACGCGGCCCGCACCTCAGCCACTGACTACAAGCCACTACAATAGTCAATTCCCACGATAAGCAATACGAGTAAAACCGCCATGCGGACTAGGACAAGACACACAATCGATAAATTCACGAACATATTGTTGTAGACCCGTATAGCATACACCCCAGACTAGAGAAAATAAAAGAGATATAAGACGAAGAATTGAGCCCGCAAATGAGCAAACAATGGTCCCAGAGACTACAAAAATGCGCCAAAAGTGGTTTTGTAGTCTCACATACAACCGGACTTTCAATCGGAGTTTCAGAAATGTAGTCTGCAATACAAAACATAACTCCCACGACCTCTCGGCACAAACGGTTCTCACGGGGTACAACGTTCGGCACGCAGGCATATTTTGCGCGTAAGGACTCGACCTTCGTACCTCAGGACTCGTAATAGGCATCATCGGACATCTATTCGTCAAAGTACTCTTCGCAGGTTACATGTTTTCAGCAGCCGGCGGTGCCCACTCTTCAAAGCAGCGGTTCGAAGATCTCGTTAACTCGGTGCAATGGCCTAGCCATGTCACACGATTGCCCAAGAACGTATGTGCATTGTTATCCTCCTTGCGACTCGGATGGGCTCATGGGTTATCAGCTCGGAGAGAACCAGTCGCTGAAGAAGGCTGATGAATGGCGGAGGCTGCTTCACATTACCCCCGTCCTGCTTTGGTGGGCCTGGAAAGATGGTGCCGATGAGATTCCCAATAGCGAGCCCCCACTCCCGAGCAATACGAAGAGCAAGCCAACTCATTCACGCAACCGTAGGTCACTGTATTCCGCAATATTGAAGCTTTGTGC
>NW_006920411.1:1203974-1254652 GCF_000344685.1 Gloeophyllum trabeum ATCC 11539 | reverse complement strand
CCAACCGCTGGCCGGTAGCGTCATCTTTCGGCCATGCTTCGGCATCCTCGGGATCGGTAGGCCACGTCGGGAGCACATCCGGTGTCAAACGGCCAATGCCCATGAGCAGCTGAAACACTGTTCGAATCAAGTGCTGTGGAAAGTAAGTGCCGAGCGTCTCTCGGGTTTCGTTGCACTCACCCGCAAGCTCGGGTCCTGTGTAGCTAGGTAGCTTCGCTCGAGGCGGTCTAGGCGCTCCTGCGACTGCTCCTCCCCTTCCTCGTCAGTCTCGCTTGCATCACCGCTGCCAAATGTCGTGGTGAACTGGTCTTCGAGCGCTTTCATACGGGTTTCCAAGTCTTCGAGGCGTATCTGGAGCGCTTCATTCGTCTCTTCAAGCTCCTCGATTCTGGCTTTGTGACGTGCTACGGCTTTGATGGTCTTGTCTAGCTGCGCTTTTACCCCATCTGCGGTCTGTTCTGTCTCGGCAAGGCTTTCTTCCAGTGCTGTTATCTTGGCGATCATGGCCCTGTTTGTGGCCACTTTCGCCTGTGGTTCATCCTCGGCGGGCATGTTCTAACCGATGAGCTATGAGGCTGGATGAACCGGGGGCGTTCAGAACCTCAAGTGACTGTCTAAGCACGATTTCTCTCCATTAACTGCTGTCTAGTACATGTGATGGACCTGCTGTAGAGTAGTAAAGAATATCTGCCTAATATCGAAGTCCTCTGCACCTCTTTACGAGTCTCCATTACCAATTCAGACCAGTGAGGATCCGAGCAAGAATAGAATCGGCAGGAGCACGAGGGACGTGCTCTGTCAGCCTCCGGGATAATGTGTGGGTATTGTAGGGATAATCTATTGCATATTCTAAGGACAATGCGTGGGGAACGTTCCAATACACCTACATTATCCTCGAGGAGCATTGGGAGGGCATTGCTGGTGTATTCTACGCATATTGTCTCATTTTCCCTGGAATACGCGCGGTGCACATTTTAGCATTTTGTGCGGTGCTTGTTAACCATGGGTTAGCGCAGGATGCTTTTGATCAGCCACAAGTTCCGACCTTGCATTAGTTACCTTATTAGGCAGTCCAATATTTCTCTCCTCCCGCCACCATGGACGTCTCCGAAATCCTAGCCTCCCATGAAGCCCGACAGTATGTTCGGATTCTTGCCTAGTTGAATGCTTCCCTAACAAAGTATATGTAGAAAGCTGAACGTTGTCGAGAAGGAAATTCCTCTCGTAATTGATGCAGGTTACCTCACCGTGACCGACCTGAACCCAGTAGACAAGGAAAGCTACGAGTAAGCCAGCCCATCCCCTTCCCATTCCCTAATTAAAACGTATCCAGAGAAGACACGGAAGCCTACCTCTTAGCCACTGCGCGTGACGGCGTCCAGGCCCTCTTCTCGACGCTCTCCGCCCTCCCCACCGTACCCTCGCCTTACGGGCCTCTCACGCAGCTGCCCCCACCGACGACCGAGCTTCCACGCGCGAAGCCGTTGCCCAAGCCAAAACCCCCGACGAAGTGGGAGCAGTTCGCGAAGGCGAAGGGCATCCAGAAGAAGCGCAAGGACCGCAAGGTGTGGGACGAGGAGAAGCAGGAATGGGTTAATCGCTGGGGATGGGGCGGTAAGAATAAGGAGGGCGAGGGGGCGTGGCTCTCGGAGGTTAAACAGGGGGCCGGTGCGTTCTCAAACTTCTGTCTTTTGTATTCGAGGTTCTGACACCCTGCCCTCTTTACAGAGGTAGACCACGACCCTGCCCAAGAACTCCGCAACTCGCGCAAAGCGCGGGTAGCCAAGAATGAGCGGCAGCAACTCCAAAATCTAGCCCGGGCCCAGGGCTCGTCATCGCAAGCGCCCGAACGTGAAGAACGTAAAAAGGATATCGACCGCACCCTGGCCACTACGCGCATTAGCACGGCCAGCATGGGACGGTTCGATAGGCAGCTGGAAGGCGAGAAGAAGTTAAAAGGCGTCAAGCGGAAATTCGAGCCGAACGAACGGTCCATTGAGGAAGAGAAGAAGAACTCGCTGGCTATCATCTCCAAGTTAGAGAACGAATCCAAACGAGCAAAGAAGGAGAAGTCGGGCGGAGACGAGGTGCTCAACGTTCGCAAGGCAATCAGGAGCGCGAGCGGCGGGAAGGGGAGCGCCGCCCTGACGAGGAATTCATCAAAACCGAAAGGCAAGAAAGGAAAACGGTAGTCTCTCGGCGCCTTCGCCTGGCCTTGTTACTTCATCGCGGTCTCCTTGCACCACTTCTGCTGTTCGTGTTCAAAACACTGTCATTGCTGGATGCATAGGTGTAGGTACATGCTAAATACAATACATGTATGCATTGAGAAGTCGGCTGCGCCCGAAAGTCCTCAGTCAGCCGGCAACCTATTTAAGTCTGCCTTGCCCTCCTCAATCCACTCCTTCTTGACCAGCTGTTCCCGATCATTATAATATAGCCTGTACACCAGCTTGATCGTACTCTCGCTGACACCCGCCACCCCAACGATGTCCTTGATGGGCTTCTGTAGGCCGAGCAGGTGAACAGCAAAATAGATCGCCCCTCCTGCAATGGACACGGGACTACGGCCGACGGCAATACCGCGGTCGCGCGCGACCTGAATGATATCCTTGCATATGCCCTGGACATTGGGCGGGAGTGCAAGGTGATTGCAGTATCGGATAAGGAGGTCTTCGGGGTTGGTGGTAGTCGTACCAGGCCCCGCCTGCCCGTGCTTATTCGCGGACGCGCCCGGGGTGAGGTTGAATGCCTGTTCGAGTGCCTTATAGCACTGGCCGAGCACCTTCTTCGAGACCTTCGTAAGGTTGCAGATTTCACGGAACGTCCGTGGGACGTGGGCACGCCGGCAAGCAATAAAGATGCATGCTGCAATGACAGCATCGAGAGGCTTGCCCCGCAAAAGCTTCTCTTCATCTGTGCGCTTATAGAGCTGCTTCGCGATATCGGAGATGGTTTTTGGGAGGGAGAACTGGTCGCACCACGAGGCAATGTCGCGGAAAGCTGTGACGAGATTGCGCTCGGAACGCGAGTGTTGAGAACGAGAGGCGGCACGCTGAAGCTCCTTTGCAATGCCAGAGCCGCCATCGCGAAAAGATATCATGGTGTCGAGCTGTTCCATACCCTCCATGAGAGGGTCGGAAGCCGCACCGACACGGGAGGGGTCGTCGCCTTCGTCATTCGCGAACGTCTGCATGCGCAGTATAAACTCACGCAGTGACTGCACGAGCGCTGAGAAAAACTTACGCGCCATTCACTCCTCGTGTCCACGATCCTGTCACCCAAGACGAGACCGCAAGTGCCACAAACAAGGTCTCCACTGGCAAACTCCTCAATGATATTTGGATTTGGATCCTTGCACTCTGGACAGATCAACCGCACTGCGAGGTCAGGACCGAAAGCAGGTTGTGCGGGTTGGGGTGGCGCATGTGTGGCCGCAAGGGGGAAAGGTTGAGAATAAGACATATTAGGTGAGTCTTGTTAAGACGACGAGTGATCTAGGCTAAGAAAATAGGATATATGCGTGCTGGACAAGTGAATGACCAGTACTGGTATTGACGCTGTTGGCTGCAAGGGATATAGGCATGGTCAATGAAAACTATGCCGTGGCTTGCACCTACCGATGGCCACAAAACTAAGCAAATAGCAGTAATCTATCAATTGCCAAGGCAGCTAGCGAGTTTCAAGACCGGCAGGAGCGACGACAACGACGATAAAGAAGCGTGGGCGGCGTCTGCGATGGTGGTCGGAGGAAACCAGTCGACGGTGGCTGTGGTCGTCCGTCTGAGTCCTTTGTGTGGGTCATGACTAAGCGAGGCGTAGCGCTGTTGCTGCACCGCCACTGCGCACTAAATTCTCCCAAGTTCCAGACTGCAGTTTCGTCGCTCACAAGTTCGTAGCTTTCCGTAAGGCAGAGCCAAAATTACATTGTGCTGTAGTAAAGGCAGAAGAAACCATTGCAGGCAAGACACGAATAAACCAAGGCGTACACGAGAGCCAACAGCATAAAGCATAACATGACTACTACCACTAGCTAGCTTCTTACAGTCCGCCGAGAAGGGAGGGAGACCAAGTACGAAAGGCATATATAATGTATGTCTGTATGTGATGATATGGGATGGATGATTTGCATTGGATCTTGAGGTGTGAATATGCACGAGAGACAAGAATGCTGGGTCAAAGAAAAGGGAAAGGAGAAACAATGCGGGGGAAAGAGAAAGGCGATTAATAATAAACAGCTTGCTGAGGAGGGGGAGCCTCGACCGGGTACATCTCGTATTGCGGCATGTGCGACACGTCCATGTACTGCGGATAACCGTACTGTTCCGGATAATAGTACGGTTGCTGGTATGGGTTGTACAACATCATGCCAGGTTCCAGCTGATACGCCTGAGGATGGCCGTCACCATTGACACGGGCCTCACTCTCGCCAGAACGCTGAGCCTCGTCACTTTCCTTGGGCTGCTCGGATGATTCCTCCGTCGCCGCAGAGTCCGGTCCGACAACAGTGCTCCTCAGAGTCGACGGACGATGGGCGTGTCCCGCTTTCCGATCCGCGTGCTCTGTTGGAGCACGAATCTCGACACGACTGCTCTGACGGGGTAACGTGAACAACGGTTGCCCCGTCACAGGGTCGATGAAGCCATTAAAGGACGGTGATGGCGAATGCGAGTAGAAGTCAGGTGAGGACATGGAGTGGTGAGGTGTATGGCCAGGCACGAAGGGTGGCATGGGTGGCGAGACAATATGCGCATGCATGACGGGGCGAGGGTTGTACATGGGAGGAGGGGGTGTCGCTTGGAGGTACACAGGTCGGCCTGTCGCAACTTCGTAGGTCATACCATTGTGCGCCATCGCGATGCCTGGTGGCAGAGCCTGAGGATAAGCGTACGGTGAGCCAAAAGTGGGTGACGCGGGATTGACTGGTGAGAAGTTTGTCTGAAGGGGAGGTAGAACGGGAGGGGCAGGGCGTGGTCCTGCGATCGACGGTTCGGTTGGTGCAGATGCAGATGCCTCTTCAGCTGGACCTTGCGCAGAGACGTTGGCTGTAGGCACTGGGGTGGTCGATTTGCTGCTCTGAGCCGTTTGCTGAGAACGGACTTGTTCAGGGAAGGCCTGAAGTGGCTGCGAGGGAGTGAATGGAGGGGCCGCCGCAGCTTGCTCTGGCAGTTTGGACGACCCTGCCTGCGCGTGCACAAAAGCAATGGACTCCTCAACAACAACTGCTGCAGGGGTGGATGCCTCCGTAGACAATTCCGACGGTTGCTCGACCACCGTGACGGTCGACTTTACGGTCACGGTCTCTACTACCTCTGCGGCCTTCTCCTTCCCTGCTCGTTTGGGTAGACGGACCATGATAACCTTGTCGTCGTCGTCCAGACCAGGCGTAGAAAGCGAACGTGGCGCCACATTCTTGGGAGATACATAGGGACGCGGTGGCCCTCTGATGACAGTGCCTCCTCGCCTCTTCTCGCCCGGGAGTTTCACGCGATAGCCTGGACCAAACCCAGCCTGCGGTTTGAGAGAGCGGTCCTCGAAGTGGAGGAAGGCTTCGTGCCTCTTCGTGAACGGCGGCTCGGGTTTCATCGCGAATCGCGGACGGTCTGAGAAGGGAGCTGCAGGGAAACGCGTCCGTGCTGGTGAAGGCGCGAAGCTACCGCGGAAAAACCCGCCGCGGCCACGCCCTGCCACAAAGCCACCGCGCCCTCTGAACGGGCCGAAACCGCGTTGCGCTGGCTGCTGCTGCTGTTGCAGCTGACGCTGTTGTTCCTCCCGTGCAGCGCGCCGTTGTTCTTCGCGGCGCTTCATCTCCTCGAACCCGTCGTGAGTCCAAGGACGCTCTACCGGGGGCAACTGCGACTCGTCCCGCACCGCCTCTCCTTCCTTCTCTCCTTCCACACCTGACGGCCGTCCACCTTGGAATCCGCCACGGCCACGACCTCGCATGGAGAAGCCACCCCGCCCGCGCCCACGACCCTGCCACCGACCTCTCCACCAGCCACTCAGGCTACGAAGCTCCTTGTCCAAGAGGCGGTCGTCGTGTCCCCAAAATTCACCCACGACAGGTACGTACGACGGGTCAGACTCAAGTCGACGCTGGTACGCCTGACGCGCAGTTTGACCCGCAGGACGTCTCTGGGCGGGCCCTCCGGGCGGGAGACGAGAGGCCTGATTCGATGCATTTTCTTCCGGTTCCGAGGCCTCTTCCGCGGCAGGATGTTCCTCGGGGGGCTGTGGCGAGAGAGGCGGTCCAGTCGAGGGGCCAGGCTCCGTGGATGTCTCGGAGCGAGGTGCAGCAGGTTTCTTGCCACCTTTCTGCAGTTTTTGCTTGCGAGACGGCGGAGGCGACTCGACGGTATGCGTTCCCAGATCAGCAAAGTCGATAACAGGCAGGTCGGCCGGCCCGTTACGATGCTCGTCCGCAACCATCTCCGACCAGTCGACAGAGGCGCTGACGAAGATGCCCCCGTCGCCGTTGGCAGGTTTGGATGAAGGCTCACCATTGATGTGCGGGGTATCGTCCTTGTCCGCAGGGGGAGGACTTTGAGTAGTACTGGGCGTCACGACCGAATACTGCTGCCCGCGAAGCCCATCTTCAGATACGAGCTCGCTCTCCGACTCCGAGTCAGAGCCAAGAGAGGAGTCCGCATCGTCCGTGTCAGACTCGGAAGTGA
The DNA here is from genome assembly GCF_000344685.1 of Gloeophyllum trabeum ATCC 11539. Lineage (NCBI taxonomy): Eukaryota > Fungi > Basidiomycota > Agaricomycetes > Gloeophyllales > Gloeophyllaceae > Gloeophyllum > Gloeophyllum trabeum. The sequence continues at coordinate 1,247,978 of NW_006920411.1, read as the reverse complement.
TTTCGCGCTCAATCTCCTCGTCACTGTCAATCAATTCCCTTGCCCGGGCTCTCCTCCTGACCACTCGCGATTTCTTCGGCCGAACCTGATCCTTGGAGACACCATTCGTTGATTGCTGGGAAGAACTAGATGAGGCGGGAGCAACGGAGATCGGCATTGGCGATGACTGAAGGTGTTCGGCAGGGGTCAACAACGTACTTGAGAAAATCAAAGTCGTTGCCGTACTTAGCGTAAATATGAGACTCTGAAACGCGTGGAAGACCTTGAGACGAGGATGTGAACTACAAGCTGTTTTCCAGAAAACAGAGCGACGAGATATACAAGCAAATATTCGCGGGGATTGCGAAAGGCTGCGGAGGGCGTTGGAGACGATGATGGAGGGGTGTGGGCACAGCAAGCAAGACGACACAAAGCAGGCTGTGTGCGGCTCCGTGGCTGGCCAATTCACACTCCGCCCGCGTCTAGTCATTTCAACGCCATCATGCTCAACGACAACGACAACGATAAACACAGCGGTCAACGACTCGCAAACGTCTACAAACGCGCTCTCGACTTCGGTGCCAGCTTCTGGTCTGCTAACCAACGGACGACACCGTCCGTGACAGGCTGCCTTGCCTCGACCATAACCCAATGCCCTTTCCCTTCTAGGGCGACCTCGTGTATTCTTGGATTCCGCGCTTTCTGAGTCAGCAACGCTCTCGAAGTGGGATCCTTGGTGCCCCACATGAACAATACGGGCACGTCTGCAGGAGGGGAACTGGGTAAATTGGCAGCTGCAAAGGAGCGGTGGTCAGATGGATGACTCGCTCAGAAACGGCTCGACCTCGAGGCACGGACACCGACCTTTCTCTTCCTCGAACCGAATTTTGCTGGTTCGGTAATACGAAAGAGGACCGTGCATGTGCCGGAGCTGCTCGAGATAGTACTCCAACTCCTGCCATACTCTCAGCCTCTGGATTAATCGTGTTCTCTTGGGTTCCTACCGCTCACCTTGTCGTCCAAAATGCACTTCGCCTTGAGATCTTCCACCACCTTCTCCCCTCGCAGGATTGGACGCAGCGCTCCCGGCTTGGTAAAGTTGACGCCGCCATTGGGACCTCGGTACATCAGAGGCAACATCGTTCGTAACTGCGTCTCATCAGTTTAGGCATGCCGCCATTCAGCAAGCCTTACTCACGTTGGACTCGATCTCTTTCGTGAACTTGTCATCCGCAAAGTACAGCTGATACCCCAAGTTTGGCGCATGCTCAACTATCCTTTCCAGCGGGACATAGTACGTCGAAGGCGGGGTGAACGGGACTGACAATCTGCACCGCGACCGCCCATTCACTTCCTCGTCCGCCATCACGAAAAAAGAACGTACATCACCAGAGCCAACAGCCTCTCAGGGTGCCACAACGCGAACCGCCCAGACACGAATGCACCCCAATCATGTCCGACCACCACCGCCTTGCCGACCCCGACGACGTTCAACAGCGCGGCCAAGTCGTCCGACAGCCTCTTCGGCGAGTACTCTTCCGGTTCCGCGGGCTTGTCCGTCCCGCCGTATCCCAGCATGTCGGGCACGACCACGCGGTACCCTTGCCTTACCCATGGGCGTATCTGGAATCTCCAGCCGTACCTAATACGAGTCAGGCCCGCAATGTAATAGTAGACTGGCATGGACATACCAGCAGTCCGGGAAGCCGTGTACGCAGAGTAAAGTTGGATTAGCTGCAGGGTCGTAGTGCTCGGGCTTTTGGTCCACGTAGTGGTACCTCCGACCTGTGGAAAGCAGCGCATACTTGTGCTCGAAACTGGCCGGGTCCGAGGGATCCATGCTTTACCTACTAGTTCTACTGTAATGTAGAGAACGAAGGCGGAAAGACGCCTGACGCACACATCCTCACTTTATATACGCCAGTTCCCGGTGCCGTGACCGGTGAAGAAATCACAGACTTCCGAGGATGTCGGTGTACAATGGACTAGATGAGAGCATAAAATACACAGTAAAAGATCCACCCCTCCGAGCATTATGCAAACATATCACCGCTCCCCGGCGGTCTCCGCCCACTCCTTGCTCCCCATCTGCACCAGCCGCGAGCAGCACCGCGCGAACGCGAAGATCTCCTCTTCGCCCGTGAACATCGAGCTAGTGCCGACGGTATCTGGGGATAAACCCTAGCAGTACGGTAAGCAGGTTTAGGGTCGCGCTTGGAGGTGATGCGACAGGCTTACCAGGTCGTCCATTACGCTGCGCATGTGATCTGTGACCTCTTTGTTCTTCGAGGCGTCGTCGGAGAAGACCTGGTATATGGGTACTTCGGACGAGATAAATAGTTTGGTCTGCGAAAATGTCATGAGTATCCTCTCTCAGGTGCCTGACAGCGGGCATACTTTGCTCTCATAACAAGCTGAATGAAGATAGGTCAGCACACGCACCACATGACACTACGGACCAACCTACCATCTATAAAAGTAATAAACCTCCGCGCCTACCCAAATTGAATCAGGCTCCCGCACACACTCCTCCCTAGCTCACTCACCATATCCTTTTTCCCCAAATCCATCTTCGGCACATCCAGCACAAACACCGTCCCGAACGCCTTCGTAATCTCCAAATAATCCGCCGCGCTCAACGGCTTCCCACACAGGTCCTCGAACCGAAACTTCGCGACCCTGCTCGTGCACTCGGGGACCTTGAGGGTGCGCCCCCAGATGTTGAGCTCGCGGTCGCGCTGGAGCGGGTCGGCGGGGTCGGAGGTGAGCGCGGCGAAGATCTTGTTGATCTCGTTGCGCGTCGAGTCGGTGAGCGGGTGGTAGTAGACGTGCGAGAGCGCGCGCGGGACGCGGCGGTAATCTGGGGATGGGTGAGCGCTTGGAAGGATAATGGAGGTTGGTGGGGCGCACCTGTCCCGGAATCGAGGTCCGTGACATCGAAGCGGGTCTTGAGGAGCTCTATGCAAGGGACGAAACTCGACCGCTGGATCCCGTTCTTGTAGAGCTCGTCAGGATGGCGACTGGTGGATGATCATGAATGGCCCCGCGAATCACCCAATAGTTTCGCGTACGCACTTGGACGTGATCACGCAGACTACTCCAAAGTTGAGCAGACTCTCGAACAGGCGCCTCAATATCATGGCGTCTGCGATATCGGTGACCTGCCATGGGGACACAGTCAGAGCGGATCGAGAGAGGCAAGCCCGCACGCAACAACCTTCACCGCACCTGAAATTCATCAAAGCACAGCACCGAGGCCTCCTCTGCCAAGTCATGGGCGACGGGCAATATCGGGTCCCCGCCGTGGGCGCCGAGCTTTGCCTTCATGGCGTGTATGCGCTTGTGCACGTCGATCATGAAGGCGTGAAAGTGCACGCGGCGCTTGCGCTTGACGTTCGGGGGGAGGGTGTTGTAGAAGAGGTCCATGAGCATGGTCTTGCCGGTGCCGACGTCGCCGTAGAGGTAGAGGCCCTTCGGGACTTGATCTGGGGGGATTGCGACGGGCACCTCTGGCTCGTCGTCCCGGCGGAATAGGCGAGAGAGCTGCGGTTGTTTGCGTTAATTGAATGCATGGAGTGAAGAAAGACGACGTACTAGGGATCCCTTCGGATGTACCTCTGGCACTGGAGGGGGCTCGTAGTTTGCCAACTGGTCATGGAGCTTCTGCAGCTTCTGGATGATCCTGGTCTGGTGGTCGTCCTTCTTGAGTGCACCCTTTTGAACGAGTGTGTGGTATTGTTGTAAGGGGGTAACGTGGGCTGTGTAAGACTGTTTAGAAGCAGCACTATCAGAACATGGGAACAGTTTACAGGGTTACAGACAATTTCGCGAGTTGTTCTCGCCCATTAGGTGGTGGGTATAGAAGGAGGAGTCATCGACATGGGGCCTGGCATGGGTGCCTCCCGCGAGAGATGAGTTGGATCGACGGTGCAGGATAGCAGGACGCAGAGCGGGGCGGGGGCGGGGAACGAGCGTGGAGTGGGCAAGGCGGCGCTGGGTGAGGTAGGGGCATCGCCTGAGGCTGGCGGGCTTCATTGCGTGGATAGCAGTGTGGAAGCAACAGGGCGGGCGTTAGTCAGTGATGTGATCTCGCCGGCTTCTCCCGGTGCCTCGGCGTCGCTCATTGGCCCGTCCCGACGCTCTGCTCGCCATGGACGACGACACCGAGGCCTTCGTCCTGCTCCTCCTCGCCGACAGCAGCCTCCCCACCGGCTCGTTCGTCGCGTCTGCCGGCCTCGAGTCGTACGTCGCGCACGGCTTTGCCTCCTCCGCCCCCCCTTTGCATTCCGCGACCAACTTCATCCGCGACAGTCTCGCGTCCTATGCGCGGAGCGCCCTGCCTTTCGTCCATGACGCCCATCGCGTGGTCGCGTCCCTCGGCTCACGGAATGGCACAGTACACGATTCTGATATCGCCCAAGCAATCGAGCACCTCAGGACGCTTGACGATTTGTACGAGAGCATGACATTGAACCACGTCGCGAGGAGAGCATCCAAGACCCAAGGGGTCGCCCTCCTCACCTTGTACTCCAAGGGCTTTTCCAAACCCTCCCTATCCCAGTTCACAACAGCCCAGGATAGCACCCAAGAAGAGAAACACGCCGCAGCCATGCTAAAGCTCGTGGACCGCTACAAGCTCGCAATCAGGCGCGAAGAAACGCAGGGGCATCTCCCCACCTGCTGGGCCGTCCTGACCGCCGCGCTCGGGCTATCTCTCGGTGCGACCCCCGCTTACCCTATATTGTGCCTGCCTCACGTCACGTACACAGAACGCAGTCGATTCCTGCATCTCTTCCTGCACGCGCGCTCGCTCCTCTCCGCCTCCGTGCGTCTGAACACGCTCGGGCCGTACGCCGCCCAGCAGCTGCTCCTGCACGCCGTGCGTCCGCTCGTCCAAGCCGAAGCCAACAACTGCAAGGCCCTGCGCACCGGGTGCATCGATCCCTCACCAAACGACTTCAACTTCGACGATACAGTCCACGGCCCCGCCGTCACCTGGCCCCTCGGCGAGATCCTCGCGGCACGCCACGACCTGCAGCACTCTCGCATTTTCAACAGCTAGCCCGGCAGTCCACAAGAAGGCTTCAGAGAAAAACAATACAGAGCCTATATGAAGCAGGCTTTTTTACACATCCTTCTCCCTCCCCCGCGGACTATGACGCCGTGACCAACGCTAACCGCGCCGACACCTCCGCTTGCGAGCGCACCAGCTCCGCGAGGTACGACACCATGAGCGTGTCCTGTTCCAGACGGGTCAATGCGTGCTCCTGTGCTGAGCGGCGGGGAAACGCACCTGTAGACTATCCCTGAAGCCGCCCTTCTCGAGCTCGCCCGTGTCCGCGCCGAACGTATCCATCAAGTACCGCCCGACCGCGGGGTCGCCCTTGACCTCCCCGGCGAGCACGGACCGCACGTACCCGAGGACGCGGTCGAGCATCGCCGAGACTGTCTGGAGGGACTCGGCGAGGGTGTCTAGGTCGGAGAGGGGCGAGGAGCTGTTGGAGGTTAGGAGGTCGACTGAGGGTCCGAGGTGAGTGGGAGGTCAGCGCGAGATGGGAGGGGGACGTACGGCCGCTGCGCTCGGCGTCGTGGAAGCGGAATTCGCAGGGGACGGGGACGAATACGCAGTTCTCCGGTTTGGGGTGGACGCCGACTGGCGAGCTGGGACAGAGCAGTCAGGGAGCGTGGGCAAGGGATGATCTGGCGGGTACGGACCTGACGTAGGCCTTGACGCCCGGCTGGTGGCCTTCCTCGACGCCGGTGTTTAGTGCGATGTGGATGGCGGGGTGGGGCGCTGTCTCTTGGGTGTAGAAGTTTTGTATGAGGGCAGAGTATGTGTTGAGGTTTGATCCCGTCGAGTACCTACAACCAGTAATGCACACATGAGGATTCTCCAAGAACCCTCCCCGGCGAGGAAACACTCACCACCCAACAATGACCTCCCGGGGGTGCACCCGGTGGTGCAGCTCGTACATCGTGCGGTGGTACTCCATGTCGACCGCGACGAGCTCGTCCGTCTCGTTGTGCACGACCGCGTACGACGAGCGCACCTCGACCTCGCCGCTGTCGTTGCGCACGCCGAGGAGCGTGCCGATCACGCGCGCCTGGTCGTCCATGCGCCGCAGGTAGTGGTCCAGGATGGAGAAGAGCGCGACGGGGTGCAGCGTGACGAGCGTCGGGGTGCGGCTGGGCAGGGTATGAGCATGATCAGTACTGTGCACTTTGAAGGAGGGAGGGGAGGGGGGATACGGACGGCTGGCTGCTGTGCGTCCCTGCGGGCACATTCTGGATGTAGACCGCCGACGAGGACGTCCCGAGAGGCATTTTGGATTTGAAGCAAGCTTCAAGGCAATTCTTTCGAGACTTGCTCGCGCCTGGAGAAAAAGCAGACCCCGCGCGTGCGGCGTTTGCCGAAGGCACCTCTCCTCACGAAAAACGCTCATCATGCCCTCGGAAGAGACAAAGGTGCGGTTGCCCTGGCATTTGCATGCGGGAAGCTTGCTCATGGGGGTATAGGAGAGAATCATCAAGGTCGTGGAGGTTGGCCGGGTGCGTGGATAACGTCGTGGCAGTTGGCGTGTGCAGGCCTGACGTGTGTTCGCAGACGGTCATGCATTATGGCTGGATACCTTTCATCATCTACGTCGGATATACGAGGAGCAGTCCACAGCCGTCGTTGATCAAGTGAGTCCCAGCGCGGTTACTTACTGGACGCTCGAGGTTGCTGACCGCTCGCGCAGGTTGATTAGTCCCCTTGCATAAAACCGCTCTGTCGCGCTTTGTATATTATCACCCATCCTAATCCTTGCATCGTCTCTCTTCTCGTGACTTATTTGCGTGCCACAAGACACCCGGGCTGATTGAGCAGAATTGTGAGTCTCCCTGTCAAAGTTTGGACAAGGATTATTCTTGTGGTTGGCGTCGAGAGGCGTCCCGATCGGTATCTCTGGCGTAACCGCTGTGGCAGGTTTAGCCAGGGTGCGACGTGCGGATAATGCAAGGCCAGATATGAGTTCATATTCTATCTTGTGGTTCTTTATCGCTGTTGGCAAATCCAAGCTTACGACGCCGTGCAGATTTGTTCGCCATGTAGCGCTTCAAGTAACAGACGATCCATGACAGAACGCATTTGCAAAGCACAGTCACAACCATTATACACGAGTATAAAATAATAACATGATGCAGCGAGCCCTCATAAGTAGACCCTCCTCAATTCCGTGGCAGCAGTGATCCTCTTGCACATCGGACAGAGTTTCGTGGAGCCCAGACACCGCAGCCAGCATTCCCGACAGCAGGTATGCCAGCATCCGGTACTGACAGTTGGCTCTGTGTATGGGTCCAAGCAGATACGGCATAATAAAGTTGTCGAGGACGAAACTCGCATCGATTCCTAGAGATCTCGTCAGTTAAGCCGAGCACTCAGACATGGTGAGTTTACGTACCAGCTGCTTCACCTTGTTTTCCAGCGCAACAACCAAAGCCGACGCGTCGCCCTTCTTCCTCGCCAAAGTTATCGCAAGGTCCATGAGGTCCGTCTCGCCGACGCCCATAACCTCTTCCATCTCGGCCTTCAGCCCATCCACGCCCGTACTCCCAGTTGCGAGCCTCCGGACCACTTTGCCCTCGGCCACCAAGGCTCGCAGGGTTTTGCGCTCGTGTGTACCTTCCCCATCGGCTTCGTCGTGCGCTTCCACGTCTACTTCCAACGATTCGCCGAGGACGTCTCCCTCTGTGAACTGGGCGTCACCGAATACTCCAGCGTCATCCCCGTCGACGTCGATATCCTCGTCAACGTCTTGCTGATTCCGGTCGAGGGTCGAGAAACCAGCGCCTACCCTCCTGTTAATGAGAATAGGGCTGCATGACTCGGGGACACTTACCTCGAAAGTCATCCGCGTCCGCGATCCTGACCTGCACATCCCCATCCCCATACGCCCTCCGTCTCTCTTCCCTCTGAGTCTCCTCCAAGACCCGATTAGCATGTGCCAGACACGAGTCCACATGCGCCTCTACCACATCTGGGTCACCCTTGATGACCTGGAGACATACCGGACACACCCCCTCTCCTCGTCCCGTGGTCCTCCTGCTGAAATGGCTGTCCTCTTCCTCCCGGGTCATCTCACGCAGCTTGGTGTGCCGTTGTTTGCGGCGTTTCATGATCGTGTGGAGGGTCTTGGTCGTTTGGACCAGGATGTCGGTTGTGCTGGTAGAGGGGGCGGAGGACAGGGCACTAAGAGACTTGCGGGCTTTCAGGAATGACCGCCGAGATCGAGAATCAAGCCTAGGTATGGCTGGATAAATTGCACGAGTTTGATTCGCGGACAGGACTTACCCCTCCTCATTCACTTCTACAGCCTCCATGGAGCTCATGTTGCCTAGAATATCCTCCACCCTCTGCAACTCTAGCACTGCGTGCGCGCCCAAAAGCCGTACGGGGATGACTTCGTCGCAGACTGGACATGGCTTCGTCTGTGCGCGCTTAGCTTCGGCGTCTCATCAGCTTTCATATAGTTTGCAGGCGACGAAGACGCGCACATCTCTTTACGGGCGAGGCCGCGACCTCTTCCGGTGGCGGAGACAGCGAGGAGATACTCTCAGTCTCGGCGAGCATCCGTTTCTTCCCCCTGCACCCCTCACGGTTAGCTCAGTTTGAACCAGTCTGACAATGGTCCGTACTTTGCATCGGATCTGGAGGGCATGGCGGCGAGAAAGTGTTTGCAGATATATGTTCTGGTTTTCGACAGGCTTTGCAGGTCGTTTGCGACGGTCTATGACGAGGACTTGGTGATGGATTGGAGGCTGCTGTGTTGGATGAAGTGCCGGACGCGCGGGGGAAGCAAAGGCTTCCCGATCCCATCTGATCGATCACTGCAGAACGTGGCTTCATATAGACGGCCTAATATGGTAACAATTCAAGATCCTTGGTTGCGAGTCTTCACCGGAACATGATTATTATGCGCAAGTTCCGGCGTTCTCAGGTGGCTATCAAACGAGGCACGTTCTGAGGTCTCTTCCACTCGAGCGACGGCCGAATTGGATATCTGTCTTCACCTCGGAGGACGCATGATCTCGTGAAGACCGTCTTCCGAGGTATATCCGAACCATATACAGGAACCCCCTTCGCATGCACCCCAGCCACGGCAGCCCCCCTTGATTTTCCTGCAACAATGACCTTCGACAACATGAAGATGCTCGACGCCGACTTCGACGTAGAAGATGTTTTGTCCAGGATTCCGATGCCGGGCAAAATCAAACTGCTCACCGGCCTGGTGGGTACTGTCCTAGACGTTCGAACCGTCTCCGTTGACTGTGTATAGGGGTGGTGGCATACCGAACCTGTACCCGAGGTAGGGATACCCTCCATGAGGATGAGCGATGGTGTGTTTCCTCCCACCCCGCCGTAAGCTGTAACGCGCACAAACCTGATACTCCGACGCAGGGCCGAATGGCGTCCGAGGAACGCGATGTAAGCTACTCTGTTGACCCCAGACTGGGAGCAGGCTAACTTTCTACTCCGTTTAGTCTTCAACAGTGTACCCTCCAGCTGCTTTCCGTCTTCCACCGGCTTAGGCTCGACCTTCGACGATGAGCTTGCTTTTCAGGTCGGCAAAGCTTTGGCAGATGAATGCAAGGCCAAAGGTATGCATCGGACATAGGTCCACCCTATCTGAAAGTGATCTCTCACTGATACCATCAGGCTGCCATATCTTACTGGCGCCTACCGTCAATACCCAGAGGTCACCTCTCGGAGGCCGCGGCTTTGAATCTTTCTCTGAAGATCCCCACCTGAACGGTTCTATTGCTGCCGCTTACATTAATGGCTTGCAGTCTCAAGGAGTTGCTGCTACTATCAAACATTTTGCCTGCAATGACCAAGAGTTCGAAAGGTAGGAGGGTAGTATGAATTACGATTCAACACTTATGAAACTCTTTGCAGATTTTCCTCTGACAGTATGTCTTTCACTTTGTTACATTATCTCAGAAAATGCATTCGTTACAGGCGTCGTCAGCGAACGACCCTTGCGGGAGATATATCTTAAGCCGTTCCAGATTGCTCTCAAGAAGTCTAACCCGTGGGCGCTCATGACAGCGTAAGCCTCCGTTGCAATGAAAGAGACACTTGCCCGAGGCTGTACTGACTTCCTAATAATGAAGCTACAACCGTCTTAACGGAACTCACTGTTCCGAGGATAACAAGCTGTTGCAAGATATATTGAGAAAGGTAATGGCCAGCAGTCAAGGGTGTGGAAGCGCTACTCACACCTTTGCAGGAATGGGGCTATGAGGGACTCATTATGAGTGACTGGACAGGTGTTTACAGTACCACCGAAAGTATCAAAGCAGGCTTGGATCTTGAGATGCCGTATGTAATGACCCTGCACGCGATTCAGCAGCTGCTTACCGTACCTAAGTGGTCCCGCTTATATGCGAGGCAAGGCCGTAGAACGTGCCCTCATTGGAGAGAAGCTGTTCCCTAGCGACATCGATGACCGAGTGCGAAAGGTATGTCACTGGAAACCGGCATTCCTTGCGGAGTCCGTGATTAAAGGTGGACTATTAGATCCTCGAACTGCTCAAGCGAGCATACAAATCGGGGATACCATTTGACGGCCCCGAAGAAGGCGTGGACAGTCCCCAGCTCCGCGCCCTCCTGCGTAAAGCAGCAGCGGACGCGATTGTACTGCTAAAGAACGAGAACAATGTGCTGCCGATCCCTACTTCGGGACCTAAGAAGATAGCAGTCATTGGTCCGAACGCGAAGCAAGCCTTCACCTCCGGAGGTGGGTCTGCGAGGCTCGCCTCTACTTACACAGTATCGCCGCTCGAGGGCATCACTGCAGCCGCAAAGGAGCTTGGTGCGACGGTGGAATACGCCATAGGAGCTACGTCGCATAGGTACCTCCCTTTGCTAGATGGCTATATCAAGCAGAATGATGGGAAGCCGGGTGCGCTGGTGGAGTTCTGGAATGAGAGCCCTTCGGCGAGTTTCCTCGATACGATGACGAATCTCCAAGAGACTCTGCCGGAATGCGCGTGGAGCATGCCTACGCTGGGTTCTAATTGTTTCTTGGCAGACGGGGTGGTAAGGACGGACTAATCATTATCGAAGTCTCTACGCACTGATGAGCTCCTAGGACGACAACAAGGTCAACGAGATTTGTTGGCTCCGCGTAAGCAATTTTTCTCAGTCTTTAACCTGCGTGCTTCATTTCATGCAATACACAGTATTCTACGATTTTCGTTCCCGACGAATCCGGCGACTGGGAGCTGGGCCTCAACATAGCCGGAAACGGCAACATGTTCTTCAATGGCACAATGGTGATCGACCTGAGCACCAACCCCGAGCAGGGCGAGTCTTTCTTCGGGTTGGGCACGGTTGACATGCGCGCTACCGTCAAGGGCCTCGAGGCGGGCAAGGAGTATCCGATTGAGGTGAGGCTGAGCAATGCTCAGTTCATCGGACGGGGTAGTCCATTCACCTGTCGGGGAGGTATACGGTTGGGAGCAATGAAATTCGTCGGGGAAGAAGAGGCCATTCAGGAGGCTGTCAAGTTGGCTAAGGAATCGGACGGTGAGTAATGATCATGCAGCCCCGTCGAGCTGGCGGCCTAACCCCTGATAATAGTGACTATTCTGGTTATTGGTCTCAACCACGAGTACATATATCCTCCTTGCACGAGATCTGGTCATTGACGCACCGTACAGCTGGGAGAGTGAAGGATTCGACCGTAAAGACATGAAGTAGGGACTAATGTTCCTAAGTATACGAGTTCCATTGATCTGTATTGGCAGGTTACCTGGCCTGACCAATCGTCTCGCATCTCAAGTTCTTGAGGCGGATTGTGACACAATTATCGTACATCAGTCGGGCACTCCCACAGAAATGCCTTGGGTCGATGGAGCCAAGACCTTGCTTCAGGTAAGCGCACCATGAGCCGCACCGGCAAGACTAATAGCTGTTGTAGGCCTTCTACGGAGGAAACGAACTCGGCAACGGATTAGCGGATGTGCTTTTCGGGAAGGTAAACCCGTCGGGGAAGCTATCTCTCACATTCCCGTGCGTATCAACTTTTAACTGCTGAGAAAGTGCTCACCTGCCCACAGTCAGCGACTACAGGACTCTCCTTCCTACCCATCGTTCGGGGAGAAGGGCGAGGGGTACGGGAAAGTATTATATAACGAGGTCTGTGTGACTGCATCGATAGTGTCATAGTCCACTAAGGTCTGCATCCGAAGGGCATTTTCGTCGGATACCGTGGATTCGAGATCAAAGACTTGAAGCCGATGTTCCCGTTCGGATATGGTCTATCGTACACGAGTTTCGGATATTCGGACCTTCAAGTCTCGCAGCCCACGCCTGAAGGGAATTTCACCGTTTCTTGCACAGTTAAGAACACAGGGAAACGTGACGGCGCCGAGATCATCCAAGTCTACGTATCAGACACAGCGTCCGCACTTCCGCGACCCGTAAAGGAGCTCAAAGGCTACGCTAAGGTGTGGCTCCAGGCCGGAGAGAGCAAAGTAGCGAGGATTGACCTGGACCGGGAGGCACTGGGATTCTACGATAATCGAAGGTCCTGCTGGATCGCTGAGGCAGGGGACTTTGTAGTACACGCTTGTGCCTCTTCCGCCGATATTCGTCTTTCCACTAGCATTGTTTTAGCCAAGACTCTCACTTGGACGGGTTTGTGATTCGTGAAGCCCTGTGGTACTTTGGAGTATACTCGATCCGCTCTGAATTACCCTTCGTTTCAGTTGACACGTTCCCAGAAAAGACGGACTTGATCGCAGGGCAAGTGCAGGCTGAGAGCTCGCTCAGCTGCTGCAGCTGCTCGGGCTGTGGCTTCGAAGATCGCCTATGATAGATCGGAATCTTTGTGTTGTTCCCACGGCCTGTAGGTTATAGGTCCCGGTTTACGGACCTGAAGCACGCGTCCCGACGCGGTGCTCCCTGTTGACCCTTCAAGTCACTCTTGTCTGGCTTATGCTGGTTGATCACAGTTGGAACCCTACGTGAGCTGACGGACGCGCAACATGGGTAAGCATGGTGACGATAACTGCTTGTTGCGTCCCTGACGTCTGGACCAGATTCCGCCATCTCCAAGCAGCTGGTGGACAAGATGTACGAGAAGCGGAAGGCGGCAGCCCTGGATCTCGAAAAGTAATGGTCCTGTATTTTTTGTGACCAAGAGAGTAATCCAACAAGTTGCACAGACAAGTCCGGGACTGTCACCAGCAAGGAGATGAACGGCGCATCAGCCAGATTATTGATCAACTCGTAGAGATGTTTAGCAACCCATCGAACCCACTACACGTGAGGAACGGAGGATTGATAGGTCTCGCTGGAACTGCTATTGCCATGGGCGTCCATATAGCTCCCTACATGGATAAATTCGTTGAACCTTTGCTGGTCTGCTTCACGGATCCAGAGAACCGCGTACGGTACTTCTCAGCGGAGTGCCTCTACAATGTTGCCAAAGTGTCGAAAGGGGAGATATTGGTATACTTCAATCCTATATTTGACGCTCTGAGCAAGGTAAGGCGTCGTATTGCTTCGAGGATGGACTGGCTCATGCTGTTCGCGTAGCTTGCGGCCGATTCGGAGCTTTCTGTGAAAAACGGTGCTGAGCTGTTGGACCGACTCTTGAAGGACATAGTGGCGGAGTCCGCCTCTGTTTATGTCCCTCAATATGCGGAGACAGAAAAGATATCAAAGGAGGCCGACGAGGGTGTTCTGGTACCTCATCCCGTAGACGGTCCGGGCGGGTATCCTGGGGCTAGAAAGGCGTTCTCCCTGGCTCGGTTCATCCCTTTATTGAAGGAGCGAATTTATGTCATCAGCCCTTTCACCCGCAGTTTTCTCGTGTCCTGGATCACAGTCTTGGATTCTGTACCAGAGCTAGAACTCGTGACCTATTTGCCGGAGTTTCTGGATGGTCTATTGTAAGTCTCGTGTATCTCATGCTGCCGGAGCCTGATGTATTAGGTCACTCTAGAAAGTACTTGTCCGATCCCACCGAAGATGTAAAGATCCAGACTGAAAACGTCCTTGCGGACTTCCTTCGAGAGATCCGCGATGTCACCCTTGTGCGCAAGCGCAATGAGGAGCAAGCGCGCCTGAAGCAGAAAGCTGATGCAGCTGAATCCAAATCACAGAATGACGGTGAGAAGAATTCCTCGTCTGATATCACCCCAACGCATACGGAGAAAGCTATGTTCATCTCGGAAAGGGAAGACTCAATTGCTGGATACGACAGCGATGAAGCTACGAAAGAGGACTTGGGGTCTACATCTGAATTGCGGGATACAGGCGGTAAGTGTGCCTCGCTGTTGCAACAACTGCGTGCGTCTCATCTATCCAAGCATGGATTCCTGGACAAGGGGTCAAGATCGATTACGCCGCCATAGTCGACATACTCATCAGTCAACTTGATGGTGACCGTCAGTAATTCCGATGTTTTACGACCGCAGGAATTCTCCACTCATCTTTTATCTCGTCCCCCATTACAGACGACGAAATCCAACAGTCGACCGCCCTAAGGTGGCTCGCAGAGTTCTTAAACTTCGCACAGGAAGTGATAGTACCTTTTACGCCACGGCTCATCCCAGCCATCCTCCCGAACCTCGCTCACCATGTTCCGATGATCCAATCCGCCGCCAATCGTACCAATCAGCTTCTCCAGAAGGTCATCCAAAACCTACCTACTCCGGACACCGACGCCCACCCAGCACCTGCCGAGCGATTCACTTCAACACGGCCTGTTCCATCATCACCAACTCCTCTGGCTATGTCACCGCCTCCTACGCGGCACTCATCTGTGGGAAAGGATCCCAGTGTGCCAGAGATGACTCCTGTAGACAACGCCTCGGATGGATCTGGCCCGTCTTTGCAATCAGAGCGACTGACTACAAAATCGAGAACGAACACTCAGCAGTCCGAGATTTCAGCTCTGAATCCCGTGGGTCCGTCGCAACTGGAACTGAACAGGCCGCATTCACCGAGTATCAGCATGTCCCCCACGCAACTAAGCCCGTCAGATCCGGATCCGTTTGACTATCAGGCCACCGTGAATGCGCTGACTATCCAATTTCTGAGTGAACACGAAGAGACTCGCGTGGCGGCTATGAAGTGGCTCATCATGTTGCATCAGAAGGCTCCTAACAAAGTATGTTGCTCCTTATTATTTAGTGGCTCTCCTCACGATGATTACCAGCTCTTGACCATGGACGATGGCACGTTCCCCGCCCTCCTGAAGACATTATCAGATTCTTCTGAGGAGGTCATCAAACATGATCTGCAATTGATTGCCCAGATATCCTCCACATCGGAAGAGTCATACTTCAAGTCTTTCATGATAAATCTTCTTGAATTGTTCAGCACAGATCGGCGACTGCTGGATGCTCGAGGTAGTCTTATCATCCGGCAGCTCTGTGTCAACCTTAGTTCCGAAAGAATATACCGAACATTCGCGGAAGTCCTGGAGAAGGAAGACGTGAGTGACTTCTAATCGTACTCCTCAAACTGTGGTAAGACTTGCTTCTCTAGGATCTTGAGTTTGCGAGCGATATAGTGCAGAAACTTAATATCATCCTAATCACTGCTCCTGAACTGGCAGACTTCAGGAGAAGACTGAAAAGCCTTGAGACCCGGGTAAGAGCTCCGACCTTACTCGTTTGCCGCCGCGTGCTCATCGAGCTAGTACAGCAAGATGGTCAAGCACTGTTTATCACGTTATATCGTTCATGGTGCCATAACGCTGTAGCAGTGTTTTCACTTTGCCTTCTAGCACAAGCATATGAGCATGCATCCAACCTTCTGCAAATATTGTATGTTTACGCTCACGCCGATTTCAAGCTTCGACTGAGGCATGGAATAGTGCAGATTTGGAAATCACTGTGCAATTGCTTGTGCAGATCGATAAACTGGTACAACTCATCGAATCTCCCGTGTTCACGTGTATGTGGTAACCCTGAAAGGCATGCGCGCAACTGCTGATAGACGTCCCTGGACAGACCTTCGACTGCAGCTTCTGGAACCTGAAAGATACCCTCACCTCTTCAAGTGTCTGTATGGGCTCCTGATGCTCCTGCCCCAAAGTTCCGCTTTCATTTCTTTGAGAAATCGACTGATGGCGGTGAACTCTATTGGGTTTCTGCACATTCCTAACAAACCGTGAGTGCAGCATTGAATCGTGAGGAGGTACCGCGGCTGCAACTGATGTTTGCAGGTCCGCTGCAGCTTTTTCATCCCGATCAAAGATAATCAATCGGGACGAGATCAAATGGCAGGAATTACTGTCCCATTTCAGATCAGTGCAAGCTAGGCACGAGAAGGCTCGTAGGCAAGCCGTTGGTAGCGATGCTCCGTCCTTCCCGGCATTCCAAGCCGGAGACAAGCCCAGTGGTGCTAGCTCGAGTTCCCAACAAGGCTCCACGACGCGTCCCCCGGTTCGTCGAAGAGTTACAGGGGAAGTTCCTCCTTCACCACCTCCCCCTGCGAGGGGCGGTGGCAGTATCCTTTCGCCCCTGAACCCCAGAGCACGGGGAGCCAACGGCTTGCTTAGTTCTGCTCTGACTAGCTCATCCGCTAGACCTGCGAGCCCCACCGCGTTATTGCAGCAAGGGCAGTCAAAGGCAAAACGGACGCTTAGCTTGAGTAGGAAGACTTGATGTATTTATCCATGCTATGTCCAGGGTTTATTATAGGCTCATGAGAAACAGTACTCTACGCTGCATTGTGTCTCCCCTGATGCTTCTGTTCCCATAATCCCGATTGTGTAGCGGTCTTCGTTCATGTCTGAGGGTACAGGAGATTCCGCTTGATGACTTCGATGTCAGTACCCGCTAAACCGATGTACTGCCTAACATATGCTTCTGGACCTCCGTACTTTTCTCGCAGAAGTGCGAGAAAAGCAATCATGGTCTCATGGCTTTATTCAAATGTTAGTAAGAGTGACCGAATCTCGTGGAGTACTTTACCGGCAAGTAAACATGTTCAAAGCAGCCTCATTATTCTCAGCGAACATGGACACCTTTGCTAGTCGTGCCATCACCATAGCCCGAGCTGGCTCGCGTCCGACACGAGTTAAACTGTAGTCCTCCGCGACTATTTCATCATCGACTCCGGCTAGCTAGCACGAGCGCCGTATGAGCACCAGACGACATCCGGTAAGGTAGTGCTGTACCTTGAGCAGAATTGCTGCTATAACACCAGTCCGATCCTTCCCCGCTGATCATATGTCAAGCCGGACATTATCCTGGAGGGCAGTGTGGACCAGGCAATGACGAACCGGTGCAATGAAATAGCAAAGCATCATTAGGCCTATCCCTGATGTGGCGAAGGATAGCACCGAAAGCAACACCACCATGATCGAGGATTTGCGAATAGAGTTCCATGAAAGCCTAATAGTTGAACATGATCACGACGCACTCGCAGATATAGTTGCATGAATCACCTCTGTCTTCCCACTTGCGTACAGCTTGTAGCGCCTATGTAACTGCACTTAGGGAGTTGAGGCGGGAAGGGAATCTTGATGCACGCACTTACTTGGCCATCATCTCAGGACTGTAATCCTCTTTCTGGAACACAGGAGCATGGATGATGTCGATCCCAGGAATGTTCGGAAGTGGCGTATTGTACTTCTCCATTTCTGTGTCCGACCTCAAATCGTAAACAGTGGTGACGCCCAAGGCCTTTAGCTGTTGTTTTCCTAGCCGAAGCAAGCTTTGCTATGCATACGTCGCGACCGACTGGTAAGCTGGCAGCGCACCATCCTCCGTAATGCCGGATATCTCTCCTGAACGATACACGAAGCCCCGTCTTACAATCACACCTGAGGTTGACGACGGGTATCCTCCAAGATCTCTGATGTTGTAGACTCCATCGCACGCGACAAACGGAGGGCGCGAAAGCCTTTCCGCTACATAGGCAGGATCGAGCGGCTCCAGGTCCATGATCAAGGGTAATTACAGGCCGAAGCCACCGTAGGCCTAAGGCACGCCTTACAACAGAGGAATTTAGGGCCGGCGTTTTCGCGTATGGCTAATTAGCAGTACGCGTCGCGTCAAATCCTATTACCACCTCACATCGTGTCTACCATGGAATTCATGGGATTATCCTCACCGCAAGCACCGCGCTCGTCACTACCGCCCAGCAGCGCTCCTGTTGCTTCCCAATCCACGAATGGCACTCCAAGACGGACAAATCAAACTGCTGATGCCCTGGCATTGGACGAAGCGGAGGAAGTGGGAGAGGATGAGACCGGGGCGCGTCGAAGAAGACGTCCACGTACTCAGTTGAATGCAGATGTCCCGGTGGTGAAGGATGCAGTCGGAGAAAGCGTGGCAGAGGCTTTTGAGACGTTCCTCAGAACGTGAGCTTACGTCCTATTCCTCCGGCTTACGCTGAGCTTGTTCCATAGATACACTGAGGAGGTCGCCTTGCCGCCAACACCTGCATCGGATGGAGACGTTCCAGCTTCCTCGGAGAGCGATCTCATTTACATCCAGCAAATCCATACCATGCGAGAGTACGAGCTCACCACTTTATACGTGGATTATGGGCACCTCTTGCAGAAAGACGACGTGCTGGCGGACGCTATCCAAAAGCAATACTACCGATTTCTTCCATACCTGCGACGTGCTCTCCATAATCTCGTCGCTCAATATGAGCCCGAGTACCTGAAAATTAATCCCACTGCAGCGACTACCGACTCCGCCAACCTGCAATCCCGTGAATTCAGTGTGGCGTTCTACCATCTACCTCTGGTATCCGGGATCAGAGATCTTCGAACAGATCGGATCGGCACCCTCATGAGTATCAGCGGGACCGTGACCCGGACGAGCGAGGTTAGACCTGAGCTTCTGTACGGGAGCTTCATATGCGAAGTCTGCGGTGGCTTAGTGAATGAGATCGAGCAGCAATTCAAATATACGGAGGTACGTCTAATTTTTCCTAAGAGACCTTCTCCGCTGACAGACAAACCAGCCGAGCCTTTGTCCAAACCCCACTTGTGGCAATCGAGTAGCGTGGCAATTGCAGATTGATTCGTCGAAATTCACAGACTGGCAGAAAGTCCGAATACAGGAGAACCCGTCAGAGATCCCTACAGGATCCATGCCTCGCTCGCTCGACGTGATCTTACGTGGAGAATTGGTCGAGCGGGCAAAGGCCGGTGACAAATGCGTCTTCACGGGTACTTTCATCGTCGTACCTGACGTCGGACAACTGGGATTGCCCGGGGGTAACAAAGCTGAGCTTATGAGGGAGTCAAGTAGAAACGCCAACGCAGCAACGGCAGGAGTTGGCGGTAACGGCGTAACGGGGCTGAAGAGTTTGGGGGTGAGGGATCTACAGTACAAGACTGCTTTCCTTGCGTGCATGGCGCACGACGCCGATGGAAGGGTAAGACTCCACCAATAGACAAGAAGCCATCCCCTAATTGCTTCCCCACCACAGGCTGGAACGAATATCCGCGGTGAAGAAGACGAGGGTGACGATGCCGAGGCATTCGCCAGGTCACTAACCGAGCCGGAGTTCGACGAGCTCAAGCAAATGCTCGAGTCAGACCACATATATTCGCGTTTGGTCGACAGCATCGCGCCCACCGTCTACGGGCATGAGATAGTGAAGAAGGGTCTCCTCCTGCAATTGATGGGGGGAGTACACAAGCAGACTCCCGAAGGCATGCATCTGCGTGGCGACATAAACATCTGTATAGTCGGCGATCCGTCAACTTCAAAATCGCAATTCCTTAAGTGAGTAGACATTCACATCCGTCGTCGCACAATATTTATGAGTACTTCAGGTATATTTGCTCCTTCCTGCCTCGTGCAGTCTATACGTCAGGGAAGGCGTCTTCTGCGGCCGGTCTTACTGCAGCAGTTGTGAAGGACGAAGAGACAGGTGACTTCACAATCGAAGCTGGTGCATTGATGCTCGCCGACAATGGCATCTGTGCCATCGACGAGTTCGACAAGATGGATATCTCGGACCAGATCGCTATTCACGAGGCGATGGAGCAGCAGACCATCTCCATAGCAAAGGCCGGTATCCATGCAACTCTCAACGCAAGAACATCCATCTTAGCTGCAGCAAATCCTATTGGTGGTCGCTACGACCGCAAGAAGACGCTGCGCGCCAACCTCGCTATGACTGCACCTATTATGAGTCGGTTTGATCTATTCTTCGTGGTGCTCGACGAGTGCAATGAGGATAGCGATTTGAATATCGCACAACACATCGTAAACGTCCATCGGTATCAGGATCAAGCAATTAATCCCGAGTTCAGCACGGAAGCACTGCAGAGGTACATTCGATACGCACGGACGTTTAATCCAAAGGTATCGATCACTCCTATCCGCTTGCAAAGCAGTACTTACGCCTGGCTGTATCTTTGCCAGCTTACCCCTGAGGCAGCAGACGTTCTCGTGGAGAAGTACCGTATCCTAAGGCAAGATGATGCAACGGGAGTAGGCAAAAATTCATATCGCATCACCGTCCGTCAACTGGAGAGTATGATTCGATTGAGCGAAGCCATCGCCCGGGCACATTGCACGAACGAGGTGGGCATGGTTCCCTGGGTAGAAGCACTAGATGATAACTGATGGCGAGTATTGCAGATTGTTCCAGCGTTCGTCCGCGAAGCATTCTCACTCCTCCGACAATCTATCATACACGTCGAACAAGATGACATAGACTTCGACGAGGAAGAATTAGAAGGCGAGCGGGAAGGCGACGGCCGACCGAAAGTCACTGGAGCAGCTGACGAAGAGAGTCAAGACGTTGAGATGGGCAATACCGAAACGGATCAGGATGGATTCGCGGATGCAATGCCCAACGGTGTGGCAGGAGCAGCTGGCATCAACGCCAGAGTATCTGCCTCTCCCGCCCCAGCTGGAGGGGCGCCAGTCAACGGCATGAATGGTCATGCTGCCGAGCCACGGCGTCCAAAGCGTCGTATGGTCATCACGCATGACAAGTATATGACCCTACAGAGCCTCATTGTTCTGCATCTTTCCTCGGTCGAGCGGGAAACAGGGAAGGGTATGGACCGCGATGAGCTCATCGACTGGTACCTCGAGCTGAAGGAATCTGAGATACAAGACATGGAAGAGCTGGAGTACGAGAGGGAGCTTATAACGAAGATGTTACGAAAACTGGTCAAGGTTGGTTCTAGCTGCACCGTCCTGGTCGTTCGTTCGATTGACCATCCCCTTTGTAGGACAACTACTTAATGCAAGTGAGGGGGGATGTCCAGGAGTCCTTACCGATGTCGGGGACAGAAGAGACAGGAGCTTCATCATCTGCGCAAGATGAGAATGTCCGCGTGTATTATATGGTGCATCCTTCGGTTGATACAGAGGGATCTTCATCGCTTTCATGATTTCTGGTCCGCTTCACTGCTATTCAAGTCTGTATCTTCTGCTCCCTGTTTCTCAGTGTCCCGGTTTGTATTATTGATATGAGCATAGTAGTCGTTCAAGCTAGTCACAGTCGAAGGTCCATCATGATCTCCCGTCCGAGTCCTCAACTAACTCGGCATCACTATTGGTCCCGAACCCCAGGATTACCATATCGGGGTAAGTCAGAGCCTCTATCTTAGTCCTCGGTCCGCGGAGAAACACTCGTTGCAATTCCCCACTCCTTAGAGTTCCCGCGCAGTTGCTGCCTGGACTGGGACGCGCGGCTCTTATGCCTTCTTGAACATCCGGGCTTTCTAAAATCTAGGCGTCACTGTATCTAGGGCTGTAGTCTCATGTCGACGGATTCACTCATTGTGCCGACCCTCATACCGAGCGGGACTCTCCAGTTCGCCACTATATCATCTGATGGAACTGTGCAAGACGTGATAGACGCGCTTAAGGATTTAGAAGAAGTACGGGCAGAGGTCCTGGGTGACCTCCAAGATGAAGGCTGGGCAATGCAGAGGGTGCGAAAGGAGGCGAATGGGCGAGCATGGGAGGAAGAGGAGCTGGACGCTCTCGGAGATGGTTCGTAAAATCGTAGGAAATGCTCAAGTTACTGAGATGCTATGTAGGCATTGTGGATGCCTCCGAGCAGGTTGCTCCCCTGGTCTCCAAGACACCCCAGAGCCCTACCGGCCAGCGTCATTTCTCCGCTTTCCCTCTAACGTCTCATCTGCATGCCCCAGGTTTGAAGCTTGTATCACTGAATCCTCTCCTTTCACTGTCGGTGTCTTTCTTGCGAGTACCCGAGATATATGATGGCTTCCAATGGAAAGTCTTCATCGCGCGAACTACCACCATCCAGGACATTATGGGAGCGGTGATTGAAGAGCTCGGCTTAACTAAGGCTTTACCTGTACCCGGCGCTGGAAATATTGACTATGTCTTCGAGGAAGTGTGGTCCGACGGTCAAGCCGAGAGTACGTGCTCTGGTCTCTACTTGTCACCGTGCATGTTATTCAACTCTGGACTAGGATATTCGAGGGTTCCTGCTTCATACCTTGTGCTGAGTCTGGTCCAAGCACCTCTTACTCCAAATCCCCTATCTAGCTCAGCAGTTCGGAGCTTCCGATTCTGCGTACCGGATGAATGGTACCGAAGGTCAAATGCCCGTTCAGTGTCTTCATCGTCGTTCACTCCCTCCCAAGCCACAATCAGACGATTGGCGGACTTGGAGGAATCCGAGGAGGAGGACTGTGAAGAGGGCGACGGTACATTGAAGCAGGAGGACAGACCTGAGTCTCCTGTTCCTGCTTTCTCACCGACAGGAACCCAAGGCTCCGGTGACTGGAGGAGCACTATATCGCAGAACCGTCTTTCTAGTTTATTCGACAGCTGGTATAGCACTTCGCCGTCGTCCAGCGTTTCTTCACTACCTGACAAGCGGAAGAGTGTCAGCGAGCCAAAGCTAGTTGAGCACAAGAGCGGCAATGGAATCATCAGCAAAATCGTTGCGGAACCAGAACCTGAAGAGGATGAAGGTGAACCTGATCCTACCGAATTCGAGCTAATGCTGGTGCGTACCCGAGTATGCTTGATTTGGATTTATCTTACCCCGAGACATGTTAGGACGAATTGGGTCTGAAGGGAGCAAAGCGCGCCGAAATGTATAAGTTGCCGGCCGAACGTAAGCGGTATCTCATACAGCAGAACAAAGCGTTCCGCGCCGCCACGCTCTCTAAGGCTGCGTCGAAGTCTCAGGCACGGCAGCTCGCCGATGCCTCATACTCAGCGTCGTACGGGCCTGCAAGCGGTGCCGGCCTGCTGCCTCGCCTCGTCCCTCAATTGACAGGAGACTCCGGCATAATGAAACGCTTCTCGATGGTGGGCTGGGGTACCGGTGGTTCTGCTCCTTCGGAAGCGCAGGAGGCTCAGAAGTCGAGTGAGAGAGCCTCTAACACTAAATCGCTCAGGATATCTGAAGATCCCCTACCGTTGAAACCTCAGAGCACTGGTGGACTATGGTCGAGCTGGTGGGCGTCATCGGGCGGAGACGCCTCTAGCGGTAACGCGAAGGGTCAGAATGCTAAGACACCGCGGTGGTATGTGGAGATGGTTCAGTCTTCTAAAGTAACAGACATGAAACTCGTCAAACACTTGATATCGCTCCGGGTGCACTTGTCGACTGCTCAATTAGACTGGATTGAGGAGTTTGTCAACGATGAACAAGGCATTGACGTCCTGGGAAACTTGCTGTCTGGCCTCGTTGGTAAAGGCGGCAAGCGGAAGAAGCTCTCTGATGTCGAGGCTACCGTCCTTTTGGAGCTGGTGAAATGCTTGCGGGTACTCTTGAATACTGAGGTAAGATATAACAACATATCAACGTCTTGTGGTCGTACTGACATCCAGTAGCCCGGGTTCAGCCGCGTACTATCGTCCCCGACTATCATTACGCATATCGCCTACTCCCTCCATGATTCATCGTATAAACTACGGACACTGGCGTCCGAAGTCCTCGCCGCTATATGTGTCCTTAACCTGAGTGAAGGTCATAGAGCAGTGCTCGCCGCCATGTCAGACTACCGAGTTGCATTCGACGAGGCCTTCCGATTCGAGGAACTTATTGCGTCTTTACGGTTGCCTGATAGTGAACTTGATGGGGAAGCAGCAGCTTCGTCAGATCCAGGTGGTGATGATGAAGGTATATGGGATGCTCGTGTGGCTTCTATGTCCCTGGTCAACGCTCTCACCAATTGTCCCGATTCATTGGAGGAACGCATTCTACTGCGAGACGAGTTTACTCGACGAGGTTTGAACGAGGCCATCGTGGTAAGTTCTGCTATTCATTTCATTACTCCTCGTGTTTATTGACTTGCATATCTAGGCACTCCGATATGTTAGTCCGCCCGATCCTTTACTGACGCAACTCGACGTCTATACAGAGGAGAAATTCGAAGATGAGGAAGACATGCGCGAACGAGCTCGCAAGCTGATGCGGGATGGCTCCGGACACCAAAGAGAGTCTTCCGAAGGGACACTTATTCTAGATGAATTGATCCAGGCTGCGAAGTATCAGCATGACCTATATCCCACTGTCATAAAGACCTTGAAGTTGTATTGCATGGTCTTGCAGAGAGATATCGATACGTACGTGACACACTAACGTGCATGTGCTTCGCCCATTGAATCTACGCAGGGGATTCAAATCCGAGTTGGTCGCCATCGTCGACGGTTTCCTGGAGCAAATGCTTGAAATGGATAATCTGTACGTATGCCAACCATGTCCGGCCAGGAGACTAACGCCAGCATGACATGTGAGTAGTACTGAAGGGTTACAGATGGCCATGAAGCGGTTCCTGGCTTCGATTGAACACCTAACAGGAGAACAACTTGACGTCTTATCCTCGTCTGGATTGGGTTCGGTAGAGGAGGTAGAAGCCCTGCGTCGCAGAGTCGAGGAATTGATCCAGGAGGTAAGCGAGGATGTAAATTTCTTGTTACAAGTTCTGACTTCGCGCTGTCAGCGTACAGCTCTGCACGATCAGTTGGACGAACAGACTGCAGAGCTCAATACCTTAAAGGCGCTTCCCCTTAGCATTCCAGTTCCTCAACCCAAGAGCCTAGGTAAAGGCGGGCAAGAGGTTAGATTTTCGCCTGACTAACTCCAGGACGCCTGCACTCATTACTACCAGTCTCAGAATTTCCATGGCCTAGTTCAGCGTCTGATTCAGAAAGAGAAGCAAGTTCTCCAGCTGCAAGGTGAACTGCAGCGTCTTAAGGCTCAGAATCCTAACGATGGCAGAGAAGCGGTGAGTTTAACTGAGTAATATGTCTATTCTGTCCATTAATTGGCTATGAAGGAGGACCGTGCGAGACGTGACAGGGCGAAATGGAACGCACTCAGCGATGAGATAGCCAAACTCAAGATTAAGGTAAAAGACTCGCATAATCTGTCCCATGCATCCCTAATGCTCGGGTGACAGAACGAGGAGCTTGAGAGCGGCTGGACCTCGAAAGATAAGGAGGTGATTTATTTGAAACGAGCCCTCGAGTCCGTGTACTCTCGTTTTCGAAGAGAGGAAAATCGAGAGTCGGATGTAGACCCACAGGTCATCGCGACCCGAGCAATCGAGAGTCTAGCTCAGAAAGACGAAGAAATCGCCTCCCTTCGTTCCCAAATTTCTGCACTTGAGTTGCAATTAGCTTCCAAGCCAAAGTTCATTACGGAGAAAGACTACAAATCTCAGGTTGCTCCACCCCCACCACCACCTCCACCAGTGAGGCCTAAGCCCTCCCGTGCGAATTCGGTCATGTCACCTCCATCGACCCCTGGACCTTCGGTGCCTCCTCCTCCTCCTCCTCCTCCACCACCACCACCTCCTCCGCCCCCTCCGGCTCCGGTTGTGCATTCAGTTACAGAGGGTGATGTTCTTCTTTTTGGATGCGGTGATACATCTGCTGACACTAGCCTACTGTGTTATCCTATCTAGCTACAAAGTCTCCCCATGGGGCTCCGCCGCCGCCACCACCACCACCACCTCCCCCTCCTCCGCCATTTCAGTCCCATGGAACAGCTCCTCCTCCGCCTCCACCTCTAACAGCGCCACCCGGTCCTGGTGGCCCTCCGCCCCCGCCCCCGCCTCCGGGGTTTAGGAGCTTCTCCAAGCCTGTATTGAACAAATCGTCGAAGCGCCTCAAGCCCTTCTTCTGGAACAAGCTACCCGATCCTGCCTTGAGTTCAACTGTTTGGAATGAAGTGGGAGCGACTACGATGTTCAAGATGGATGATCTTGAAGCGACCTTCGCCATCGATAATTCCCAGTCGACATCCTCGCAACTGGTTGCAAGTCCTACCAGGAAGCAAGCTGTTACCACGCTCTTAGATATCACCCGGGCCAACAATATAGGTAGGTTGTTTCATGCACAATGACTGGATTGAACCTCGATGCTCAATCCCTTGCATAGCCATCATGTTATCTCGTATTAAGCTCGGATATCCTGATATTCGGAAAGCCCTGCTGGATGTAGACGACTTCAAGTTGTCAGTTGATGACCTGAAAGCCATCAGTAAACAATTACCTACAGCAGAGGAGGTCAGTTTCGAAGAGAAATGTCAGTATTTGTCTGACTTGACCTTTACCCCAGATGAGCCGGATCAAAGACTTCGGGGACGTGAGCAAGCTAGCAAAAGCTGATCAGTATTTCAACGAAGTAAGGTTGGCATCTTGGCGAAAGTAAAAGGCAATACTAACTATGTCTAGATCATGACGATTCCACGACTTTCTGAACGAATAGAATGCATGCTGTATCGACGAAAGCTTGAACTGGACATTGAAGAAGTCCGACCCGAGCTGGATATTCTGCGCAACGCATCTCAGCAGCTTAGGTCATCGAAGAGGTTCAAGCAAGTACTTCAGGTTCGTGCCTCACTGTCGACTTATCTGCCGAAGATGAACGTTCGGTTAGGCTATTTTGACCGTTGGTAACGCTTTGAATGGATCGACATTCCGAGGAGGCGCTCGTGGATTCCAGCTGGAAGCTCTTCTGAAGGTATAGTGAACTGTATCATTGATCACACCTCACTGAGGATGCCTTCCTGCAGCTGAAGGAAACGAGGACTGTCAAAGGAGGGCCCGAGTGTCCTACACTCTTACACTACGTCGCGAAGGTACTCTTGCGCACAGATCCGTCATTGGTGACGTTCGCCGATGAACTGCCCCATCTTGAAGCAGCAGCACGAGGTTTGTTTTGTTTTCCCAAATCATCTTCCTGCCAGGCTGACCGTTATAATCTAGTGTCCGTGCAGACTGTCGTCACGTCTGTGAACAGTCTTACTTCGGGCCTCGGCCGTGTACAGCAGGAGGTCCGAAACTTACAGCAAGCAACGACGCCTCCCGGTGATAGGTTTATCGTTGTCATGCAGGTTCGCCTCGCCCGCCACTGCTGGTTTGCAGAGTCTCACCAAGACATGCCACATAGCCATTCATATCACAAGTCACACCAAGTGTGAATGCTCTGAAAAGCATGGTGAATGTAGTTGAGAGAGAACTCCGATCACTCCTTCTCTACTATGGAGAAAATCCCGATTCCTCCGACGCGCCAAAGTATGAGGACTTCTTCGCACTGGTCGTAACTTTCTCGTCGAATTTGCAGGTAAGACTGACTGATTGAACGTGAGGCGATGTTTTGACTGGGTGATTAGAAAGCAGCCTTGGAGGTTCATGATGCTGCGCCGAAACTTGCGCCGACTGCGTCTTCCGTGTCGGTCTTCGAGGAAGAGTCGGACAAGACACCAGAATCAGTCAGTGTCGCGGCTATCAACACTCGTTTATCGTCTAATTTCTCTGGGCAGACCATCAAGGGAAGCCAGGACGGACAAACGTTGAGGCCACCTCCGGATTCTCAAGGTCGTGTCGGAGGTCTCTCAGTTGGTCGCGGAGACCTCGACCAGGCTATACGAAGCATGCGGACTGGGAAGAGACGAGCACGTCCCAACAGGGAGCGTCCCCTGAGCAAGATATTCTTGGACGGTTCAAGGCAAAGTCGTATATTCGAATGACAGGACATGTTGTTCGGATCTCTTGGGTCTCTACCGCCATCTCAGGATTCTGTCGTTTACAGCTCCATCACATCATATATTTACCATATATTTCATGCTCTATATACGTCTATATACAGTCAGTGGTTAAGGGGGGACACTTCGTCGCAGCGGCGAACGCAGTCCAGGAAGAGTGCGAAGAAGCCGTTTACCTTCAGGAGGTTATTGTGAGCAGGCAAACCTGTGAAATGAATGGCAACCTACATCAAGAGACTCCGTAACAAGGCAGTTCTTACCAGTCGCACCCCAGGAGTTATCGGTCGAATGATAGCCCCAGACGTCTACAACCGTCTCCCCAGACGTGCTATACCGTATCAATATCGAAGAGTTATGTTGTAGAATGATACTCACTGAGCGCCGCTCAATTCTACGTTAACTCTATAGCGTTTGCTTGAGAATAATTCGGGTCGACAAACATATGCAATAGTCAGTGCATCATGGAGAGGGGGACCGTCTATGAATCCGAAAGTGGACTTGTAGGCTTCAGTAAAGAAATTGATTAGAGTGGAAAGGGTGTGACGGAGATTGGTCTGCGGTTTAGGCAAAGCTTCGGATGGGGCGGATCCTGGCGCTAGTAATTCGCAGTGCCAATCTCTAGTCACGATTGCAGTATGGGTAACATTCAGTGGGATCATGACCTTCCTGACGGGCACATCGAGGACGATTTGCGCGGCTTCAGCTTGAGTCGGGGTCTCATGAGTAGCTACAGCACTTTAGGCAAGAAAAGCAAACTCACGATCGCACAGTATGTTGAATTCTGTATGATATGTCAGAAACGCCGCCGGGAGAGTATAATGGGAGGGACCCACCTGCTACTGCTGAACGATTGCCGATACCTACCCCTCCGCCCATGAAGACGAACTCTTCGACGGAGTCAAGTAAATCCGGATAAACGCTCACGAAAAGCGCAATGTTCGTCAATGGTCCGGTCGATATGATTGTTATCTTCCGAGAGCGATCGGTCAGGATCGCTCTCGCTATGCCCTCCACAGCTCTGACTGCTTGGTCCTTTGCTCCCAGGCGCATCAGGACAGCCTCGCTGGTAGGTGAAGGGAGCCCTTCAACTCCCCCGAGGCCGTCAAGACCATGAATTTCTGGATCGTGTCTCGCTGGTCGAATCAAAGGCTTGGTGGCACCCGGATATACATGTACGTCTTCTGGTGCGCCATAAGCGTATAGACACCGTGCAGCATTTATCTCAGTGCACTCCGCGCTAGCATTACCGTGAACCTAAAGCGATGCTAATTAAATCCTGTATCGGCATGTCTAGGATAGACAAGCAACCTATGTTACGGCACAAATGATTCTTACCGTCGAGACACCCAGGAGGCGGAGATTGGGACAATGCAGAGCCAGGAGAATCGCAGTAGCATCATCATGTCCCTAAGTGCGACTCGTCAAGTACCGCCATAAAGCAGAGCTGCTTGAGATGAGTGACGCACCGGATCTGCGTCCAACCAGATGTAGCGCATGTTGAGTACTGCAAGGAGTACTGAGTGCCTTCAGGGATGCAGAAGTGGACAAGGCCAGATAACCGTAGATTGAGCGGTGTTCGAATGTATTCCGAAAGCACTCCGCGATCTTCTACTGACCCCAATTTTCGGGCCCAGTGGCTATTGTCAATACCTGGTTTACCTGAGGTGACGGTTTCTCGATTCCATCTAAAGGCGTATAGAAGGTGTATGCTCTCATCTTTCATCAGCAACCCGACGACAACACGACCATCCATAAGAATATAAGGGAACGGAGAATTACAAGCCAGCACTGACTAGATTACGCGGTGGTATAGGGCTTATACTCATACCCCCAAATGACGCACCAAGACCATCCGTATCGTCCTGGGTCGCGTCGGAGGTAGGTATGGCCGGACCTTGGGCAACGTCCCCTTCATCCTCCTCCTCCTCCCCCTCGTCCTCCTCCTCGTCATCTATAGCCACGGACGACCATTCTCGATACACTCCTTCAATATAGGAGGCGGACTTGGGAAGCTTGTAAGGGTCAAACGGGAAGAAGGTATTCAGTTCAGCGTTGATGGAGTGCCCAAGGACAGCTGGATGGACGGCAGTCGCTCGTGACCGCGCGGAGTGAGTCCCTCGGTCGTTGCCAACGGGAGTCGAGGGACCGGAGCTATACCCCGTCTCATTGCGCCTATTACTTTCCATAATGGTGTAGCAGTAGATAAAGTCGGTGGCTTGCGAGACCCGAGCGAACTGTGTCACAACGTTTGCAGAGCAGACCTAAAAATCGCAAGGTTAACCAGATCCCGTAGTGGTAACTCGCTCTCACCTTCAGTGGGTTGAGGGGGGATGTGATGACACGTTGGATGACGCCTAGCTCGGGCATCCACTTCTTGGTCGGGGCGGACGCACCCACTGAACTGAGCTCGTCCATGTCCTCCTCTTCCTCCTCCACCAGATCCCGCCATCTAAAACAGAAAACGAGGAAGACCGCCTGGCATACAGCATAAAATACACTGTGGTTGCCCATACTCTGCGTGGGTGGCAGAGTAGTACCGGTCTGCATCGTCACGGCATCCATGATATCGATGTGGCTCTTCAAGAAGTTACACAGCACCGAGACTACTCGGCGGGTCCCCTCTCGATCAACGAACTGGGCTCTGCTCACGAAGCTGGCGATATAACTAGCGGCAGCAGCCCGTGTTACCACCGGCTGATCATCTTCCAAAAGAGCTTTGGATACTAGCATCCCTTGGAAGAGATCGCTGAACTCGGGGTCCAGAGAGGAATACCAAAATACCAGGAATTGCGTATACCGTGACTTGAAGGTGCGTATGATGGCACGGTCGAATATGGATAGAAGAGCGTGGAACTGTGCGCGGCGACGCGCTTTACCTCGTTCAAGAGACTCCGGGGATGGCGGTCTGTATGGCTCCGAGGGGGTATCCGAGGGAAAGAGCGGAGAGTCGGGGCGAGACGACATGGGTGATTGCACCAATGCCGGCAAGGGTGGCGTCGACGCATGTGTGCGATTGAAGTGGTCAAATATTAATTTGAGGATCGCATCCAGCTTACTGACCATGTCTTGAACGTGGCGAAAATCGGTAGGGACTTCGGGTTCCTCTCCCAATTCATCGTCGCCTCCTGCGTCGGATGATAGATCGCTGAAGTTATCTACGTCGTCCCCATCCTCGCTTTCCGACTCTTCATCGCTGCCCTCCTGGCCGACGACCGTATCGAAGGGGTCTAATTCGAATACTTCCTCTTGCTCACCGGCGCCCTCGAGCTCTTCGAGCTCCTCCAGTTCAACCTGGATCTCAACCTGAAGGGGAATTGAGTCTACAGGTATTACACGGCATATAACGAACACATACATCGATTTGCAGAGCACGATCGACGATTGTCGCCAATATCCGATCCGCCAGTTCCGGGCAGTAGTCCATGACCTGAAGAAGATTGCGAATATACGTAATCTGCGCAACTTGACTCTGCCGCTTGTGAGGGAAATTACTCAGAAGTAAAGGCTGGAGGGTCGACGGCAAGGTCGGGATCAAAGAGAGCAGGTGACGCAACAGATAGTGCTGACGTTCATAGACCACGCGGCGGGTGAGAGGACGGGATGACCCTTCGGGTAGGCTTGAATCTAACGCCTGGAGTCCGGATTCTACAAAGATACGTTCCAGCACAGTTCGCAGTCTAAGAAGCTGAATAACACACGATGAGTAAAGCCTCGGGTGATAGTGCCCAGCACGAGCGACAAGTATTCTGGCCGAGCGCTGACCAGCATTCCGATGAATGTCGTATATGACTTGACGAATGCGTTATCCATAGTCGTCCAAGGCAAGTTCACTATAGCTTCGACTAACGGAGCAAGGGGACGGTCCAGCCTGGAGACCACATGGGACAGAGCTAGGATCCAGAGACGCAATTGAGGGGATGGTGAAGGAGCCTCCCCAGAAGCAGAGTTTTTCAGGTTGAACTGGTCAAGGAGCTCATCG
Source organism: Gloeophyllum trabeum ATCC 11539 (assembly GCF_000344685.1). Classification (NCBI taxonomy): domain Eukaryota; kingdom Fungi; phylum Basidiomycota; class Agaricomycetes; order Gloeophyllales; family Gloeophyllaceae; genus Gloeophyllum; species Gloeophyllum trabeum. The sequence continues at coordinate 1,216,038 of NW_006920411.1, read as the reverse complement.
AAAGCCTCGCTATTCCCCTGGCGAGAGTTCAGGCATCGAGTCTATCGTGTGATCGACGTGGAGATACACACCTTGGCCTTCTGCTGCAGAGCATTATTGATAAAAGCCAAGTACATATCCTTCCTGTACTGCTCATCTTGTCTTATTCGCGAATTGGTGGCTATGGGTCTTGCGATCGATAGCGTCGGCGCAGGGAAGGACTTCGTATGTTTCTTGGGATTGTCGGTGGCTGATGCCACTACTTTCACTTGGGACTGCTCCATGAACCGCGCATTCGGAGACATAGGGCCGACTTTACGCTGCCGCTGGTTGAACTGCGAAAACCGTGAGTGGGGATCCATGGCGGCCTGGCAGAGAGTGACTGCAAGCAGCACCGGTGCCGCAAGGCTCGAAGTGAAATCGAAAAAGTTGGCGGTTACGGCATTGATGTCTGCTTATGTAAGTGTTCGATCCCTTCTGTCGCGCCCTGTGTTCCCCGGGGAGCAGCGGTAAACATGTCGTCGTCTGCTTTCTCTTCGGCGCACAGGCTCTATGTCAAGTCTCTGTACAAACGGTACCTGAAGAACTCGTTAGACTGGACGATTCGAAGGGACAAGTGGCGTGCTGAGGCCCTCGAAATCAGGGCAGAATTCGAGAGGAACCGGTGAGTAGCATTGGGCAAGCAAGCTCCGAGCGTGGGCGTATCATGTTGAACTGGATACGAAAGGGATGTGCACGATCCAAGAGCGCTAGCTACCATCCTTGCGAAGGCGGAAGCCGACCTCGCTGCGAAGCAGCATCCCGACCCTTACATTCGTGAGCATTCTCTACAAACAGGCCATTACCTGTGCTCGTGATTGACTGACTGCGGCTCACTTAGCCCCTCCATTCCCTGGCGGTACCAAATGGTAAGTGAGATCACCTACTCTAGCCTGACATTTACTCATGAAACGTGTACCTGCAGGGAGCGTAACCTGCCTGTGTGTTCGATACTAACTTCCGCCGAATTGTGATCTAACCTATCTTCTCTAGCCCCCAATCGCTCCCATCATCGACCATGAAGCTCCCCACCACTGAGGCTCTAATAGTTTGGACAGACGCGGAGATATGTAGAGCGGTGGTGAAGTCACGGAGACCTCTCGTTGTTACTTGTAACAGACAACTTGATATCCATTTCTGGTTCGTCATATCCGACGTCAGTGTCTCGAGCCTGTGATTGAAGTTGCATGTTCGAACTTCGGATGGGTTGGTTTAAGCTGCGGTTGTACGGTCTCATTCGATACGGTAGGATGCGTCCAGTTACCCAGTGCAAAATACATAAGGCGTATGTTTGTTTATCAGACATTCGATAAGTCGGTCCAGCCTCGTAGATATGTGTGGCCTCGACAACAAGCGGTGACTCCAGAGACGAAGTCGTCGATTCATCGTCATGTTTGGCAATCACATGCATAAATAGTCCAGTATGCGCACGTGTGAGCGGCACGATCGCGCAGCGTAAAGTCCGAGGTAGCTGTTAACAAGGTGGGTCCATATTCCATGCACTGCGGTCGACTCTTATAACGCATCTCTCTTCTGTCCGTCGTCGCCGTTCTCGACGATGAACTATCTTCGTGGGGCAGTCAGCGCAATCAGTGCCCCGTATCAGTACTACAAGGACCTTCCCCCAATCAATCCGTCCACCCTCACCGGCGCCATAGATGTTATTGTGGTTAAACGCCCAGCACCTGACGGAGGGGAGGAACTGGCTTGCTCGCCGTTCCATGTGCGCTTTGGCAAATGGCAAGTTCTACGACCAGCAGAGAAGAAGGTACGTCATAACGCCTTGGGTCAAGTTCATAGCAGGTCAGCTTTGACGCCCGATAACAGGTGAATGTCTCTGTCAATGGTCGACAGATACCATATTACATGAAAATTGGGGACGCAGGCGAGGCATTCTTTGTCTTTGAGACGGAAAGTGATGTCCCTGATGACCTTATAACGTCCCCATTGCTGGAGGCAACGAAGCCAGGGGAGACAAATGCCGCCGCGGTGAAGGCGGGACGATTCGGGGCGAAAGAGAGGGAAGGAGAAGAATCAAGTGCTGACGAAGAGTCAGGGAAACGGGAGATGCAGGAGCCCGAGCCACTGGACCTCGATGCTCAACCTTCATCACAAGAGCTCTCGTCCGAAGGCCTCGACGCTCCCTCAGACTCGCCTGCAGAGTTAAAATCACCTGCCAGCCCCTCCTCTCTGCTTGCTTTCCCCAAGGCGGTCGTGAAGGCTGTTGTTGAGACTGAGCGCGACAATAGACAGAAGGTCAAGGACAGGGCTCTTGCCGCACACAATGCTGTGAAGGATGGTGGGATACGACGTCTGAGCGGGGAACTATGTGCTACGGGCGACAAAGGAGACGAGGTGTTACCGCAGATTAGAGAGCGGGATATCGAACCCGTCAATGTGGTCTATACCAACGGTGAGCCCAGATTACCCCCCGCTGTGAGTTACGACTGACATCTAACTTATCTTCCTTCCACTTCCCTGTCGTTATATATCCGTAAGACATGGTAATCGATGCTTCTGGGTATGGCTCGCATAGCAAAGATCGGTCAGATAGCACCGTCACTGGTTCGTCATCCAAAGGTATGTCAGTCTCTTCATCTGCAAGAAAGTAGCTTTCCCAACTTATGCGGATCTTAGATACTACCAGTTGAGTGGTTCATTGACTCTGGATGTTGTCGGTAGTTGACGGATCTTCTCCTAGGAGCACCTAGCCCAGAATCCCTGCAGGACCGCGATGCTAATGACGAAAGCTCACAAGCCGTACCGTTTCCTACCATGCGGGTCACCTCCGAACCCCCGCCGGAACACGAGTCCGACTACGTTTCTTCGAGTCGACATCCTTTGCAGCCCATCCAAACTGCTAGTACGGCCGGCCCAAGCTCGAGTAAGCTCGCGGTGCCCACGGAGGAATATTCATGGGAATGGGGTGCATTCCCTCAGAAGTCTCCCGTGAAGCCAAACTTCTCGAGGACTGTGTTTCCGGTGGCAGATCATGTAAGATCTGCGTCGAAGGGCAAAGCACAAGAATTCTTTTCCGAAGTCGACGAAGGTTTCTCGGAGTTGGAGTCGGTATCGAAGGCGAGTTTAGACATGAATCGAAGTGTCAGCGTACCGCCCGACGTCGGAGGAAATCTACCGATCACGCGGAAAGGTCTCGAGGAGCAGAAGCAAAGCAGAGAAGACACCGCGTTCGGCTCAGGGGCCCGGTTACGGCCTTCCAGCAGAGATCCTTACTTGTTCCAAGTGGATATCTTCGGGGGACAGCAGATTGATTTCGAGCTGAGTCTTGTGGACGACGATGATAGCGGTGTATGGCAAGGGGAAGAGCTGGAAGCTGCGCGCAGGTTCGATGGGGGGAGGGTCACGTTCGACGCTTTTCTGGAAGATGAATCTATTGTACGAGACGATAGACTAGTCATTAGATGGGCAGGTGATAAGTGAGTTTGCCCTGATGGATACATGCACTCGGATCTGGTCTCGTATTCTGACGTTCTGGTGCACTACAGGTACATCACACGACAAGACGGGTCTCCACTCATGGACGCCCTTGTTCTATGGCGGGAATCTGCACTCCAGGATAAATCAGGATCGACTACTCCAAGTGAGCCAATTCACTGCACTACTTGAGTTATGGCCTAACAGTCATTATTGCAGCGAACGATCGGAGGCGGCCTCTGCCTGTTCTCGAGGAAAGGGGCGTTGCGATGCTTGAAGAGACGCCTCAACAAAGGACTTCTTCCTGGATCAGCTGGTGGAATAGGACGCGGACGACCAGTGGGATCAAGCAGGAAATCGGCGGAAAGGGAGGTAGGCCAAATCTTCGAGAGATTAACTCAGTGCCGGTCCATACTGTGAGTAGATCGAGGTCACCCCTAGCCTTCGCATATGATTTAGCCTTTGCCGCTTTGTTGCTTTGTGCGTGAATTATAGGAAACGGTGAAGAAACCCAAGCGGGATAGAAGTCTAGAGCCGGAACTTCTGTCCGCTGAATCCGACGCGCACTCCATCTCGGTGCCTACATCCCCGCCACTCGGCTCGGATATTCTCGACTCAGGCCCCCCAGAAAAGCGCACAGATGAAGGCACGCAGACTTCTAGCAAGAGATATGCGAAGACGTTAAGGCTGAGCTCTGACCAACTTGTGCGTATCACTGACCTATATGTCGCTACGGTTACTCGTGTCTGAAGTTCCTCTCTAGAAAGAACTAGACTTGAAACCAGGGTCTAATACGATCACGTTTTCCCTGTCCGCGACAGGAGTTGCAGCTTGTACTGCCAAGATCTTTGTCTGGGATTACACTGATCTTGTTGTAATATCTGATATTGATGGAACTATCACAAAGTACGTCTGGATATATCAGTCCTTGCTGCTCCTTTGGCTGACAGATCGGTCGCTGAAAATAGGTCGGATGCCCTTGGACACGTCTTCACAATGATCGGACGTGACTGGACCCACATGGGAGTAGCGAAGCTTTACACCGATATTTGCCGGAATGGGTACAAGATCATGTATCTGACGTCCCGAGCGATCGGGCAAGCGGACACGACCAGATACTACCTGAAGAGTATCAAACAGAACGACTACCAGTTGCCGGAGGGCCCTGTTATCATGAGCCCCGACCGCCTGTTCACCTCTTTACATCGGTAAGTCATCGCCTTGTACGCCTGCCTTACTGCTGGCTCAAAATGAGACAAGGGAGGTAATCATGCGCAAGCCTGAAGTCTTCAAAATGGCATGTCTTCGGGATATTCAGCGGCTGTTCGGAGGGCGAAATCCGTTCTACGCCGGCTTCGGAAATCGGATTACAGATGCACTCTCTTACAGGAGCGTGAATGTTCCCAGTTCAAAGATTTTCACAATTGATTCGAACGGAGAAGTGAAGATGGAGCTTCTGGAGCTCGCGGGCTACAAATCTTCGTATGCTCGTCCTGCTTTGTTTGCATGGGCGTCTGTCTGACATCCACGTAGATATATACATATGACTGATCTGGTGGACCAGATGTTCCCCCCTATCCATAAGAGCTGGGCCCCCGAGTTCACTGACTTCAATTATTGGAAGGCGCCAATGCAAGAATTCCCTCTCCCTGACTTGACACCGCCATCACCTGCACTGAGTGCCCGCTCAGACACCTCCAACCAAAGTACTCTTGCTCGCTTGAGGAACTTTAGTCTGGTCGGGAGTCGCCAAAATAACATGAAGAACTTCACCCTCCCTCCACCCACGACGGATGCCTCGAAACAGGATGCAGCGCCCGAGAGGAGCGCTACTCTTCGGCAGATGTCGTCCTTCGAGAGGCTCACCAGCGCCCTTGGTGGGTTTACCCGATCGTCTTCGCCAGGACCCGAAAGTCGAAGTCAAAGCCCGGTCTCGCAATCCTCCACATATCTGGATTCGGGTTCGGAAGACGAGGACGATGACCTAGAGAAGCAAAGGGTTCGACGGAGAAGAGAGCGCACGAGGAGTATGGAGAGCATGCCCGGATCCCTGCCTGGATCCGTCGACGAGGACATACATTTTGGATCCGATGATGAGGAGCATGACGAGGACCATGGCTCCAACAGAGGTGACAATGGGGACGAAGCGAACGAAGCGACCTTCGATGAAGACCTGCTTGCGACGGGAGAGATGGAGAGCGTGCCTTTCTTGTAGACGCATTGGACATTGCATACAGCATTACTCGCATACTCATACCTACCTTAGAATTGACTAATAAATTGCATTCTGTAGCATCCTCCGTCTCCCAGTAGCTCGAAGTACGAGTACTCTTGCCGTCCACAATTTATGGCGTCCCCGCACGTGCCCGAGACGCGTCGCATGAATTTATAGTTGCTTGTTGCTGTGGGTCCCAGTGTTCGAATCCATAATTAGCGGTTGCGCCTGTCTGCTTTCTCGTCTCACTTGCAACGCCTGCTCACCTTTTGCAATCGCAGCCTCCTCGCTCTCGAGGCTTAGCGAAGGCCTTACGCCCCCTCACGCCCACACGCACTTGACGCTCTCTTCAAGACTGTTGAACGAAACTCGCATTCTACGCTAACCATGATTCCTCTCGTGCCAACGCTTGCTCTGTCCTTCGTCTCGTTCATATGCTCGGCTTTCGTAATTCTCCGTATTATAATTCCCATTCTACCGCCTTCGCCGTTTAGTGGGCGCGTTCCTCCTGTGAGTTCCAGCTTACCAAAGAGATCTTACCTCTTGCTGAAATCACCCTAGTCCGAATTCGGTCTTCCTAACTTTGGTTCACTGTCCCCAGCGGACAAGAGCCATATCTGGCTTGCCTCTCTGGATATGATTGCTCTCGCGGTATTTGTCTGGCAGGCAGTGAGTGAGAACCTTGGAGGAGTGGCGGACTTCGCAACAGCCCATGATCCTGGTGCAGCGGCCAGATTATGGCTATCAATGACTTTGAGGCAGGCCTGTCTCTTCGTCATCGCAGGCATTACTCTGTTACATGTCCGCATGGGTCGGCCCATCTCTTTCGGTGCCAAGCACTGGGTTCTCTGGGCCCCTACACTCGTTCTCGCAGTCACTTCAACCGCCATCGCCGGAGTCCTCGCCAGTACTGGCCTCTCCACATTCTTCCTTGGCCTCACTACCTACTCCGTAACTATTGCAGCTCTGAGTAGTGTTGCGTTTGGCTGCCTCATTGGGACGCTAATCGTGATTCGGCGCAACCTTACTGCGCTGCATGAAGCTCAGGCGGATCCTTGGCCGCCGGTCAGGGAAGTCGAGGAGAAGCCGCGCCCTTCGTTTGCCACTGAAGACATAGACGCGCTGCGGGACGGCAGCTCTTGGATCACATCCGACGCGGGCTCTCGCCGCGCCTCAATCTCTACATGGTCCTTCACCACTCGTCATTCCACTAGACCGTCAAATGCTGGATCCATCCGCACGCCGCATCCCTTGACTGGATCATATCCTTCCATTCCCCATAAGTCTTCTTTCTGGTTCAATCCGGCTACTCCGTATGACGGTCACGATTCCCCCATCCCCCCGGTACCTCCTCTCCCTTCGCCCTATCGTCCTGCATCTACCAGTCATCCCCTTGCTCACACCGATCCTGATCCATTTAGGCGTAATGATCCTCTTCACGGAAGAGACCCGGTTCCTCGCATGGGATCTCAAACATCCTGGCTCACTGAATCATCCGGCACCAAGGCCACACTTTCAGCATGGTCTTTCCCTACGACACACAGGGAGAACGTTCACACTCCAGATACTGCTACTGCCTTCGTCGACCAGCCTGCTGACGCTCGTCCTTCCACGGCCCATTCCCGTCCTATCACGCCGGCACTTGCCAATGCGAAGGTTCTTGGTGGTTATGGGTACGCCCCAGGCGCTGCCCTGGCTGAGAAGGGGCTTGCCGCCTTAGCTAATGTCCCGTCCGACGATGTTGATGTATCAGTCTATCGCGCAATTGGATGGCTGATTATGATCTGGGTTCCTCTGGTCAGTCGTTCTATATTCTTCCTTTACTGAATTACGCTTATGCTGGTTATAGGCCCTATCGCTCCCATACTTCTTCATGGTGTCCCCAGCTGCGCCCGTCTCTCCCATCGCGCCCCTGCTCATGGTCCTTTCTGTTACTCTGTCCTCCCCAATCTTAGCTGTGAACTTGCTCTTCCGCTCACCACTGCCTATCCCGTCCGGTTTATTTGACAGTTACAGTGAGCCGCCTTCCGTGGTTATGCGCGCTCCGTCCCCGCAATCTACCATCGCGCCATTCTCCCATGAATATAAACGCAGCGGAAGCGTGACTGTCGTCGAAGGACGGAGGAGCACCGACGTTTGGCTGGCCAAAGGGGAAGCAGTTGAAGGCAAGGGTAAGATCGGGCGTGCCTTGGAGATGTTGCATCCCAAGCCCAAATTGTCTGTTCTGCCTATCGAGACCGTGGACGGCGAAATTACCCCGCCGCTCCCAATTCAGTATCGCGAGGATAGAGACCAGACTGTTCCGCCTACTCCTCGTTCGACGAACGAGGCTGAGATGGGTAGGATGCGGACGGACTCCAAGGTGTCATCCTACTGGTCGGGCGACGATTCAGCTGCCTTCAACACCAGGATCATGGTAGCCCAGAGGCACTACTCGGCCATCGCGACTACTGTCGTCGTGCCTCCCTCTCCAGAGAGGCGGGCTTCGCACGATATAGCCTCAACCACTCGTGCTACTGGTGCTGACACGCATGTGACGCACCATCTGCGCACCAGATCCGTGTCTTCTGCTGTTGGTGATGGTCCCGCTCCGCTCACTCCTCCCCCGACGCTTCCGCTGCCCCCCACGCCGCCAACAATCAAGAGCCTTAAGAGTCACAAGAAGGCTCACCTTCGGCACCGCAAGTCCCGCTCCTCTGGGCTTTCCATGAGCGCTATCTCTGACATGGATATTAACGAGATTGATGTGCTGTCGGCGGGAGTTCTGCCCCACCTTGTTCCAGGCTTAAAAATCGGAGGTACCATGAAGATAAGAGACCATTGGAAGATCCCTCAGCCGCCGGCCATCGAGGGAGCCAAGGCTAGCCATGGGACCACGGACACGTCTTTGCCCGCCGAGTTGGGCGGCTTCTCTAGTTATGAAGAGTTCTCTTCCCCGGAGATGCATTCCACTCCTATCACAGCACAGGGCAGGGCAAGAAAGACATCAGGACATAAGAAGAACCATTTCAGCTTGCCTAGGTATGTGCTTATATAATTGAGCGACCAATGTCTTGCTAAAATTCTTCTCTTCCAGCCTGAGTCTCGGAAAAGATGGCGCCCACACCCTCAGCACCTGGAGGGCAGAGATAAGTGGCGCTTTCAACGGCAAGACACGGCAGTATGTTACGGTCTCTACGAAGGAGGACCTCAGACGGAATACTGTATTGGGAGCTGAGTCCGGTTCTTCGACCAACCTGAAGACCGTGGCTGAGGAGGATGAAATGCTCCGACCTCCCTCTACCGCTCCCTTGGACGGTAAAATGTTGGCCAGCAAATATGATCAACCCCAGCATGTCCCTGCTCCCGACGTACCGACCAGTGCTCGCTCTTCCATGAACGCTTTGCTTGAGCAGCTGATGATGGCTCCCCCTTCTGCAGCCTCTACCGCGACCCTCTTCGACTTCGACTCAGGTTCCGGACCTCAGGCAGAGAGTACTCCCCCGGACCAGCATCGCCCGCATCCTTATGCCGCCGTTCAGAACACCGCACCTTCATCCGCTATAACCCCCAAGGAGAAACGTCGATCCAGTATTGTATATATCAAGTCGGAGGACTCTCCATCCTCGCCGGAGCCGTCGTCCGCGTCAGATCGCTTTGCTAGGTTCTCGTCTCGGATGGTCAAACCTCTTCGGCCCAAGGCGAGCAAGCTTCAGTCCAGGAATTCAGCATCGGGAACCCCGGTTGGTACCCCTGGTAAAGGCTTGCGTCCACTCTCCCTTCTGCAGGAAGTGGATACCAATCTGGAAGGCGGAAGCGTGTCTTCCGTGCGTCCTCTTGCTCTCGGGAAGAAGCCAAAGGTCCAGAAGCAAGCCGTCACCGACGAAAATGCTGATCCCTCCGCACCTGCTGGCAGACGGTTGAAGCCGCTGAAGCTTGCCAGGTCTGACACAAACAAGGAAAGGGCCGGTCTGCGCAAAGCAGAGGTCCTACCTGACGTGGTTGTGCGCCCTCCCTCAGAGAGTGCGCACACCGGTTTTGGATACAACTTCCGTTGATCGGGAGTGCTATACCCCAGTCCTCACGAACTCTTTCGTCCCGCTTTCATGATGCTTTCGTGATATCTTATGTTGTCAATGTTTGTTTCAATGTTTTCGCTCTGCAATCCGCTTTGAATATCTAACGACTCGCTGCCTGTTGTTGATGTTATATGCCCTAGTTCTCTCATATGCTTATTGCTAGATCATAAATGCTATGATGTCCCTTGAGGGGTTGCTTGAAAATTATCAGCTTTTATCTGGGTTCTCGTTCGAACTTGACCGTGCTGACCTTGTAGCTGCTATACATGTATGTATGTTGAGCAGTAAATGAACACTAACCTAGTACACCTTTTACAAAATAGCAGAAGCCTTCCACATGTACTCACTCAGGTCGCGCCGAAAATACTTAAGACTGCTGCAGGAGGGGGACCACCTTCCCTGGCTTTGGTTTGCCCGCAGTAAGCAATTGCATGTTTCCAAGGGTGCCAAGCCACCGCAGATGAAGGTGCTAGGGCGGGCACCCTATGAAGAGGCACGCCGGTCTCAGTAGCGCACTAGACGGGGTCAGCATGTATCAGTCTCCAGTATAGAAGCACCTACAATATCGATATAGGTTCCGGTATTGGCGATAGCCAAGAACTCGCCGTCGTAAGAGAAGCTGAGTGCTGTGATGGCATTACTGAAGACGGATCACCATTGGAATCCAGGTAGTTTCGAGCAAGGACGTACTCGCACGCCGCAATGGTGCGGACACATATCAACTCGGTCGTATCGAATAGATTGACAATGGAGTCGTAGCTGCCGGTCGCTATATAGCTAGAGGACCGTCAGAATCAGACGATGTTCAGAGCAGGAGTATGCCCAACCGTCCTCTAGGGTCAAGGGCAATGGTCGAACATCCACCAACGTGAGCGGGAACGCTTTGCTTATCCGAGAAGGTTTCGTAATCTTGAGTACGCAGCGAATGGGTGTTGTGGTTACTGGAGATAATTTCCTCGCCCGTATGGTTGAATATGGCGGTAGACGCTGTTGGACTATGCTTGAGGCGCAGCATCATGACTGAGAGATAGCAGCGACGGGGACGTGAGCTCACTTACTCCGGTGCCTTTATCAACTTTTATGACAGGGTGCCAAGACTCCTTTGTGTCATCTCCGCTTTTTCCGTACTCCAAAAAAATGAGTTGAGTATTTGTTGAAACGCACATAATCCGTCGCCCGTCGGGAGAATAAATGACCTCCAAAGGAGAATACTTCAAGCTCAGCTGCTGAACGTGGCGGCTCTCTGCGCAAAGCAATGGTTCATAAGATTAATTTTATTCAATATATCGAATGGTGTAGACATACGTCGTGCATCCCAAAAGGTGATTCTTCTGTCCCTCTGACTCGAACTGCAGAAGAGTTCGGAGTGTATTGGATGCCAGGCTACGTAGTCCACGTCGTCTGAGTGCCCCCCTGAATACAAGGTAGCCGATCGCATCTCTAACTATATTCTCTTGTCTGAGATTTCCACGTTTCTGGAGGGACACGGAGGAACTCACGCTTTTCTCTGGCTGGAACACCCTCACGATCCTGTCTATCCCGACCGCAGCAAGTTTTCTCCCGTCTGCATTCCACGCAACATGGGTCATGGCCTGGGAAGACGTAATCCGCATGTCTCGAGGTCGAAATGCAGAGAACGTCGGAATCTACGAGTACCATTCCAGCCAACAAGAGCGTATTTCAGCGAAGGCCTCTTTCTCGGTTTAGAGGGGATCATACAAGAACTCCTCGTGCAGCAAAGGTTGTATGTGGAGGCGGGGAGGGCGGCTTCTCGAGCTGAGGAATCTCATCTTCGTCCTCTTTCCTGCCAGTCGCGGTTGACATAGTGTGGCTGCGATCAGGTTGTGGCGGAAGCCAAAGAAGGCAAATGTCGAGAACGTCCGGTCGACTGGGAGGTTCGCCCGCCGAACGCGTTCGCGAACGCGTTCGGCGAACTTATGGCTGCACGTGCAGAATTCACATGGGATGACGTAGCAGATCTGCGCATGGTGAGCTCTACCATTCGGATGACGTAGCAGATCTGTGGCTGGTAAGCTCTGCCATCAATCTGCCATGGTTAGGTTTCCCCGCGGGACAGAAACCTAACCCCTCCCGCTCGCTATGGACGACAGCGCCGCCAGGTTCAAGCGTGCTCATAATTAGCTTGCAATCAGCACTGTGGCGTGCATCATCTACGCAAGGGCCTTCTGGATTCGGGCCCATGCAACGGTTTTTTTTATTGTCTATTTCGCTCTTGTGGCCCATGCTATCTGTGTTCGCGTGGTCTACCGGCTTGCCAGGCTGTGAGTTGAGTATCCATGTACTATCTACAATCACAATTAGTTGCATTGGCCCTTGC
>NW_006920411.1:1167348-1199322 GCF_000344685.1 Gloeophyllum trabeum ATCC 11539 | reverse complement strand
CCGGTCTTCGAGGAGCAATCCAAATTCGCGCAGTCAATCTGTCCAGGAGAAATTGGGGGAAGAGCTGGGGGAGGAATTGCAGGACGAAGAATCTGGTCCCTGCGCAGTTCTTGTGCACTATACCCCGGGTATGTCCTCTGCAGAGTCAGTCGGCTGGCTAGGAGTTCAGCATCTTCAAAGTTGTAGGCTTGCTCAGTCAAAAAGGCTGTATAATGACAGTTCTTAACGTCCGAGCACTGAAATGAGATTAGCATCATTCAAACCGGAGAATAGAAGGCTTCTCACCGATTGGCAAATCCTGCCTCGGTCCGCAAATCTTTCTCCCGTGCCAACGAAAACACGGATAGGTCCCATGCCCGAATGACATTTCTGGCATTTATCCAGTGGATGGACGACCGGGTCCGTGAGGTTGTATTCGGTGTACTGACTCATCGAAGGTGTATGGAATGGCTCGGTTATGTGGAAGGGTGAGTGTCCCTCCTCGAAAATCACCTTTTATCCTTGCAAGGGTCATGATGTCCAAGCGTCGTCGGCACCGCAAGAAGTGGCGGGGGCGACGATGCTTGGACATTGGCCAGAGCATGATGGCAGAGAGCGTAGGAGAGTGGGAGGTGCGCATGCCAAAGTAACATGCCAAAGCGGTGGCACCACCAGTACAATAATACGCTGAGGTACGAGCACGTGCCACACTTGAATGTCGGTCGGGGGCGGGCTCTGGTACAATGGCGACGGGAGGCGGGAGACGCGTAAGCATGGAGCCTCATGAGTCATGGAGCAGTGGCGCTTCAAGCACATGCTATCACGTGCTTAGGCTTGGCGCTTGCTGTTTGCGAACGCGGTCGCGAACGCGTTCGGTGGTGTGACCTCCCAGTGGGGTCGACTTTCTGCAAATGTCAGGATGCACGCGTGACGTCACGCGTTAACCTCCGTGCATGTAAGAAGCCGTAGACGGAAGATGCGTGTCCCATTTTGCTGTCTGTCAGCGCACATGCGCCATATCCTTTATGTCAATTGAACGACTCGCCCATGGCACTCGCTCTAAACTACGATCTACACAAATCCTGACGTCGTTGCCTCAAATTGTGACCGAACTAGTCCAGAATTCACTGGATGCTGGCGCAAGCAATATCGATGTAGGCGTGAACTGTGAGGACTGGAATTGCTGGGTAAGAGACGATGGGCATGGCATGGCCAAAGATGGGCTCGATATTGTAGCCAGAGGCTCAGAAGACGGACGCTATGGTAGGAACTACGCTTGTTCGTTCATACACCTATGCTACATTGACTCAGGCTCGTCCAAGGCATACGCAATAAACTCGTTAAGTAATGTCTCAACGTTTGGCTTCCGTGGCGAAGGTATATTCAATTCTTCAGTTTCCACAATGCACGCCGCACGCACCACACTCTTCTGGTAGAGATAGTTCCTTCTCTCACGTTAATCCCTCCGAAAAAGCCTACCTTCCAGTAATAATATTCTGGCCTGGCTGATCGTGTCCAAAAGCATTGGCTTCCGCTGCAGATTTATCGTGCCTAGAGATATCATCTCGCACTTCGCATTCCCGCGAGACCTGGTCGGTTATAGTCAAGGTAAGAGTCAACTACCCAGAATGTCTGACCATGCTGAAACCCTGCACAGAGTGGCAAATGTTTATACAGTGGACCTGCTGTTCGGTGGAGAATGCAGACATCTGGCACTGTTGTGTGGATACGGGATGCCTTCTTCAACGTAACATTTCGCCTACTTCATGACGGCCCGCGCTAATTTCGGCGGGCCAGTTGCCTGTCCGTCGTCTCTCGCATCCATCTCCTTCGAGGACCCTCGAGACAATTCGTAGAGACTTAGAGCAGGTCGCCCTTATCTTTCCCGGTGTGACATTTTCTCTTGAGGACAGTAAGAAAGCGGAGAGCGAAGGTTGGACTAAAGGCCGACTCATGACGATACCGAAGGTATGAACTTTCTGTATGTTTTTCTAACAAGCAACTATTAAGTCTCCTTAGACAGGCAGTACCTTGTTGACGTTTAGACACATATACGGTCGTGCGCTAGCTAGAGTGAAGTGCCTCCTCTTCAGACGTTAATGCGATTATTGACTAAGCCCACAGCACGTAGAAGAAATTGACGTGTTTTATGAAGGGCTTAGGTTGCAGGGATTTATCAGCCTGGATGGAGCCCCTACAAAGGTCCGTATTTTACCTTCCTCTTGCCGAATTGCACCTGACTTCAGGAACCAGGCGCATCAATACCTGTGTACATTCTCTTTCGTACCAAGACGGATTTTGGTGGTAATATTAACAAGCATGATAGATATCAACAATCACCTCTTGGCGAGTTGCGACCTGCATCGAACTGTAGACGATGCATTCGCATCAAGCACATTCCTGAAACACGTGAGTAATTCCAAATTATGGCCTGATATTGTCCTTCACCCTTTCCATCAGGCATATGAGGAAGAGGGTGAGACATCCGTTCCACGACAAGGTACATAAGGAGGCCGCTCTCCTGAATGGTGGCTCATGGAACATATTGCAGCAACTCGCCGTTCTCCTCGCAAGCAAGAGCGAAAACCCGTATACGTCCTTAACTTGAGCATGTCTTCCGGAGAGCTGGACAACTGCTTAGACCCAGCGAAGGCGAACGTACAACTCAAGGTGCCAGCTTCTCCAAGCCCATGTCCATTGTCCATTAGTCTGACTGTATGGTATGAGCCCTAGGATAACCGAGCCGCACAGTCATTGCTGTCATCTGTGGTGGGCTCTTTCCTGACACGTAATGGCTTCCGCAATTCAGGCCCATCTAACGTCGTCGAATCCCGGGACAAAAAGTCGACTCTTCCGAGGAAGAGGCTTAAGGTTGATGGGAGCTTTGAGACTTCTTCGGTCGGAACGCGGCAAGGCGAAAACCCGACCGCCGTTCGTTGGCCCCCGGGCACTGATGTTCATCTGTACGCCCTGCCAGTATGTGTTACGTATAGCCGAAGTATTATGCGCACTGGTTGAATGTTCATCTAGGAGGACTACGCAGGGGAGGAGGAAGCCCCGGAGGTTGTATGGGCTGACCCGTCCACCGGTCGAATGTTTGTCGTAGACAGACGGACGGGCAACTCTTCCTTACGGACAAACGCAGGTACTGACGGAGATGCTCGAGGGACCGGTCATCTTTCAGGGCGGCGAACACTGACCAAACCTCGGAAAATGGATGGTGGAGTTTCTACAGATGCCGAATTGTCCGCTGCTCCTGAGTGGATACGAGAGGCTCTCCAGGTACACGCAATGCTTATGCCCTCCAGTGTACATTTCATTGACTCGCACTCCGTATAGACCAACGAAGTGTATGACTTGACTGAGCCTCGAATACCCACTTTACCTCTTTCCCCAGGCTTACCTGCGGATTTTCGAAGCCGAAACGGATTATCTAGCGGACCCTGCGATCCTCACCGTTATCCTCCGCTCATTGAACATCACGGCTGCGGGCATGCACAGAATGCTGGATGGGGCAGCACAAGCTGGTCCCCGGCTAGTCAGTTTGACAGAGCTCAGCTACGTGCAGCACGCGTTCTTGAGCAAGTCGATCGAAAGTTTATTGCTTGTCTCTTGGACGCGTCCCGGCGGGGAGGTGTCATTCCCCTGGACGGGGCAAGCACGCCACGGCCTCCTCAAAATCTGGTTCTGATCGACCAGCATGCAGCTGACGAACGAGTGCGGGTAGAGCAATTTCTTCAGGAATTGTGTTCTGGCTTTCTCCGAGGTCAGGATGGGTACTGTGGGGACGTGAAGGGCTTGGAACCGCCTGTTCCTGTGCTTTTGACACGGTATGAGGCTAAGCGCCTTACGAGCTGCAAAAACTTCCAGATGGCATTCTCTCGATGGGGCATACGCTTCAAAGATTTGGATAAGGTTGCCGAGCAGGACACTTCCGCCCACTTGGCCCACCCTCTCGGCCGCAGTGAGGGGGAAGCCTATGTTCAGGTGTACGTCTCAGCTGTGCCAGCCATTGTCAGCCAGAAGGTGAGTCTTATCGAGCTCGTATCTCGAGCATTTCGCAGCATTGGGTGCCTTAGTACTGATTATCTAGTTCAGCTTGTAGCGGGAGATGACCTGCGCGAGCTCATCAAGGGGTATCTGGGAAGGATGGAAGAAGAAGGGGCACCATCTTATCGTCAAGATGTTGATTGTGCGGAAGATGGGCCGTTCTCGTGGCTAAGGGCACTTCGGTGGTGTCCCAGACAATTGATAGAAGTGGTTAATTCCAAGGCTTGTCGTGGTGAGTCCTTCAGCCTGGTGCTAACATAAACCTATCTAATGTTGGGTGGCCATGGCGTCCCTCATAGGCGCGATAATGTTCAACGATAGCTTGTCTTTAGTGCAATGTGAGCAACTGATCCAGAAGTTGGCAGACACCGCGTTCCCCTTCCAGTGCGCCCATGGAAGGTACGTGTAGAAGTCGTTCACAGATGGTTCTGATGACTGATACGCGTATAGACCGTCTCTTGTTCCATTAGCGAATATCGGAAGTCTTGTCCGTACCAGTGGGCGGCGTCGGGCTGATGTGGATTGGGCAAATTCAGATTTTTCCATCAGTAGCTGATCATTCTTTCGAGTTGGGAACAAACAGCTCGTTCCACCCAATTACTTATATGTTACTCCTCCTGCGAGAGTCGTGCAACGTACGGACTCATAGTCGGGGCTGTCTGACTGACTCAAGTCCCGGAGCCCAGTGCAGTCCGAGTGCCTCGAGTTGCAGTAGATATGATGTCATATCACGCGAGTAAGCAGTGCTCGATTGCGCTGGAGATGTCCGGAGATGCCCGGATGCTCCTTCGCCTTACCCTGACGTCATGACCTAACCCCCTATTAAAACCATCTCACAAAACACGGCCTGGCTCAGCACATTCATCCAGCACTCTGCTTTTGTCATCGAGGACATTTATCGCATTTTATATCACTCGAAATGGTTAAGCACTTCACCAAGGTCGTATACAAGCCCGATACCCAGTCTACGGACGAGTTCACCGTCATCGTCAACCCCGCCGAGGTATGTGAATCTCACCTGCACGCGATACAATCTGCTTACCATTATCTGTGGTTGATCAGTACAAGAAGTGGAAGGAAGGAGGTGAGCATCCATGCGATCGCGATTTTTCACGTCCATTCTGATAAAATTCCACCAGACACGTAAATATCCCTATCTAATCCCATATCGGTACTGTTCAGGCGAACTGACTTGGTTGCAGCACGATACCTCTGACAGAGGTTGTTGACTGTGAGTCCGATCCGCACCTTCCGTTCTGGACGCGCCTGTTGAATCATGTCTGCATAGCTTTCGACATTTTCTTCTCAAATCAGGGTAGCCAAGGTATCCTAGGAAAGCCGTCGAAACAGCAATTAGAGAACGTCTTCGGTGTCAGCAAGGATGTTGATGTTATCCCCATAATCCTGAAGGAAGGAAAGGAGCAAGCCGCCGAGGGTATAAACACGGGCAATGTGGCGACGAACGCAGCAAAGGGTAGTGCGGTGGTGGACAACAAGGGTAAAGGACTACGGGGTATCTAAGTCGGCGGGAAGCGCAAGCAGAAGAATCAACATACAAAGCTGTATTATTGTAATGTAATATCATCATCATAACAACATCGAGCTCAAGTGGCCTTCAGTATGTGAGTGCGAACCTAGAACTTGTCCTGATTCGTCTGAGTCTGGCGTTGCGTACAAGGACCCCTGATTATCAGTATCGAGGCTTTGTGGAAACGCGGACAAAAGTTGGCCATCTGAGACCCCTCAGGCCTGATTTTTCGCGGACAAAGCGACCGATTTTGGGAGCCCAGCGGCCAACCCTTATTTTTCCCGCGGACATCACCTGCCCATTTTGGGCAGGATTTCTCGGCATACGCCGAGCGCGGGAAGATTTGAGCGTTACCCACGCCACAATTCCCAAATATGGAAGGCAAATCGAGCTAGCACCTGATTTTTCGCGGACAAAAGGACGTAAAATCGGGAAATTTGGCGCGGACAAAGACGCTGAATTTTGGGCATCTAAAATAAAGCCTCGATACTGATTATCAGGGGTCCTTGCGTACACACGTGGAAAGATCGGTCCGTGTTCGGGGATCAACCAGCTCAAGGCCATCAGCTTCGACGACTTGCTTCTGGGGCTGGTGACCTCAGAAGACCTGAAGAACGCCACTTCGAGGCCCTCGTCCCGCGCAGCAATTCATCAACTATCGCGGCAGACATACACGGGTTGGACCAGCTGAATGAAGTCTCTGGCCTTCGCGTTGCTTCGGCTGCCCGGGAATACGTACAGATGCAAGTTCTGTCACGATATCTCCTCTAGTCTGAGACTCGGCTCAAGTCCTTCCAGGCGAACTCTAGGTATGTCGGCCTGCAGTGAGAGTTATCGCCCTTCGGCTCATAACCGTATCTCGCCCAGAACAGCTGCTTCTGCTTTCCGAGCGTTCTTAGATTCGCCCACGTATGAATGTGTTCGGCCGGCAGGTAAGCAAATCCCTTTGTGACTTCCACTTTCACGACCAGGAGAAGGACCCTTGACAGCTGAGGACCCTAGGTAGCCTTTCCTCGAGTTCTAGTCAGTAATTGTGGGTTCCCCCCTTTCGATATGCTCCCGAAGTTCTCACCATATCTCGAGCGCGCAATTTGTTACGGCAAATGAACAGAGGTTAACTTTGTGATCCCGCCTCCCATCAAGGCGGAGTACCGAGTATCGCAGCGGCTTCCGCTGAGTTTCCGTCTGTGGAGGTAGATTCACGAGTCGGCTTAATGATACGGTATCGTGGAAGTCAGCTTAAGAAGAACTTTCCAGTTATCCTTATTAGTCAACCTCTGGGCATCCGCTTGGAGTCGGGATACATGTATCCCAGTCTTCCCATCCTACCTCGGAGGGCAGTGTCCTTATACTTGGAACGTCCTTGGTAAATTTCGGACCTACGTTGAACTTGGCTCGCAAACTGGGGCATTGTTCACCGGATTGGGGATCTCGTAGTCCCAGAGCAGCGGCCTATCAGAATTGGCTATGCCGGTACACATGCGCCACTAACAGAGCACAGTGAGCATTTCCCTATTCCGCTGCGATTCCAAAACGATGACATACACCTATCTAGCGTCGCCCTCTCCTATCCTTAGAGTACTGGTCCTTCGCCGAGTAGGACAGTTGCAGGTAAAATCGAGTTGTCACGTTTTTGACCAGGATTGTCATATTCGAATGAGAACCGACAGTACAGCAATCCGTAGGTCGTTGCAATCCTGACGCTTGCCTGGAAGTCCCAGATACCCGGACATGATCAGAGTGTCAGCCGCCGTAGCTTATTGAGTGTCAAGGGGATGCTCAGGTAGCCACACTTGTTACCCGCATCATGGACATTCGTGTCATGCTGAACCCAGACAGTACCGAGGAGCAGCCACATAAAAGAAGACGGATCTCTCCTCCGAAAAGTGACGCACCGTAAGACACACATTCCTCCATCCGGATCGTCGCTGAAGCTTGCCTTTCCTTGCATTGGGTCTCTAGGGGAAACGCGCGATCTTCTGCCCGCGGGCGGCGCAGCGATCGCGACACGCACAAAAAGCGCAGGCTGCAGAGAGAAAGCCCAGACACAGGCCGCAGCCATCCTTCCAAGCACGGAGCGAACCCCAGTACGCCGAAGCGTCGTCACAAGAAGACACCCTCCACGAGCAGCGCCTCCTCCTCGGGCATGTCCCCCGCCAGGCTCCTCCTGTCCCAGGCGCGCGAGACCGTCCAGCGGGACCCAGGGAGCAGGCCGCATGGCCGGAAGCCGTTCATCATGGATGTCATCCTGGACGCGCTCCCGCCGCCGACGGAGTTTCGCGAGGACATCCTCATGGAAGCGCTGGAGCGGAGCGAGCGCTCGGGCCTCCTGCCATCTCCGCGGCGCACGTATGCGTTCAAGGATAGGGACAGCCTGGATGCGTATTGGGCCGATCAAGAGCTGATATGGAAGGACGCGTACCATGGGGACCATCTCTCGGAGACGTCTTTGACTCGGGCCAAGGTGTCTGCGGAACGGTCAACTGCTATGTGGACCTGTTCATCGGACGTCTCATCAGACAATGAACAGAATCCCTTGTGACAGTTCTCTCGGAGTTCTGTTTGTAGACATGTCGTCCTCCATAGTGCAAGTTTTGCAGACGTGTATCATTACACTAATGTATCAGACGTGCTAAGAAACGGCCTTCATGGAAGAGTTCGTCGTCCACATCAATCACCATCGCTTGTAGTGGGAGTTGTCCAGATGCCCTAGTAATTGATCTAAGCGGTGCTCAACGAATCACAATCACAACCTCACAAAAATGCATTATGGGGCACATCGTCATACACTCACATACAGTACAGAATGATACCAGCGAAAGACGTCCATCACACAGACCTGTGCAAGAAAATGAGAATCGCGCTTTACATTTTACGAACACAATCCCTATTACCACATGGAGATGCCTACTGCATCCCCTCCTGATCTCGCTCCCCCTCATTATGCACAGAAGCAGGCGAACCATCCTCTGGATGGACCCGCTTCGGCCTCCGGTCATCAGACGCATATCCCCCGTTCCTCGCATCCCCGTTCTCGCCAGTCCCACGCGAAGCCCCCGCGCCATTGTCACTATCAACTTCCATATCATCCCGGGAGCGCTTCCTCGAGTCCAGAGCAGTCCGGACAGAAGACTCGTCTCGCGCCTGCTCCGGGTCGCGGTGGCCGAACGACCTCTGTCGTTCGTGGCTGACCTCCTGGGCGTTGGACCCGGGCCGGGAGAGGGTCTCCCCAGCAGACAGACGCGCCCCCGCGGACACGGGCGAGCCCGAGCGCGAGTGCGCTGGCACGTCCGCCCTCTCCGGCTGCTCAGGCTGCTCCCCGCGCATGCTCGACTGGCGCGCGCGCACGGCGTACGGCGGCGTCGGCACGCGCGGGGGCAGCCCCTCCGGCTCGCGCTCACGCTCGCTCTCGCGCCGGCTGTGGCGGTGGTGCATCCGGTTGATGTTCGCGCCCGGCCCGACGCGCTGGTGGTTGTGCACGTGCCCGGGCCCCGCCATGTTCAGGCTCCTGCTGCTCGACGCCGTCGAGGGCGACGGGAGCTGGCTCTCGGATTGGGGCGCGGCGAGCCCGGGGGAGTGCAGGTCCAGCTGCGGCGGGGTGCGCGACTGGCTGTGCGAGACGGTGAGCTCTGGCGGGTAGTCGTACCGCCGCCTTTCCGGCGACAACTCTGGGGGCGGCAGGGTGTGCAGGGGCGGCAGCGTGTCCGTCGACACGGGCTGCGGGGGCTGACCCGGCCCGCTGGGGTGCATCGGTGGGGGCGGTAGCTCTTGGTGGCCCCGCGAACGCGAGTGCGAGCGCGAGTGTGAGCGGGACGAGCCCGAGTGGGAGTGCGAATGGGACGAACGGTGGTGAGCGTGCCCGGGGGCGGCGCGCGACTGCTCGAGCTGCAGAGGCGGCAGAGTCGGGAGCTGCCTCTGGCTCTCGTGCGCATGACCTGAGTCGTGCCGCATGTGCTGCCGGTGCGAGGGAGGGGCGACACCAGGACCCATTATGACCTCTGGGGCGGGCATCGGACGGCCATCCTGACCTGGGGCATGGCGGGCAGCTTCGTGGGCGCGGACGTACTCTGGGTATCCATCGCCAGCATCTAGATGCTGTATATGCTCGAGTGCGTCGCGCGGATGGGCGACTAGTTGCTGAGGATGAGGGATGGACAACGGGGGCGGGTGGTGAGGGGGGTGCATAGCATGCTGCGGCAAAGGATGCCTGCCGCGCATCTCGGGAGAAGGGGGTATAGAGGACAATCGTTCATACAGGATGCTACATCGTTCGACATCCGTTCGTAATATGCCCGCGCAGCCATGATCAAGAACCGACTTACGCTCGCTCCAGTCTCATCCTCTGAATGTTTTTCTTCGCTTGAAGCACTTTAAAGTATAGCTTGTCATTGTCCTAGTCCCATGTCATCACCGCACACCCAAGCGAATCGCGATCATGCAACACACCGCTTCAATCTCCTTCACTTTCCGTTTCAACTCCTTATACTTGAGCTGGTATTTTATATCCTCCGCGCCAGCAGCGACCGCCGTGGCATACGCCCTCGACTTCTGACGCGAGGGGTGGGTGGGCGCCGATGCCTGGAGGACCTGGCCGTAGTGGAGGGACTGGGAGGGCCCCGGGGACGGGTGACGAGACATGGCGGGAGCGTGGAAAGGGCGGCGCGCGAAAAACGGAACCAAATGGGCTCTGCCCCGTCATGTTTGGCCGGCGTTGAGTCGAGCGTCAAAGGCTTCTTCCTGATGCACTCCGGATTGCCTTTTCCGGACTAGCCTCGTCCGTTCGGTCCCCCAATCGCGATGCGCGTTCCTTCTTAGTTGTGGTGGAATCATACACGCGGCGCTACGCTACTTTTGTTTCGAACTATGTACGGCCCAGAGCAATCAAAGGCAGCCTTCGGCAGGCCTTGTGGCACACCCGTAGCAGCGTACATGCTTTAGGGATAGCGGCGGGCGGGGCATCGCGCGCGGTACCTGGCCCGTCGGCGCGGGAATCACGTTCTATCGCAGCAAAGTTGCTCTCCTCACAGCTAAATATACGAGCTGGTCACGATGTGTGGCGACGCACGGTGGGGAGGATCGACTGGCCGTATGCGGTCCCGAGCGTCAACGGGAACAATGGAAGTGGGGGAACCAGTGTAGAGGTGGTCAGATCGCTCAGATAAGCGGAGCAATCCTCGGACCATCCACTGCGCCTCACTCGTGATTACCGACTCGAAGAGCAAGTTGAAGTTGGTGTCAGCAGCCAAGTCGAGGCCGAGGATGCTAGCCCAAGCGCAGGTCGTTCGGCCTAGCAGACGTTTGACGCTAAGCTGCTGCGAGCCGGCCGTGCACATGGGAAGACAAAACGACGCCCGTGACGGGAGGCTCGCACCCGCCCCTCCTCGGGGCTGCGCTCAGTCCGGGTCTAGGATGCGGACACAAGAAGGCGAGAAGATGTGGGTCCAATAATACGCCGTCACAGATAGGAGCAGCACCCACCGGCGAATTCAAGGAATCGCGATTGTGCGTTCGTCACGAGTATCCGCCGAGGGGAAACGAGATCTCCATGGTGTGATGTGAAAGGGCTAAGCTGCTTCGTGTCAGACGCTGGCCGAGCGGACCGAGCGCGACAGCCAGCGACCGGGCTCCTCGGAGCTGTGGCATACGCAGGCGCGATATGCCCCGGTGACGCCCACGTCGATCAAAGTCGTGGAGCTAACCTGGACGTGGCGTTCGTCAGCGACCTCTTGCGCATCACAAGTGCGTAAACCGTGCTATCCCAGAAGCGCTGACATACTCCAGTTAGGCTCGTGACCACCCTGTCGTACCGCTATTGAGGGCAGAATATCGGTAGACAGGCTGGTACATTTGGCGTGGGAATCCAGTATACGCGTCGTTAACTCTAATTCGCCGACCGGCTGCTTACATTTTGGCAGCTGAGTTTGTCTGAGTTGAATTTTCGCCCTGCCCTCAAGTTGATCGGAATCTGACTAGAAAGAGTTTTGTAGTCCGCAAGATCTCGAGACTTAGCGCGTCCCAGAGACGAATTCCTGCAGCCTTCCCGTGCCGTACAACTCACCGCCAGACCTATCACTGTGGAGGAAAGTTTCTCTTGCCATGATAGCTGCGGCAGGAAATCATCGGAGAGCGCGGGTAGACCCTTCGGTAAGGTATAAGTAATATACAGAAAAATAAGTCCGGAGTTCGTTTTCCAAGGTACCGAAGGTAGACATCTATGGCATTAATCTTGTCCGTGATTATAGGAGCATATTATATCCAAACATCAAACGAGCGTCGGACGAGGGAGCGGCGGGGAGCGAGAGACTTCGCAGCCGGCGCGACTTGTAGTCCGACTACAACATTTCTAATGACACTATAAAGCTGGTTGCATTAGACTACCAGGGTTCTTACTCGACTACGAAAGGCGCATTCGGCAGACTTCGGCAGGGTTCGGCGGATGTCGGCAGCAACGGCAGGGCTGCGGCAGGAAGATAACGACGCGTATACTGGATTCCCACGCCAAATGCACCAGCCTCTACAACATAGATTCTGCCTCAATCTGTTGTAGAGGGTGGTTACGAGCCTATACTCCAGTGGGTCAAAAGACCGATGGTATACTTCCAGCGTTCGGACCAGGTCTGCAAGAAACACAACCAATCGGAGGCAACCGGTACTAAAGTTCGAGCATGGATCGGACTGAATGCAACTGCGGATAGAGGGCAAGGTGCTCCTATACCCGGGGAAATACCGCTGTCCATGACAGCCTTTCGAGTATTCTGGGGTTGGGATCACTAATGGAAGCGGGTCCTCGCAGCGTTCGTATCATTTGGGTTTGCATATATGGCCGTGAAAAGCGACTGGGTGACATCCCAAGTTGCAGGAGCGCGAGTCATTTCGGTAACGCAGCAACGCGCG
The DNA here is from genome assembly GCF_000344685.1 of Gloeophyllum trabeum ATCC 11539. NCBI lineage: Eukaryota > Fungi > Basidiomycota > Agaricomycetes > Gloeophyllales > Gloeophyllaceae > Gloeophyllum > Gloeophyllum trabeum. The sequence goes on along the minus strand of NW_006920411.1, from coordinate 1,186,871 downwards.
CGATGATATGGAATCCGGGCTGGTGTACGGACGTACTTGGAATTGCCTGAGCGAGTAGGTCGGAAAGCCGACGGGGCGAGGCTGGGAACGACGCAGCATGCTATCGGGCGATCTGCGCGCATGGATCTGTACAGCAAATAAAGCCATAGGAGACACATACGAAGCGCGTATTTTTGTCGCGCGCGCACACACGCTCGCGCATCAGCTGTACATTGCATTTGTACAGACAAGAAAGCAGAATTCCGAATCACAATCACGATCGAGCTGCATCGGACATCAGGAATCCGGGTGCCACCGCGGACTCGGACAATCGGCGCACGTGGGCCGTTCCCACGCCCCACCAAGGTTTCGTCGTGAACACATTGCTACCAAACGCCTTCCTCCATCTGCATCCCTGCGTGACCCGGCCAGGCAAGAGTCACAAGTGAGCGTTCTTGCTGGCAGCCTATTCGAGAATGCTGACCAGCGACTGCGATGCGCGGCAGTGTCGACGCCGTATAGACAGTATGTCACTCGTGTACTCTTGTGTCCAGCCTGTTCTCACTCATGCGCTGTCTAACAGGGACATGCCTCCCCCCGGGGGGTTCGAGGCGATAAAGTACAAACGCAATCTGCCGTTCCGCGGGCCCGGCGGTGTTGCGATTCTCGCCGGGGTGACTGGCATATGCGCGTTTGGCTTCTATCGGTTGGGCCAGGGAAATCTGGAAAAGAGGTGAGTCGCAAAAGGTTCCGCGTCTGAGAGGGGCGCAGGGTGGGATGTATGTGGTCAGCAGGACGTCAAACGTGGACATGGATGGCCCGCTCGACGAGGAACGTGGCTCTGTTGGGATCCGGCCGCAGCTGGGTTCTTATCATTGACTTTGCCCTAATTATGGCCCCATGCCGGAAAAGGGAAACATTGGATCTGATTCCGTGTGGGTTGCAGAGAGCTCAAGAGGGAGAAGGTGTGGTCCCGTCTGCACCTGGTGCCGCTGCTGCTGGCCGAGGGGGATCGTGACGCGTACCGGCGGGAACACGCAGCGGTCGAGAGGGAGCGGGAGATTATGAAGGACGTGAAGGGCTGGGAGGTGCGTTCTCTTGATGATAGGTGATGCAGTTCTTGATAATGATCTTCCGATCCTGCTCCTATCCGCCGCCGTGTGATTATCTTAGGCTGGCAAGAGCGTCTACAGCGACTCGCGGTATCGCTCATCAAACTCCATTGTGGTACTATGACGGGTGGGGGATTGGCATTGTGCACAGCAGCGGAGAAGTATCTACAGCTACGATGTAGTCGGGTAGTGCTCGGGAGGACCGCGTCGTTCCGCCGAATGAGATGCAGTCGTTGAAATCGCGCAGACAATAGCAGCCGGGGGACGGGCGCGAGAGTGCCAAAGAAAGCAGAGTTTAGGGCCGGCGGTAACGCGTGGCGGGAGGAGGAAGAGACTGCCATACCGGACATTTTACCGTGACAGCGATAACAGGAAAAATAAATCTGCTACGAAGCACAGCAGGTGATCCCGAGGGGCGCAGTTTCTAATCACCGCTAGTGTTCTGGTGTTTGCAGGCCAGGATCGAACACCGACTGGACGTGTCTTCGAAGCGCGCTGCTGATTCATTCCGAGTCACCGTATCCGCGCCGAAATGGAAATCCTAAGAGCCCTCTACGCCAGGCCATGCCGAGCCCCTCTCAAAGCCCTGCCTCCTATAAGACCCCGTTCTGGCTTTCGCTTTCGCTCTCGCCCTCGCTCTCGCCCTCGCCCTCGCCCTCCGTCCCCGCCACACGCATCCCCCATGTCCTACCGACACCCGTCCCCGCCCATCGACTCCCCGCCCTCCGACTCGGACCAGATGCTCTTCGGGCCCCTCGACCTCGACGACCCGCGTCCGTACGACTCCCCCAGCGCCTTCAGCTGGCCTGCCGCGTCCGACATGGCTGCCCGGCCCTCGACCGCGTCCACCCAGTACGACTACTCCTCCCCCGTGCTCAACAGCGACCCCATGTTCGAGTTCCCGCCCTCGAGCGCGTTCGACGACAACACCTTCTACTTTAGCCACTGGCTCAACGAGTCCGAGCTCCTCCCCTCCGAGCCCGCCTCCGCACCCATCCCCATCCCCGCCCCCAACCTCATATTCTCTCCCCACGTCCAAGGCCACCACCAGGTAAAGGAGCACGAGATCTCTCCGCCCGCGATCGACTTTGCCGCACTCACCCTCCCGAGCCCCAACTCGCCCTGGGAGCGCCCTCACACCGCGGACGGCCTTTACGCAGAGTCCGTCAAGTGTCACTCGCCTCCGCCGACGGGCCTGCCCCCGCCGTCCTGGGCCGCGCACCTGTGGGACACCCCCAACTCTTCCGGAAGCGAGAACCTCCCATCATCTGTCGAAGACCCGCCCCTATCAGACGATGCCTATGCTACGCTGCGGCAGCGAATTCCTATCCCACGCTCCACCCCCTCTCTCGGCCAGGTATTTCACCCCTCCAGCGCCCCGTCGGCGATTGAGACTCGTCCGCCGAGGCTCGCCCGCGGGTACAGCAGGCGCGCCGAGTCCGTCAGCGAGTCCAACGGCGACCGCGACGCGACCGTCCGCAAGAAGCGCCGCTCCATGGGCAGCAGCCAGCAGCAGGAAGAACCTCGGACCACCGTGAAGAGCGAGTCGTGTAAGTTCCGCCCACGACGACTTTTACCCGAGTAAACTGAATTGACCGCTCGATTTTGTCACATTAGCTCCGCAGAAGTCGGTCCTGCGCCCACCCAAGCTCGCGCCCTCGGCCTGGCAGCTGTATTTCACAGACTGGATCCAGCGCCATCAGGCTACCAGTGACAGGAAGCTCAACGTCGCCCAGGCTGCCAAGGAAGCCGGTCAAGAGTATGCCGGCCTATCAGCCGAAGAGAAGGAGGTACGTCCTGTCAATGACTTCATTCATACAATGGCTTATCGCTCCCGTCCTCTGCGCAGCCGTACAAACGCAAGTCACAGGCACTCAAAGACGCCCGCGAACGCGAATACGACGCGTACATCCGTTCCCTGACTCCGGATGAGATCAAGCGCGAGAACGTCTTCCGCACTGCGCAGCGCAAGGCCGGAAAGTCGCGCAAGGGTAATATCAAGGACCCCAACGCGCCGAAGAAGCCGCTCAGCGCGTACTTTATGTTCCTGCAGCGTATTCGCTCCGACCCAGAGCTAGTCAAAGAGGTGTTTGGTGACGAGACGGAGACCACTAAGCAAAGCGTTTTAGCTGCGCACAAGTGGCGCTCGATGACCGATGATGAGCGCAAGGTAGGCTGTGCTTTCGCTTTGTCAAGTGATTGATGAGTGTGGCTTACTGACTTGTTCTTTCGCAGCCGTTCTTGGCACAAGCCGAGCAGGAGAAGATGGAATACGAAGCTGCGCGGAGGCTGTATGAGGAAGGCACCGTTGGTTTCGAAACCAGCATTAACTTTAGCGTCCTCCCCGGCAGCCCCATTCAGACAGCGATCATCCCTCGATCCAACAAAGCGGTTACCGTCGTCAAGTCCGAACCTCTTACAAGCTCCGAGAGCGAGAGCGAGCCGCTGACCGAGGACGACGGTGATCACTACATGCGAGCTTGAATATAAACTGACGTCAGCGCTGTTATGCCCTTTAACGACCTCTCATGCCCTTTCTGTTACAATAGCCTTTTGTTCGTCTTTCCCATCGTCCTGCAGAAACTTTCCTGCGCTCCGTGCGCAGTCGACGAACCTTTAACCATGTTTATTGTTTTATCTTCCCCTTCGCGGTGTATGTCGTGGAATTTAACTTGCTTGGTGCTATATTATGCTCTTTCTCTTAGCCCCGGTCATCGTGCATCCCTCTGTAGCAGTATATAAAGTGCATACCCTCCCCCTATGCTGTATTCATAGCATCCCAACTTTCTCTGACGTATATGTGTCTTCTCGTAGCGGTACATATACGTGCGTACCTTGCGTAGAGTAGCCTTCAAATAGACAATCGGGCAACCATCTTTTGGTGCGGTGCACCGTCTTCGTCGAACTCTGCTCCCTAGTCAGAGCAGGAGATGACACTCGGGGTCGGACATGGCAGGGAAGCAGCGGCGTACCTCCTCGACGTATCCAAGCCTGCCGGGGGGTGAGATAAGCAACTCAGGATTGCGGTACTAGATCGGCAAAGAAACCGCTCCTACTTGGCATAAAACCTCTTGACCGGTATCTGCGAATGGCAGACCACGGGGACAGGACCACTCAGGCCCTGTGATGTGGCGTCTTGGACAACCCAGTTGTGCAGCGCGAGCACGAGCTCGCGTCCCCAGCCGTACTTTCGGTAGTCCTTCAGTACGGCCAGGCGGCTCAGCTTATAGTAGGATCCATCTTTGGATCGGTACGCGCGTATGGTGCCCACGGGCGTCAGGGCTGGCACGAGCCGCAGCAGGAAATGCGTGGCCGTCTCGTCCGCTCTGCAGAAAGGAACGCTAGCACGTCAATGCTCGAAACTTGGATGCTTGGGGCGACGAACTCGTCGATCTCGACGTCGAGCGGGAAGCCCTGCTCGTCGATGAATACGGCTATCCGCACGTCGTAGCACTGCTGGCGCAGCTCGTCCCTGCCTGCCTCCCCGACTCCCGGGACAGTGATAAGCTCGTGCTTGGGCGCGTCCATATTTGCTTCACCGCGGTTCAGGCATTCGCGATCGATGCTGCTTATTTATTCCAAGAACGCCGCCACCGCGGAAGCAATTGGCCACAAATCACAGGGACCTACAGCAGTCACGTGACCTGACGGGAGATGCCGCGTTCTGCGCCCTCCATAAGCGAACGGCGCAAAACTGAGTGCTTGCCTGGCCTTGCGATCGAACAGGAGGTGTACGTTTCGCCCTGGAGTCCTTCCTGGAATACCACAACCTTCGGCCTTTCCAGGGTTTCCTGAGGGTATGTCTGGGTCTTTGTTTTTTCCGTCCATGCACTGACGAATTGGATGTAGGGAAGGTCGACTCACAGTTGCTGCTCTTGTGAGCGAGGCGAAGGGACTTATTAATGCTCGAGCCTGTCGGAGCAATCATCTTTAGCTCCCTCCTGGCTTGCCGAACGACCTCTGGACGCTGTGCTTCTTCAACATCCTCAGTGAAGGTTATTGTCAGATCCATGGGCACTGCTGTCACTCCCGAGGTATGCAGCTCTCTTTCGCGACGAGCTAAGGGAAAGGAGCGGGCAGACGTTCCTCCGGATGATGTCAGGAGCTGTAAACGGGATCCTTTGTATGGGCAGGCCGGGCGAAGCACTAGCGACGAGACACGATGGGCTGCCGGTGAGCAATGCTTCGTTAGGTTTCGTGGTGTCTGCGGTTCTAAATGTTCATCAGACAAGAAATGTCTTTTCGTCTCTGCTGAGTCCATCCCCTGCCGGAGTCAGTCGTACAACTCCTGTAGTCGGCCTCCTAAAAGATCTCTGATGCGGCTTAGGCAGCCCTTCATCGTGGCGACCCATCCAACCTTGCAGAGACGAACTGCGGCTGGTCTGTCTACATCACAAGTGGCATCGTCTTCCTCTAGTCCTAGGAGGTCTGATTTGCGGCAGCAGTTTCTGGAGCTCTGTCGCATGCCTCAGGGCAAATTCAACCCCACCAGGGCCTGGTCGGTATACTCTGAAGCCCTCACGGCAGGAGCTCTGGATCAGATAGAAGACTCCATTCTCCTTAAATTCGCCACTCGCCTCGTGGAACGGGCGGAGTCTTTGTATTCCAGTTCGGTCAGCCTGGAGGAATTGCGTTCATGGGGTACCCGTATACACGCCATTCTGGGCGAGCTTCATCGTGAAGACTTGAATGAAGATCAGGCATTTGCTCACAAGTGTATAATGTCACGGGCGTCCGCGCTGATGGACAGCCTGGAGGAACCTATGGCTCTTATTGATGAAACGAAGGATGGCTATCTGGAAGATCGCCACCGTGCGCTCATGATTCCCGTCTATGAAGCCGTCTTCCTATCGCTTGTTCACCATCGCAGTCCTTATGGTGGTCTGGTATTCCTGCTGAATGAGTGGAAGACTATATCCTCCTACACAGTAAGCAGAAAGCGGATGACTCTCCCCGGTGTACTCGTTGCGCCAGCAGGTTCGTTACGCAAGACAGTGCACAAAGTCCTTCGGGACATAGAAATGCCTGCCCTTGTTCTAGCCGATCACCGACGTGTGTGGGACAAGGAGCAGAAAATGAGGGCCGGAGAACTCCTCATCCAAGTGTTATCCGAGGCTGATCTGCCGGAAGATGCTCTCGACGTGTTAGAGGAAATGCAAGCCCAGTCATTGACCCCATCGCTTATGATCCGGCTGACTCTAGTGCGAGCCTTGGTTCGCGCCGATTCGTTCGAACTCGCCAATTCGATCTTTTGGCGTGTTACAGAGTCGTTACCTGCGGGTCCGACCTTCAAGTACCATCTATCCACGGGGCTCTATTTATTTGCTCATCAAGGGGACACCGGGCGCGCGGAAGAGTTCTATGAGCTCTTGCAAAAGCAAGGTTGGGTTAGCCCTCCGGACGTCGCTACACTCATGCACGCGAGCGCAGCAATCGGGGACACCAAGGGAGTGATTGCATTATTTCACAAGTTCTTTCCCGAGGACGGAGAGGGCGACAGCAGAGCAGGCGCTGTGTCGATTCTTCATTACACCAGCGTCATCTACGCCCACGCCCAACAGTCGGACTTCGACGGTATGAACCACTGGTTGGAGAAGATGGCCAAGGCTGGCATCATGCCTGACGCGTATGTATATGGTATAGTTCTTCAGAGCTTTGCTCGGCGGCACGACGTCGAATCTATGGCAGCTGTGATGGATCAGATGCGTTCTACGGGCATACGCCCTAATTACGTTGCATACACGACGGTCCTCAGTGTCTTAGCTCGTCGCAGGGACCCAGTCGCTGCCGAGGCGATGTACAAACAGGCCTTGCAAGACGGTATCGTCCCAGACCGCAAGATGCTACTGACCCTGATGAACGCTCATGTGGAAGCCGGGTCCTGGCGGGGAGTCATTCGAGTATTCGATTACATGAAAGCGTCGCGCCTCCGGCACCTTCGCCTCACACCGGCCGTCTACAACACTCTCCTCAAGGCTTATGTCTTAATCGGTGCTCCTTTCCGGGTTGTCTCGGAGCTTTTTGACAAATTACGCGACGTGAAGATTCGGCCGGACGCATACACCTTCGCTCTGTTGATGCAATCTGCTTGCGACGCGGGAGAGATGGACGTAGCCGCTGACATCTTTCAGCAGATGGAGACCCTCTCGGAACACTGGCAGTCCAGTCTCCACATCAATGCCTATGTTATGACTATCCTAATGGCTGGTTATCTTCGTGCTGGCGACAGACAGCGAGCTAAGGCGGTCTACGATGGCATGCGTGAGCGCGGAATACAACCGACGTCCGTCACCTTCGCTTCCATAATCAAGGCCTATGGTAACGAGAAGACGGAAGAGAGCCTGCAAATGGCCGAGGACTTCCTGGCGTCTCTTGTGGACTCTGATCCTAGCGACCGCGTTTGGGAAAGGACTGCCGGTAGTCGAGCAGCTGCGTTGGACAATATATACGCTCCTCTTATGACCGTCTATGCCCGGGACGCTGATCCTGAGAACGTCGAGCGCCTCTACCAAGGGATGTTAGATGCCGGTGGCGAGCCCACCATTGGTCTTCTGACGATGCTCCTAGATGCATATAGGCGGAAAGGAGATGTCCAGGCGGCACTGAAAATCTGGCCGCAGATCTTTCAGATCGGCTTGGACATGTCGCAGGTTGGTCCTTTATTTCAAGGTCAAGAGCTCTCCCAAGAGCACACTGAGCGTCGCAACTCTACCCTGTTGTGCATACCTCTGTCCATCTACATCGACGCCCTATCAGCCGCTGGCCTGCACATAGAAATTGCACTCACCTGGAAAAAGCTGCAAATGCTCGGGTTCTCCTTCGACTCACATAACTGGAATCACCTAGCTGTTGCCCTAGTGCGCGCCGGAGAGCTAGAACGGGCTTTTGAGATACTCGAGAGGGTGATCTTGCCGTACCAGATGCAGAGCGAGCGGATACTACGGACCCGTGAACGGGACCCTGACTCGCCATTCCTCTTCGACCAACCACCTCCAGAAGATAACTTGCCCGAGACAGCCGCTGCCCCGGCCAACCGCAGAGCAGCCAGAAGGGCAGAAGCTATCGAGACAGCTAGCAGCTGGATGGGCAGCCTAGCTGAGGTTGATGAAGGCCGCGACGACGACTTCGCGCATCAGTTGCATGTTCTTCATCAAATCTCCCCCTCATGGAACCAATGGCGACCTCACGCTGTTACATTGGACGTGCTGGCGTGGACACTAGAGAAGCTCGAGAGAGGGCAGGTCATTGAACCTATACGGCCTGATCAAGACTCATCTGACCATCCCGAGCAAGATGAAGACGAGGATGCAAGATTGGCGCGTGTTCGTCTTTGCGGCGAAATTTACGACGGCATACTCAGTAATTATCCTCAAGCTGTGCTCGCCGTTCAGGAACATAAGCGTCGGCGTGGATTAGAAGAATTGCGGAGTACGCGAACTATGCGATATACAAGCGTAGGATAATCTGGTCTCAACGGGACGGAATTCCGGAAATAGAACGGCAGCTTCGGGAATAGCACCATGAATAGGAATGGGTGATTTGCGCAACAGTCCTCACAAAGGCTGTCCAGGCTTGGTTAAAGCCAGTTCCTCAACCGTCGGAGTCGTCGTCCGAGCCTTCTGACTCCCCTCCGCGTCGCCGCTTCCGACCGCCCTTGCTAGGGCCGTGGCGGTTACGCTGGATGACAGGCCGTAGGTCAGTCCCGGATTGCGGCACGACCGGGAACACCCCGTGAACCACTCACCAGAGGCAGTTTCTGGCCTTGGTTTCCAAAAGCGATGGAGAGAGGTGTGGTATCTGATAGTGTATAGATTGAATATCAGCTTATTTAGCTGCTCTAATAATGTTGTATGATATAGCAGCCGCGGCTGCAATCTAGTTCTCACCTGGAACACCCGGGAAGCGCTTCGCGGAATAGACCGTGAAAGGCTCCGTGAAGGTTTGAGCAAGGATTGGTGAGTGACTGTTGTGTACGCGGGTGGAACCCGGGTCTGGAGCGGGCGGGCTAAAAAGGATTTCTAGCATCGGGACGGTGACTGGAAGGGTAGGTTTGAGAATTACTTACGCCCCAATGTTCATGAGCCGCAGCCTCAGGCGGAATGTACCTGTAGACAGGGATAAGTTCAGATTTCTGCATGAAACATTCCTGGGCTCATGGGAAGGATAATCAGGAAAGCATATTACCTTCTGTACGGATAGACAGGTCTTGGAATAAGAAAAATATCCCTGGCTTACGGTGCTCGTCGACCAGACGACAGGCGTTGGCCGCCAGCGGACCCACTAGGGTACGTGTATAGGTGTGGCGAGGCAGGGGGACGGTTGGGGGAGGCGCGGGAGCGGGATTCGTAGGGTAGGAGGCTTGATGATATTGAGCATGTGTGGAGGACGACTGTACATGTTGGGCGTAAGCAGCTGAAGCAGAAGCATACATCACAGGAGGGGCGTTAGGATCATAATTCGGTGGAGCACTGTGCGTTGTCGGAGAGGCATATGCTTGGGACGGATATGGGTCGGGTGGTGGCGGCGGGTGGCCCCAGGAGCTGGTCTCTCGGACGTCGCTGGTCGGCGGCGGTGGAAGGGTCGATGAGCCGTTGGTTCTAAGGGCAGGATCGATAGCGGATGAGCCAGTCGTGGAAGGGGGGTGCAGAGCATGATCAGAGGCGAAATTTCCAGGGTCTGTAGCGGTTGGCCACTGGCGGAAGGAGTTGCTAGGCGGTGGGGCGGCGCCGTTGGATTCGTGTCGGTGGTCAGGTTGCCAGGGCTCGCCGTTGGCGCTTGTGGGGGCCGTCGTCGGGCCGCGGTTGAATGAATGGATCGGAGGCAGGGAGGGCGTGTATTGAGACTGAGATGACGCTCGTTCCATGGGAGGGTGAGGGGGGTGAGATTGGTTGGCATAGCTCCAGGGATCAGGGGCGTAGGGGTTCTCGTGTTGGTAACTCGGAGGCGCCTGGGCTGGTTGGGGAGGGGGGTAAGTCAGCTGGCCGTTGGCAGGGTTGTATCCTTGGTTGGACGTGGATGGAGCGTACGAGGTGGAGCCGTTGGACTGAGTTGGTTGCTAGGGAAAGAGCGTGGCATGTCAGATATTTATTTTTGCTCTGAGTAAATATTAGTTACCTCATTCAAATGCCTAGGAGGGTACGCGGATGGAGTGAGAGGGGAGTGTCCAGATACTGGACTCTGTTCTTCAGACCGTGGAGCGGCTGCAGACCCCGAAGTGGCATTACGCCTTCGGGATTTGGGTCCGTTAGGAGAGGTATTCGCACTGTTGTTACTAGAACTATTCTGATACCTGTCGGAGGACGAAGGGTGTAGAACCAAATTCATTTCTTGTTTGGCGTCGGAGGACCAGAGATCGACGGTGACGACGAAGAATGTGTAGTCGATGTCGCTACACGGGATGATGAGGCGAAATGTCAGGGCTCACTGCAGAGACTGAACTGACTCGACGTCTACGATGCTATTGTCTGGGTTCCGTACTATCATTTTTGCGACCGCCGCAGGCGCGAGTGGACGTCGATCCTGAAATATTGAATATTCGACGATTACGACCGACGCGCGTCCACCCTCGCAGACACGACGCACCTTATCGCCAAAGCCACACATGCGGGCGCGAATGGGATGCTGAACGACCTCTAGCGAATATTTCCTGCATTTTGAAGAGCACAAGAAGTCAGTGCATTGGCAGCCTCAGCAGCGGGCCCGGGATTCAATGAACTCTCCACTAACTTGGTACCAGATCCCTGGGTCCATGCAGTTGGGTCATCCGGGACAGCGTGACGCGCGGACGGAGCCGCTGAGGAATGGGTGCCGAAGCGGTTTATGGCGACTTTCTGTATCATGTCTGAGCGCGAGCGCGCGTACAGCGCCGACGGAGGTGGTGGTCGGAAGGAAGGAGCAGGGATGTGTCGAGGGCGAGCTTGGGAAGATGATGTTAAGGCTCGACTCCGCTCGCGCTCGCGTTCACACGACGAATCCGCCTCCAACGCGTATTGTTGAAGGTATTTTCGGTGCCAACGCGTCCAGGGCTCGGTACGCAACGTCGACGGGGCAAATAGAGCCCTCAGCTTCAATGTGGTCTGATTCTTCGCTCAGTACGTCTTTTTCCGTCTGCAATCGCTATTTCCGGGCGCTCAGCGTTTGCGACGCAGATGGACCCGATATGTCTGCGCCTAGCGTGCGCTCAGTACGCGAATGGCAGTCCTCTGCTGCAGCCGCTGCTTGCTATAGCTCTCGAACGCTTCTGGCATTCATTTGCTTCCGTTCTTATCAGATATCCCGCCGACCCACGGTTATCATCGTACGCTGCGTTCTGCGACGCCCCCCGCTCCCACCATCACGGGCCTGCGGCGTCATTCCAACCTGATGCCGTGAGTCGTGTCAGCAACTGCAATTACCTTGCCTCTCAGAGCTCATGCTCAAGAACGCGCTGATGATTTTAAGTTGGAGCCGAACACCATTACGATCACGGGTTACTTTGAACGTTCCATCTCCCCGGTCGCACTTGTCGTTATTCGTACGTGCTCCTCTCCCTTCCCAAGATAGCGGCTCGTCTGCTCGAGCCTAATATTGGCCCAGTGCTCTTTCGCCCATGCCCGAACGTCCGACGATGCCCTTCGGACATTCGGGACTACAGAGAGCACGCTCTCCTCCCAACACCACAGCATGAGAGTATATTAACGACGCTACTCAGGACTGAACACTGTGAGACGACGCGCCCCCAAGGCACTGCCAAGATGAGCGTCCAGGATATGCTCCGGTATGCTTCTCGCTCGAGCTTACGAAGATATCGCTCGGTGGTGGTGTCTTCCCCGCCTGGAACGCACCATGCGCCGGTCGATGTACTCGTAATCCGAGCACGTTACTCGGCCTCCATGAAATCAACGATCTTGTCTTAGGTCTTCAGAGACGTACGCGACTCCCGGGCAAGTCGAGCTATGCGGACAAAGTTGCCTCCGGCCTGTGACGTTTCACAGGTCCTTACCCTATGTCTTCTTTGAATAGACCGAGATGCATTCAAAGGCGAGAGGCGCACTGTGTTCGGCGAGGAGAATGGAGCACCCTGTTCCAAGCGGTATGTCTAGCCGTAGATATATAACCCGGAAAGTCTACATGACAGGCGAGACACAACTTATCAAATTCTCAAGCAGACATGTATTCTTGCGTATCCGATCTGGATCAACGGCCACTCATATGTATCCCTTGGGCCGGACAAACCCCTCAGTCTCTCTGCCGTGCCGACTTATATACGAGCATCGATCCTGTAGGCATCAGCACGCACCAAAGATATGATGAAGCCTATTTTTTTGGGACGAACGGTGCTCGTAGACCATCTGATATATTGTCGTGAGTCGGGAAGAATAGGCAACTGTAATGCAAACGCTATCACCGAGCCATGCGCAAAGGCTGCAGAATGGAGAATTAGCAGGTCTTAGGACGGGTACTCCCGAGTGAGCGAGTCCCACGCACCGCGTTTGCTGGCTTCTCGCAGGCATGCATTCCAGAGTATCAGCACCTCCTTTGCTTCACCATGACGGACCAGACCCTGGCTAAGAAGACCCTGCAGGAGCTCATCAAGCGCGAGGACTTGAAGAACAAGACTTGTATAGACTGTGGCAATCCGAACCCGCAGTGGGCTTCACTCAGGTAAAGATCGAGCCCGGGCATCCCAGCGATCGCATTCGCGCCAAAATAACATACGTCTCCATGATAGCTTCGCGGTGTTTTTATGCCTGCAATGTGCTGGGACGCATCGGGGCTTTGGAGTGCACATCAGGTGAGAATGCATGCTTCTATGGATGGGGAAGATACGAGCTAGGGTCCGCCCGTGCGTAAGCTTCGTCAGGTCAGTGTCTATGGACACCTGGCAAGACGAGCAGATCAGGCGAATGAAGGTCAGCTGGCTTTGTGTGTAGGCTCACTCTCGCCGCTCATGTTCCTGTTCCGTGAAGCTCGGGGGGAACGCGCCGTTCAGAGAGTTTATGCAATCCTACCCGGCAGAAGGCGGTTACAAGGATGGAATGAGCTCGTACGAGACGTATCATTGCTGGGCTGCTACTCAATACCGCGAAAAGGTCCGCAGAGCAGTCTACAGGGTCTCGATGATGAAATAACGTTCTGCGATAGCTGGACGCTGAGTTGGCAGGGAGGCCATGGGAGCCGTCTTCACCTCCAGCGAACTACAACGCTCCTGACACAGGCTCCAATTCGCCAGGGCGGCCCTCGTCGGCTCAGGGTCTTAGGAAGTCACGAGCCTCCGCCCGCTCTAACACGGGCTCCAGTTTCCGCGACTCTCGGCCCACGTCCCCCTCGTCGCTCTCGTACTCACCGAACCCGGAGGGTAGCACGTCACCACCACTAGACCAGAAGACCGCCAATGAGAGTTACTTTGCCAGGATGGGACAGGCCAACGCTTCTCGGCCTGACAACCTGCCCCCATCACAGGGTGGCCGGTACCAGGGCTTTGGCAATACGCCGTCGCCGTCCCCAGGCTCGCAGCATCCTTCCTTCGGTCTGTCTTCAGCAGCGGCGCCTACGCTGTCAGAGCTGCAAGAAAATCCCGTGGCGGCACTCAGCAAGGGCTGGTCCCTTTTCTCGTCTGCTGTCGCCGGCGCGACACGCGTTGTGACCGAGAATGTCATCCAACCAGGCATGCAGAAAGTCCAGGACCCAGCATTTCAGGCTAGCGTCAAGGGTTACGTTGCCAAGGCTGGTGAAGTCGGCAGCTCGGCGAATGAGTGGTCACGTCGGCAGCTAGGCGTAGATGTGGTGGGCACCGTCGGCACCGTCAAAGACCGAGTGGGCCTCGGTAGACCCGACAGGAGCGCCTATGGAGCTGTCGGTCAAGACCAGTATGGAGAGCACTCTGGCATGTACCATGATGACGACGACTTATTCGGAGAGTTCAGCGGCGGTAACCATGGCCAGGGTTCTGGCTTGTATGACGGTGCTCATCAATCAACGACACTATCAGGTACTACCAACACATCTGGGAGCAGCAAGCCTGCAAATACAAAACAAGATGATGGTTGGGAGGATTGGTAATTCTCGGGTTTGTCAATATACCATTTGGACTGTGACACTGGGATGGCAAATACCCTTGTATTAGTCTAACACCGTACACAACTAGGGATTCGGGGTTCGCAAAGCATTACAGCCACATCAGATGTCTGATATTAACCGGAGCTCAATGAGAGGACCGCCGCAGGCTCACTCCTTTCACGATATTTCTGGCGCAACATTCCTTGACTAAGCTCGCGCACCTTAATAATCCTGCAAAGGACTGCAACGTTTGAATTAGCAGGTGTATTAAACATCTACAACCTCCGTCTTCATCTACCCGCTCCGACACTCCTACATTGAACAAGGAGGAGCAACCTCCTTCACCGATATACGTGGTCCGCTATAACGCCGAGAAACATACGGATAGTTAGTCAAGTGTTGACAAATCACAGCCATTGTATTGATAAGCCAGCCGCACGCACCATGGAGATTGGCAGCGATTTCAGCTTCGGCCCTGTCGCCATTGGCGAGAAGCTTCTCCTTGTTGTACAGAAGTTCTTCGCGAGTTTCCGTGGAGAATTCCTGGTTTTGGGCTAAAGAAGGGGAAGGCAGAGGGATCGATCAGCCCCGGAGGGAGTGCAGGTCAAGGTGAGAACGCACTCTCCACGATGGCGTCTACTGGACAGGCCTCTTGACAAAACCCGCAATAAATGCATTTCGTCATGTCAATATCTGACCGTGATGGGCATAATGTGAGTCCGGACAAGAACACAGGGAGGTAGAGAATCTTCGCACCGTATTTTGTGGTTCTTCTTGACCCGTCCTCACGCGCCTCGCTCTCAATCGTGATCGCCTGGGCGGGGCATATCGCCTCACATAACTTGCAAGCTGTACAATGTAAGGTACCGTTCACAGACACAATGACTACGACGTACCAATGCACCGCTCCTCGCCGCTGGGGTACCGTCTCAAAGCATGCTCTCCGCGGAATCGGGGCGACAAGGGGCCCTTCTCGAACGGATACATGATGGTATATGGTGGTCTGAAGAAGTTCTCGAGGGTAATCCACATCCCTTTAGTGAATAACAGGACTGTGAATGCCGCATTTCACTCAGTTGAGTTCAGTACACATACCTCGGAGGATTTCGGTGAAGAAGAACAGGTGGACTGCCTTGTCGACAGCGCCGGGACCATCCTTGTAGGGATCGACAAATTTCCCGGGCTCATCTTTGGCACCGACCAAGCCAGTGTTCTTCGGTGAACGAGTACCCGGGGTGGCTAGATAGTCTGGGGAAGGCTCAGCGCGGCGAGAGGGAGTGGTTGAGTGCAGCCTAGTCGCTATGAGTGTCGCCGACGGGCGAGTCGCCAGCGCCCGCGCGAGCACGGCGCGGTTGGAAAGGCCGAGAGCGGCGCAGGAACGAGAGAAGGACATGGCGGGAGTGGTCGACGTTGCCAGCAGCGGCGAGGGGAATCGCAGAAATGACATCGAAACGTAGACGGCGCAAGGAACACGCTTCGACCAATCACGTCACTCGGAAAACGATTGGCCCCGGCGCTCGTGCCGACCTTGCCCGCGGCAGTCTGCTGCTCCCGTTCCCTCCCTCCAGCCACAAACAAACATGGCGTCCACAAAACAATCCAAGAACAAGGTGCAGCCGCTGTCGGAGCAGGGTATGCATCATCGGGATACACTACATTTCATGCGCTGAGTTGGACCAGCCAGAGCTGCAGCAGAACTATTCACGCCTCCAGAGTGACCTGCAGGCCCTGGCTAGCAAAATTGGCGAACTTGAGCAAGAAGCCGAGGAACATACGTGAGTCTAGCGTGATTCCCTCGCTTGCAAACGCCTTAACAAGTTGTTTCAGTCTTGTCCTGGGGACTCTAGAAGAGGCATTGGCTGAGGAACCTGACCGAAAATGCTTCCGCCTCATAGGTGGTGTCCTGGTCGAGCGTACTGTGAAGGATGTCGTTCCTGCACTTCAGACGAATCGAGATGGGGTAAGAGTACTCTTAGATGCACTTCAAGACGGCCCGATCTCATGGATCATCTCTTCGCTATGCAGATCCGAAAAGTTGTATCTAACCTGGCGGAGCAGTACAAGTCGAAAGAGCAAGAGTTTGAGAACTTTAAGCGTGACTACAACATCAGGTCTGTCGTGAGAGCCTAAGAAGAGATCGCCACCCCGTTCGGCCTTCCATCTACTTTCAACTATCTGGTCCATCTGCAGAAATTCGGTGCAACATACAGGTGAGCATCCAATGTCATGACCCATCGGTATTCTTGCTGATATCTAGAAATTAGATAAAGGCCGTGGAATAGGGACTTCGTCTGGCTTGTGTATTCTATGTACACTATTGCATACCATTCCCTTCGCATCGATGAAGGCAGTTCGACATCGCTTGCGGGGTTGGCAGGAAGCCGAGTACTGGTGGTACAGTCGACTCTGTCTTAACCCATAACGGGTCGTGGAACCCAAAAGTTATGGGTTTATGCAGACTATGGGTTACCAGAACGTGTGACATTGTGTGACTACCTAGTAAGCGTGACAGACAGCCTATCCGGTATAGGCCGGACGTCGTTTATGACAACGTTTAGATACGGAATCTTGAGTCTGGTATGGGCTATCTTCTGAAATACCACGAGAACCAAAAATCAAGGGTCCAGATGGTCCAGGGTCTCGTGGGAAGGAGACCTGTACCTTCCTAATATAGGTTGTTTTATGGGTTATAACCCTCCAAAAAGCTATGGGTTATGGGATACGGCAGACTTATGGGTTTTTACTATCTACCATGTTGGTGGAAGCCAAAAACTTATGGGTTATTACAGGTTATGGGTTATGACAGGTATGGGTTAGGACAGAGTCGACTGTAATACCAATAGTACCGCGACGAACCGCCGATCGATTCGATATTCTGAGCGTGGGCGCCTCTTTCCATTGGCGCTTCTAATGTTACAGCACCTGGCTGCGTTCGCACGCACCAACCTCATTCTCCGCCTCCATAGCTCTCCCGTCCGGGGTTGAGGCCTGAGGACCTTTCAGCGATGCCGGTGCAGCTGGGTGAACAATGCGAACATTGCTTGAAGCACCCGCAGAAGCTTGGCCATCCTGACGAATCCCGTTGCTGTCGGTGCTTACCAGATGCTGCCATTCTACGCAACTGCTCCCGCTGCCAATCGACGCGCTATTGCGTACGCTGCGGTGTCGTTCTAGTAGCAGCTTGGTCTAACTAGGACTCTTGAATCTAGGGCAAAGAGTGCCAGAAAGCCCACTGGGCTGAACATAAGCAGTCTTGCACGAATACTGTACACTTAAAGCAATTGCGGGAGAGTTTGGGTCCAGAAGTCACCCGACGACACATCGCTTTCGAGAAGTGGGGCTGGAAGTATCTGCATATTCTCACTCGCGCAGCCATGAGTGCAATCGAGGTGGCGAAGGACCCAAACAGAATGAGTAAGTCCCGACCTCTTCAGAATTGTAGCTAGAACCGACGCTCCTCGTACAGATACACATATCTTTGTGGTCCACTTGGAGACCGTCGACACCTCGGACAACGGGCGTAATCCCAAATATGCCGTAAAAGAAGCGCACTGTCGCACGCTGGAGGAGCTGTACCTCATGAGACCCTGGACATCCTTCGCTGCCATGGAGCAGTCAATAGCGCCTGGACCGGGACATGTTATAGTCATGGACGACGTGCTTCCCGGAGGCTTGGGAGTGCAGACTCGTCCTGTCCGTACTGACTGGGACCCTAGGATGATTCCATACAACCCGATGTGGCTGATATTGCTCCGCGAGGAAACCCGCGCGGGGTAAGGCCAGTTTCATCGGGGATGTTACCGCGCTGAGAGGGCTAAGAGACGGTGATACGGAAACAACGAATCAGGATGGCATTGGGTATTGACTAGGAATGCGATATATGTATGAGTACCAAGGATGGTTTCTGTATAGATTCAGTGGACTACGGGGGGATTATGAAGCCATATGAATGATTCGTGCCTTGTCGAGCTGTGGCAAGATTGAGGGAACTTGAGATTGAGAAAAAGGTGCCTGTTGCCCCATCGGTACGAAGACGAGAAGAAGTGCGAATAGGGAAGACCTCCGAGACTCAGTGGTCTCTTGATATCCGTTGGAAGTGGTGCAGCGTCTAGAACTTGTCGTCCCATTTTGGATCGCACGCGGAAACCGAATCGTCTGCAGGTGGGAAATTGGTCGCAACGATGCTGACATTTAGCGGTTCAGGGGCACCTTCGTCGATGAGAAGCATTCCTAAGTGCCGCGGCGCAGGCGGTAAACGTTGCTCGAGCCCTTCGCAGGGTCATAAAGAGAAGTTACGTCTGGCGCATTTCGTCTACTGCTAAGGATGCGCGTTGGAGTGGCTCTGATGCGGTGGACGAATCTGCGCTTGCAACCAGGCCTGTCAGTGGCATTTGTAAAGACCACAAATACAAGGGATCCCTTTGCACGTCAGACGCAGGCTTATGAGTTGGGGGATGCCACTGTGCTTTGCAATGAACCCACCTAATCAACTCTGGTCTTGCCCAACTTCTAACACGATAATAGCAGCGTCGGCGATGTTCTTACAATTACAGCAAAACCACTGCTCAAAGATCAGGTACCTTTCCGCAATATCCGGACCAGCTTGACAACTCAGCTGTCTCAAGTGGGCCTCTGTTGCACAAAGTTCCTCGTGGCTTTGCCAGTCCGCCCTTTGGCACTCTTGGCTCTGAATTGCACAGGGAAACGAGTGGATATCTTATAGTAGCCCTTCCCAGAGACTTACACAGTATTGTGTCAGCTCACAGCGGGTGCATCTCCGCAATGTCTGGTTAGCTTCCAAGCACCAAGCGCATGGAGGAGGAGCTTGCGTGGAACAACGGTGAGCTTAGGATTTACGAGGGGTGCTTCAGGCACTTCGCATGTCGACCTATCATGAATGGCGCCAGGCTGGTGACCTTGGAGAATAATCTGCCACTCGTAGCAATGGTGGATGGTCAGAATGCGTGCCACCTTCATAGTTACGTGACTTACGTCTGACACTGCAGAAAGTCGACCCCACTGGGAGGTCACACCACCGAACGCGTTCGCGACCGCGTTCGCAAACAGCAAGCGCCAAGCCTAAGCACGTGATAGCATGTGCTTGAAGCGCCACTGCTCCATGACTCATGAGGCTCCATGCTTACGCGTCTCCCGCCTCCCGTCGCCATTGTACCAGAGCCCGCCCCCGACCGACATTCAAGTGTGGCACGTGCTCGTACCTCAGCGTATTATTGTACTGGTGGTGCCACCGCTTTGGCATGTTACTTTGGCATGCGCACCTCCCACTCTCCTACGCTCTCTGCCATCATGCTCTGGCCAATGTCCAAGCATCGTCGCCCCCGCCACTTCTTGCGGTGCCGACGACGCTTGGACATCATGACCCTTGCAAGGATA
>NW_006920411.1:1093585-1162002 GCF_000344685.1 Gloeophyllum trabeum ATCC 11539 | reverse complement strand
GAAAGCTGTGATAGACGCATGATGTAGATTTCTGGATGTATGTCGTGCAAACTCGCCCTCTTTATTTTCAATTTGGCAAGGGGCCAATGCAACTAATTGTGATTGTAGATAGTACATGGATACTCAACTCACAGCCTGGCAAGCCGGTAGACCACGCGAACACAGATAGCATGGGCCACAAGAGCGAAATAGACAATAAAAAAAACCGTTGCATGGGCCCGAATCCAGAAGGCCCTTGCGTAGATGATGCACGCCACAGTGCTGATTGCAAGCTAATTATGAGCACGCTTGAACCTGGCGGCGCTGTCGTCCATAGCGAGCGGGAGGGGTTAGGTTTCTGTCCCGCGGGGAAACCTAACCATGGCAGATTGATGGCAGAGCTTACCAGCCACAGATCTGCTACGTCATCCGAATGGTAGAGCTCACCATGCGCAGATCTGCTACGTCATCCCATGTGAATTCTGCACGTGCAGCCATAAGTTCGCCGAACGCGTTCGCGAACGCGTTCGGCGGGCGAACCTCCCAGTCGACCGGACGTTCTCTGACACTGACAGTGATAGTGACGGCGAGAAGGATGGGTGACTCCCGTGACCTGTACCAAAGACGCGTTCGTCACGTGCAATACCTTTCCCACGAGGCAAAAGGACGCGCCGAGTTTAGTCAAGCCTGTTGTGGCGAGGTCTTGTTCTTGTTCTTGTTCCACCACCATCCACTGGTTCAGTGGTTCTCCGTAGTACAAGACCGCGATACTTGGTCCCCTCAGGTAACTAGCATATGTGGATCTACCGTCTATCTGACCTAAGGCAGAATCCAGCGTTCAACTCCCTCATTCCGATAGAGGCACGTCATGCCACCCCGTCGTTCAGCAAGGGCACCATCCGCTAAATCAGCAGCTAAGCCTGCCTCTAAAGCTTCTGCGAAAGATACGGATAAACCAGCTCCTCGCAGTCGCAGTCGGGCGCCAGCGAAGAGGGCTGCCTCTCCCGACACATCCCCGTCACCCCCGCCCGCCACGAAACGCACTCGTACTGTGGTTACAAAAGAGAAGGAAACCGTCACCACTGTCGAGAACAATACCACGCGGGGGAGATCGGTGAAGAGGACCACCGCCGTTGACACGACCGTAGTCCCGGCCAAGAAGTCGCGGGCGAAGACGCCTACTGCAAAGGCGGAAAAAGAGGCTGCACCCAAGGTGGCTAAGGAGCCCAAGCAAGCGAAACCCAAGCCTGCAAAGATGCAGGCTCCGTACTTCAATCCTCTTCCCATTCCTCCCGCGCATATGCGGCCGCCGTACCAATTGTGGGGTTGGGGTGCCGGAAATTTCGGTCAACTAGGGATGGGCCCCGATCTCCTGGGAGAGTACCCCAAGCCCAAGCGAAACTTATGGATCGAAGAGCAGATTAAGAAGGGTACCTTTGGCGATGAAGAGGGTGCCGGGTTGGAAGCGATTGCAGCCGGCGGTATGCATACTATTTTTATTGATGAGAAGGGAACTGTGAGTAGATTACCCGTCATCATTCGTGCACGTCGCTGAGTGTATTGCAGGTGTGGTCGTGCGGCGTGAATGATGAAGGTGCTCTGGGACGTGTCACGACTGACGTCCCAAATCCCGAGAACCCGGATGAGAAGTTAGATGTGGATCAGCTTACTGCAACGCCATATCCTCTTCAAACTTTGATAGATGAAAATTTCCGCGCTGTCAAGATTGCGGCTGGCGACAATGTATGCGCCGCCGTCAGCACTGAAGGTGAACTCAGAGTGTGGGGATCGTTCCGGGTCAGTGCATTCTTGTTTCGTATTTAGAGCGTTCTATCTAACGCTAGCCACAGGACAATCAAGGTTCACTGGGCTTTTCGAGCGAATCCCAGCGACAGTTCCTGCCTGCACCTATCCTAGAGTTGAAGCACCATTCTGGCAACGTCGAGAAATTCGTATCCGTTGCATCAGGAAACAACCATCTCCTGGTTCTCACTACTCACGGAAACGTGTACACACTCGGAGCCGGCGAGGAAGGCCAGTTAGGCCGGAAAGTCATCCAGCGCCGGAAAATCCACGGAACCGCTCCGGAGAAGATCGTACTTGGTACTCGCACTCGCAGAGCCAAAGTCGTAGGTGCCGGCAACAATGCCTCATTTGCTGTGGATGAACGAGGCGTTGTTTGGGGTTGGGGTTTGAATACCATGGGCCAGACCGGCACAGGTTACTCAAACGCCTCCGTCGATGGTGAAGTACACTCCCCGAAGCAAGTCGTTGGCTTGAGTAAAGAAGAACTGGACGGCGACGAGGTGGTACAGATTGCTGGTGGGGATCACCACACGCTTTTCTTGACCGCCAGCGGCAAGGTTTACGCATGTGGACGATCGAACGATGGGCAGCTTGGCCTCGCGAAGGATGATCCTGCCTTCAAAGACCGGGAACACGAGAACTTCCTCCCAACCCCCGCTCTTGTGACGTTCCCAGACCCCAGTGATCCGGTGGTCCAGGTATCCGCCGGCACCCATAACAATTTGGCTGTAACGGAAGGAGGCGCACTCTATGCTTGGGGTGCGCAGACACAGGGTGAACTCGGCATTGGAGATGATGAAGAAGCGTTGACACCCACGGTCATCGTGAGGAAGCAAGGAGGATCCTGGTCCGCGCACTCTGTTTCATGCGGGGGACAACATACCATTGCGCTTTTCAGGAAGAAGAGTTAGAGCCTCTGATACTATAAGGACTTTGCGATTTTGCCTGCTGTTGTATATTTATTTCACGTAGTCACAGGTAGTTACTGTCTCTTGTGTACATAGCGATTTGTAAAGAAAATAACGGAGAAATCAAGGAGAAATTGACAAACGCGTGATCACGTGACGGACGCGTCAAACGCGATTTGGATTCAGGCCGTGACTCCGCTAGCCAGTAGTGGCGGCGGGCGCGTCCGATCTTCGGCACAGTCTATCTTGAGGCTTCAAGTGACCTTACCGATTCATTGACGATGCCTGCAGTAAGCACTGAATACAATTATAACGGGCTCTGCTCACACTGATGCGTACGGTAGACCTGAGGTTCGAGTCAGCGCCTTGTACCAGAGGGTTATACGTACATAAATGCAAGAACATTCGCGTCACAGAAGGCTAAGGATATAGTAGACGATCTTCTGGAAGAATCTGACAATCGCAATCCGGATAAGTTTGACAGGTACATCTACAACCGTGCGTCTCGTAGGATGCTTTTATTTGCCTCCTGCGTCTTAACTTACCCCGCTGTGAGCAGGGTATTACAAATTTACAATTATGGAGTCATGGAACTGGTACACGCCAAGCTGAGTACCATCCACACGCAGATCGTCAAGAAGCAATATGAGGAAGCCTACTACGCGCTGGAAGCTCTCACCATTATCCAGGACTTTGTTCCGGCATGGAAAGGTGAGCAATGCTGAAGTGGTACAACGAGAGCACAAACACTGACTTGCAAGTATAGGACTCCCCGACGCACTGCAGAAGACCCTGACTGACATGGTCTATGGGGCTTGCCTCGTGACGTCCTCCGGGAGCTGAAAGCAGCGGGCCAGCTCGATACGACCCACTTCCCCAGCCTCGAGACCCTTCTGAAGGGCGCCGCAGCCTGAGGCGAGATCATGAAGCGCACCTGGGGCGAGTCGGACTACGACATTGTATGCAGAGGCGGCGGCGAGAGGCTCTTTGCCGATAAAACAGAAGAAGACAAGGCGTTAGAGAAAGCCCATCTTGAAGAATGGATCGATAGCTTGGACGAGGAAGATAAGAGGGGGAGAAAGAAAAGGATGATAAGGAGTAGTGGGATGGCGTTGCCGACAAGTGCAAGGACCGCAGTTTCGCGTTGACCCGAGTGTGGAAGGAATACAAGGATCATCTGGCGGTTTCCCCCAGGTTGCCATTCAAGGGCCCGCCTGTGGGATCTCACGGAGTGGACGGAAGATGAAAGTGCACCATTTTTATTCAAGAATATGAACTTGTCGTGATTCGGGGGACAGACTTCCCAGTCTCTCCCCCTCCATTTCTCGCTTATCTCATGCTTGCCTACATGCTTGTTATACCTTATACTGCGATGTGGTTTGAAGACCTCCCATGTGTAAATGTAGAGAACATCTTATAATATGTACTGGTTACATAACATTCATACATCCACCGGCAATTCACAACTTTACTCCCATAACCTCCAGAAATGAAGCGAACCATAGAGACACGGGAATAAATCAAGCATAGGTCTCCCCCAGCCTCCTGACAATGTACTGCTCCGTCGTTACAGGCTCATACTTGGCTTCCTTCCCACAGTTCGGTAAACACGAGATAGTGGCGTCAAAGTTGGGGTTGCAAAAGAAAGCGATGGACTGGCGGGCGGGAGTGATACTCTCGGTCTCGCTCACTTTCTTCGCTGGAGGAGCGACTACTCGGTGGAGGGTAGAGCGGAGGACGTCGTTGCTCCAGCGGGCGAGAAGGTCCCCTGCGTTCACTACGATCGTGCCAGGCTAGCGATATAACGACGTCAGCCTACCTTTCCAGAGACTAGATCCCGGTCACTCACAATGGGCGGCGCGGGCTGGTATTGTTTCGTGTGAGGATTCTGCACTTCAAGACCGCCCACCGAATCCTGGAACAATAGAGTCAAAGTTCCATAGTCTACCAGGGCATTCTGTCAGTTTTTGATATAGGCGAAACCTACATATATCCCGTACCTGAATGAGCACCGGCTCGGGCTTGGCCTTCTCGCTTGAGCAGCGATCTTCGAACAGGAGGATAGTTCAGAAGCCGGAGGTTATGCCACTGTCCATCAATCTTATCCTGGAAGAATGCCTCGTCCAGGTCAAGGCCGAGTGCAATCGCGCGCATCACGACCGTATGCAAGTCATGGCATGTCTGTAAAAGCGCATTCACCTGCCGTCCATGGCACTTTCTGGGGCAGAGAGACGTACCCTGAAGAAGTCCAGCATGGTCTGTTTGAATCCTGGTGCATCCGTCTCCTGCGGCCACATGTTCCTCCAGGTAGGATCCCAGTCCCGTCCGATTTCCATGCTCTCCTTGGTGTCTGGCGCCTTGGCTCGAAGAGCTGCGATCTCGGCGGGGTCTTGTACCTGGGTTACTCGTTCGCGGCCCACGCGGACATATCCACGGTTGGACCGAGGATCCTCCCATGCCAGCTTGTCCTGTAATCCACAGTTATATCCAGGCAGCGGTATACCCAAGTATCACCAGCACTCACCTTGACGTCCTGAGGCATATTAAAGAATTGCGCACTCTACCATGTTCAGTGAGGTGAGGTAGGCATAGAAATATCCCCTGTTATTCTGCGTACCTTGTCGAATGCATTTTTGACCTGCCACTCTGGAATCCCGTGCCGGTCCAGGTATATGAATCCGACTTCTCTGAAACCGTCTACTATGTCCTGGGCTGTTTTCTTCTTCTCGTCATTCGACTTGGCTTCCGTGAACCGACTCAGGTCGATAAGTGGGATCCGGAAATTGGAATCAGCCTTGACGTCCTGGTTTTCATCAGACTAATGGTCCGGTCTTCAGATGCATTCCGCTCATACCTCCGCAAGAGTTGCAAGTGTACACCGTCCAATTCTCCTGGGCAACGTACGCCGAGTGGCGCGGACGACGGTGGCAACGGCGGCGACCTGCTTGAGGGCCAGCATTTTGCGGAGGGTGGATGCGGGGAGGAGGGCAAGGGCGAGGCGCCCCCCGCCGTTGCAAATAAATAGGCACGCATGTATGTCTATCTTATCGCGCTCGTCAAGCGTAAACCAATGACTAGGCCTGCGGCACTTTCCGATCACTTGGTGCCTCTCTAAAGTATAATGCTGTGCTATCCACGCAGAACCTCGACGCGCCGAGAGGGCGTAAACTTCGGGCTCATCGAAGGACTAAGACGAAATCCGTTGCTTTGCAATACGGGTGGCTGCCACCAAATATCATGATCGGGAACTGATGCCAGGATACATAGCGAGGACTTTATCATGGCCTCGAGAACCCGAGGGCACTAGGAGAACGTAGCCGTCTAAACAGAGCCATCATTGTCTTGCCGCCTTCCGGACCCCACCTAGCACGAACATAAGTTCCTTGACATTACCGTCAAGAATAAAGACCTACTCTCCGGCAGCAACTTCCTGGCAGCACTGTTCAAACTCTTCCGAAACCGAGACGTCGTCCCACTTCTCCACAACGTAGTCCTGGAACATACGATGAGACATATGGATGTGTGAAGAGGGAAACCAGACAGACCTCCACGAAAGAGTGCAGCTCGTCCCATACAGCGGTTGCCAGCAGTAAGGCAAAGCTCGACTTGGGCGTGATGGTCGACATTATATGTTCCAGCGCGAGCGAAGCCAGGCCAGGCATGGCGTAACGATGAGCGACCTGGTACATCGACAATGCCGATGCCGGTGGTGGTGGACGCGTAGGGTGCGGATGAGGGTCAGGGGTGGAAGCAACGGATGGAGGATGTCTGTGTGTAAGAGGCGATATAGGATAGTGCGCGGAGGGAATAGCAACGGGAACAGGGACGGTTTTGGTACGATGAGATACAGAGGGTGCATCGGGGATCGGGATCGCCACGGAAGTCGAACCTACAGCGGGTCCCGCCCCTGCACCAGTACGCCGAGACAAAGTCGACGACGAGGTTCGCGACATGCTCTGCTGAGAACTGGGCGTCGTTTTGGCTGATGCTGCCACCTTGGACCCGGACGGCGTAACCGGCGCAGTGGTTGTCATTGGCTGCTTACCCTTCGTTCCACGACGCTCGCCACTAGACCTGGCGCTTTCTGCGCTGGTAGCGCTCCTCGCGTCGTCCCTATTGACCTCGTCAATGATGATATTCTTGTTGAACGTCTTCCAATCCCACTCGCTGCTGCCACCGCGACTGGTCAGCCATTTAGCACTCCAGCCCGCGCCTACGCCATCCACAGCAACCCGAGGGTCATCTGCCTCTTTGAAGAGCAACCAGTTGGCGTACACCCATTTCAGTAGCCAATATATGGTGACAAAATCTGCTTCTTCCACCACGACCGTGAAGACCTTGCGTTCACCCGCGGCGGATGCATTCTCGGAAAAGGCGGAACTTAGCATAGTGGCGAAGTATTCAGAGCGACGAGTGAGGATATCCGAATGCGCGAAGATGATGCGTTTCCTGGCAGTAATGTGAGAGTGGAACGGACCATGCGAGCATGACGAGGATGAGCGCCGGCTTGTCGAAGTGTTTGGCGAAGCCGGCGATGGCGGCGGTTGCTCTTGCCGCTCGAGACAAACAAATCTCACATCGCCGGTATCTGCAACTCTGGTTAGCTGCGATCCGGGTATATTAGGTACTTTGCTTACTCGCATTATCAAGAGAGGCTTCAAGCCCCTCGAGTAGGTCTCGAGGGACGTAGTATGCGGACGACTGTTGGGGGAAGAAGGGGCCGGTGGGACTGTGAATTTGCACGCATATAACGAACGAGTCTGTCTCTTCTATCCTAGGAGACTCCAGTAACTGCGACAGTGGCGGTAAAGGACACTCTTAAAAGCTGTCATTCCTGATCATTCCGCGACGGACGTGAGCAAAGGCTTACCCCAAACTTCACGTTCCTGCCGGAATATCCAGTCGTTGTCCCAGTGCTCCCATACCCAGTCCGCCCGAGCTCCCCGTTCTCCAGCGCGGTCATCCTGACACTTGATTGCCGTCATCATGGAGGCAGACATTTCATAGTCATGCGCATAGTCGACCAACAAGGATGTCAGAAACAGACACAGTGTCGGTGTCCGTCCGTCAGCTGGGGGGGACCGAGCTGCCAAGCCAGGTCTATTGAGCAGGCGCCCTAGACAACTGCTGGACGCGTGTAGTATTCGTTACTGACCTATTTCCAGCTTGAACTTGCCCTCGCCAAGTATAGGAGACTCTTTGAATATGTCGAAGTCATCTTGTTGGCCCTCATTATCCGATCCTTCGTCGTTGGCCGTGCCACCCTCCACGAAGTCTCTTAGCTTATGAACGTCGCGCACAATCCACTCAAACGCCTGAGATACATTGAGCTATACGACAAGACCCAGTAGGGGAAATAAGACATGCGGTAAAGTTCCAGTGCCTCATTGCTTCTTCCTGCATACCGGTAACACCAGTTGGCTTTTGGGTACTCGTTGAGAGAGGCGTTCCGAGTCTGGATGAGGACCTCGGGTCGAATAGATTCTGGACACCTAACGTCGGAGTAGACGCTCCAGCCGAGGAAAGCGACACAGATGAGCTGGAGGCACGGTGGGTGTACGTCGTCCAGGGAAAATGGGGACGAGACAAAGGCGATGGCCGACCAGGAGAAGAAGACAAAGGAGATGCTAGGCGGAAGTGTTCAGACATCCTCCTTGTGCACGCTTGAGTTCCAATCACTCAGTTGGACTTCGAACGTGACCTTAAGTCAAACGCGCTAAGACAGTCGGTCCAGTATAGTGAACCTGAAAGGAATCTTTGTCGAAGCATAGGCGCTGGTGAACGGTAGGTAGCAGTATACCAAAGCGGCTGGGCATCCGTGTGAGACGGAGATGTCATTCTGCACCACAGGCACATCTCCCCAGTAGGCCACAACTTGAAAAATGCGCTACGGGAATGGTATAGCTATGTATTATGTGTCAAGCAACATTACGAGCTGTGTATGACTATCCAAGATCTTGTAACGTTGGGGAAATAGGTACGAGGACGAACCGAGTCGTGAATGCTATAATACGGACACCGGGAGATGCCGAGACCACATGCAGGGGGAGGGGGGGGACCTCGGAGCCCTTAACTGAGATTTATTATCAGTTAAGCGCCCAGCCATCTGGGGTAAGGGGGCTAACAGGTAGGTATCTGGCACACCATTGGGTACTTTTGAGTAACCTAAATGCCTTTCTGAAGTATCCCAGAGGAAAGCGGTGAGAAAGAACGACCCCTGGTAGCGATCTTCAGAAAAACATATGAATTGTGACCGACGTAGATGTGACACCCCCTGTGACAAAGTAACCCTAACCCTTGCTTGCTATGCGACATGCCTTCCCTTTTATGTACCGTGAGACTGTCCCACGGGGGGAGGGGGGGTCCCCTGGAGACCCTTAACTGAGATTTGTGGCATGTGGTCGAAAATTTTATTTCTGTCTGCCCCTTGAGTGAAAGATATTGGACCAGAAACGTGGCAGGGATAGAATCTAATCAAGGCAGAATAGCACCACTTCAGGACGCAAGGTCAAGGTTGGTCAACGTCGAGAGGGGCGTCTTCCGCGAGTATAGGAAAGAGCGCACGGTGCACTTTCTTTTGATCACGAGAGCTAAGTCCTATAAAAGACGGAAGAATGAGCGCGGAACATCTAAGTATTGCGTTTAGCGCGCACCACGACCAAATCTGAAAAGCGTCGACGCTTCGTGACCTCCGGAGACGAATCACTGGTCTTCAACGCCTGTAAATTAGATGCTTCTTGATTCGGTTCCCAGAATTCGTCCTACACGGCCCGTTCACCGGGGATCCAAGGATAGAGAAGTTCGACCTACCCATGTGACGGTCGCCACAAAAGGAGGATCGTCGTATCTGTAGTCCACAGTGGTCTTCGTCACATGAGTTCACAGAATTCATGTCATCGTACCAGTAGAACACCTTACCATGAGAGGCTCTTCAGAACGAATCGGATAATGGGCTGAATAGGTATGGCAGTTTTCATCCCAGGACGACTGGTACGGCGGAGGACGAAAAGGATCAAAGGCGTCGTTTAACACCAGAGTGAATGAGGGATAAGCAGGCTCGAGGCGCCGCGACATTGAAGGTTGGCTGGTAAATGGCAGCAACACTGGCAGGCAAGATAATTTCCGAGGGCAGAGTCAGGACGTCCACCACAAGGTAGGGGGTTAACCAAGCCCCGGTGGTTGGGCAGCGCTGGTTATATAGCCAGACAACTGAATGACGGCGATCTACAAAAATTTGATAAAGCGGGATGTCCTAGAATATTGGCAGACAGCGTTGCCCTTTCAGGGTCGACCGCAAATTAGACGACCCTTCGATAACGTGTTGTTGCTCCAGTATTCCGGGACTAACAGATCCAGAAGTAGCGCCGCCGAGAGCTCGTTGGCTAGAGACGCCCGAATCGTTACGGCATTGCAGACGCGACTCGTTCTAAACGTCTCCGATGCGCAAGAGGACACTAGACTTGCCTTCGGCTGACTTCATACGGATCCTGGTCTCAGACACGGTAAAGCCACTTGCCTTGCCTCTGTATCGGTCCAGACAACGGAGAAGTACGACGAAGGAACACGGGACCAACTGCGGGACGCCTTCCAACCAAGCCCCATCTTGCAACGCGCTATAGTGGGATACTGACAGCATAGTCAAGCCGTTCTTCAATACACATGGCCTCAGCATACTGTCGGGAGAGCGCAGAGGAGGAGAGAGACACACGATGACCGACGCCAAATCGATCGTCGAGGTGCGTACGCTGGCCGGGACCGGTGACGCTGGATTTACTTCCGTGTCCGCGCAATTGAGCGCGTCTGGTAGCCACGCTCAACGATCACGGCCATCTGGTATACCTGGCATGCAGTACGTATCGGATTTATATGACATACGATCTGCGTCCCTAGTCCTCAGTCAGCCTTCCACTCTAACAATATTATGACGGAGGAAAAGACATGGAAAGGCGGGCCCGCAGTCGAGTCACGACATGTGACATGGTCACGCATCGCAGCATAAAGCGCGATGCCGCGCAAGGCGCGTCTTTTCTTCTAACTCTCATCAGCAATAACAAGAACTGAGTCATGTACTCCTTCAGAGCCTGCATCAAAGTTCCTGGTGTGATCAAGACAAGAACATCCAAGATCGTCCATCAAATCGGTGAAGATCAGCACTCAACAACTAGAAGCCAACGACACTTAACAACCAGAAGCCAATGCCACGAAATATACGGTCCGACATGCGATGACGACCAGTCGAATAAGAAAATACTCACTGCTGTGACATATTGTAAGATCCCCTCCTCGAATAAATCGATGTTTGTCCCAGATGCAATCCGACCTGTGATCACGAACACCGAGCCTATCCCAGCAACGACACAGTCAAGGCCCCCGATGATACATTTTGAGTAAGAAAACGTTTCAGCCATCGCGTACCGAGCAAATGTCTTTTTCGACTTCGTCATGGTGGTCGAAGCCAGAAGATCCGCCGACAGAACAGCTAGCAGCTGTGGAAGATACAGAAGATGATGCAGAAAGAGACACCGACAATGCAAGACACCAGCAAAGTTCTGGAAACTGTTGTGCAATCCCGCTCTCCATCGTCGCCAGAGGAGATATACCGGACTGGACAACCCGCTGGTGCTGTACTGCGTCGAAGACGTTTGTCAGTGTCAAAGGCAGCATCCAACGAGTCAACGGCAAAAGTAAACCAGCGAGTGGTGGAAGCGCCATCCAGATAAGCGGATCCTGCGCGACCCGGGTCTCGCCTCGCGCGTCCCTCGGCAACCGGAACCGCACCGAGCATTGAAGCCCACCGCAAAATCACGCCTGGATTTGTTTCCATCTGGCTCTTTCATGTCGCTCAAAACAGGTTGTCATATCTTCCAGCTATCGACGTCAAAAATTAGGGGGTGATTCCATGTTTCCTACGATTTTCTGTGCATTTCTTCTGATTTTTGGCCTTTCGGTCGCCGCCGGGAAAGACTCCGCAACGAGTTTCCGTCCGACCACCGCTGGACTTCCCCTGCGCCGCTCAATATTGCTGTCAGCTGCAACACAGACAGCCTGGTCTTCCCAACATTACCGAACTTTCTGAGCTAGCATTTGGGCACCCGAATCTGACGGCGAAATCCACGCGTTGCTCCTTGCACGACTTGTCTAGACGGCCAGCTCAATATGGCCTGCGCGTTCTGCGTAAATGGCGATTTAGGTCCCATTCCAACCAACGCCGACTGGAGGACCTGGATAACCGGCTGGTAGTGGAGGCTGGATACAAGCAGTTATTGTGACGGAGAAGGTTAACACGGAAATCCACGTCAGTGGTAATCAGACCCCCGTTGTCGGAGAAAGCCGGCGCCCATTGCGATACATTGAAATGTAT
This sequence comes from Gloeophyllum trabeum ATCC 11539, assembly GCF_000344685.1. Lineage (NCBI taxonomy): Eukaryota > Fungi > Basidiomycota > Agaricomycetes > Gloeophyllales > Gloeophyllaceae > Gloeophyllum > Gloeophyllum trabeum. Next base: position 1,149,948 of record NW_006920411.1, on the reverse strand, counting down.
TGCAACCCCCGTAATGTAACGCGATATTGTAATGAGTCGTGAGAAAGGCGGAACCTCATAATGGCAATGCAATGCTCATTGCAATGGTCATTGTGACAACGTTACAATGAAATTAAGATGGGATCGTGATGCAAAGGCGAGGACCGCAATCGCGATCGAGACAGGGTTGTTGCAATGACGTAATAATACAAGAACAGCATTGTCACGCAGTTGCAATTCCGAGGCCACTATTACTAACTAATAGGAGAATAAAACAATTACTGACCCTCTATCCTTTATTTGCCGCTCCCAGTTGGCCATCATGATTAAGTGGCTTGACATGGATTCGAACCAACAACCTTTAGCAGACATAATTATATATAGAACAGAACTTACAGAGTTGAGACTTAATCCGTTAGACGATACACTATATACTAGGGAGAAGCTCGATAGCATATATTCAGCCTACAACTCCTGGACGGGTAGCACCTCTTCTATTGCCGCATCTCCCGGATCTGCTCGTAGGGGCCGGACTCGTCGGCAGCCTGTCCCTTGACCGCGATCTCACGCTGCTCGTCAACGAGCTCTGCACCTTTTCCTCCCCGCGGCGTCCAACTGATCTCTTGAACTTGTACATGGCTGTACATGGCTGTAACAGTCTAATTAGCACATGTTTATACTAGACGGCAGTAAATGAAGCTTAGCAGTTACGGGTCGGAACACTGCTTGAAGATGTCATTATCGGGCTGAGTGTCCCACTCACCATCAAGGTGAACTCAGTTCGGGGAACACCCCTTGGACGCGGGGGAATGCCAACGAAGTTGAATGAGCCGAGCAGCATGTTGCTTCGGACGAGCTAAAGCTCGCGCGCGTGCACCTTGACCTCGATAGCGGTCTGGCCGTCTGCAGCCGACGAGAAGGTCTGAGACTCTTTTGTTTTTTGTCGGGATTGTGGTGTTGCGCATGATCAGCTTGGTCATGATACCGCCGAGCGTCTCGATACCGAGAGACAGGGGCATGACATCGAGTAGGAGAATCTGACGTTGCCAGCCAGGACACCACCCTGGATAGAGGCACCGATGGCGACGGCCTCGTCAGGGTTGACATCTTTGTTGGGCTCACTGCCGAAGACGCTCTTCACGATGTCAATGACACGCGGCATATGCGTCAGCAGTGATGAATGGCAAGTTGATCTCCGTCCACGACGTCGACGATCTTCGCCTTCTCAGGCGCCTCACGGATACGCTGGATGGCCATGCGGTCCTGGCTCAGGTCCGTGCCGGTCTCCGTCTTGAACTCATTGAGGATGTGGTTGATGAGCACCGAGTCAAAGTCCTCACCACCCAGGTGGGTATCGCCATTCGTCGACTTGACCTCGAACACGCCCTTCTGCATCTCCAAGATGGAGATATCAAAGGTACCGCCGCCCAAGTCGTACACGGCGATGACCGATGACTCCGTCTTGTCGAGAGTCTAGACCATAGGCGAGAGCAGCTGCCGTGGGCTCGTTGATCACGCGGAGGACATCGAGACCGGCGATGGTACCTGCGTCCTTCGTGGCTTGCCGCTGGGCGTCGTTGAAGTACGCGGGAACAGTAATGACAGCGTGGCTGCGAGAGAGTTAGGCGAGAAACCCAAGAAATTCACCAAACGTACTTACTTGACCTTCTTGTTCAGGAACTGTTCCGCAGTCTCCTTCATCTTCATCAAGACCATTGATGATAATTGCTTGGTGGGGGACTGGTCCATTGATAGTGAAATGCACGGGTACACCCATGGGTGTCCCGGCGCGTACCCGTATCGCACCCGCGTTGAAACCCGCGTTGACGGGTCGGGTACGGGTACGCGGGTACCCGCGGGTTTCGGTTTCGAGAGCACGTTGAACGACGCGTTCTCGAGACCCGCCGGGTCACGGGTACGGTCAAACGCGACCCGTACCCGTACCCGCCGGTACCCTTACCCGCGACCCGCACGGGTTCCCGTAACCCGAGGACTGGAATAACGTCAGCACTCAAGTAACCCCCAACGCAACGTCCGCGGAACACTCACATATGTCGCCTTCTTCCCTCCATCCTCAACCAGGCGCCCGTCTGACTTGGGCACGACCTTGAACGGCCAGTGCTCCATATCCTTCTGCACCTCGGGGTCCTTAAACTGGCGGCCGATGAGCCACTTGAACGTGTAGACGGTGTTCGCCGAGTTGACGATCGCCTGGCGCTTCGAGGGGAGCCCGACGAGGCACTCGCCGTGCTTCGTGAACGCGACGACGGACGGCGTTGTGCGTGCGCCCTCAGGCTCGGCGTTCTCGATCACACGCGAGCTCTTGCCCTCCATGACGGACACGCACGAGTTCGTGGTACCCAAGTCAATACCGATCACAGGGCCTGGCGGGTAAGTAGGTAGCTTCAGCGTCAGTCTGACTGCATCTGTTGTAGTGTTCTACATACCTGGGACTTTTGTGTTCATGTTCCGCGCAATCATGGATTGCGGAATGCCTGCATCACGAATACGGTCAGAAACAGCCCACAACACGGTCATCCGCGGCACTCACAAGTATAGTTCTTGCCGTAGGGAATAAACGTACCCATAGAATGGAAAGTAGAGAACATGTCAAATGGTGGTCAATGGAGGTGGAGGAGGAAAAGAGAGAGTCAGTGTTTCGCAAGGACCTGGCAGCTGTTCGAGGTATCACCCACACAACATGTCAGTATACTGGTTGCGAGCGTGGTCCAGGTGGTGGCTGGAAGCTAGGCGACATTGGCTGAAACGCGATCGCAACAAGATTGACTTAGATCAAGATGCCACTTGATGTGGCCAAACCCATTTCAATCTTGTAAAATACGCTACTTCGGACGCTAGTACACGAAACAAACTTGAACAGTGAATGACTATCCCAACATCCACATAGCGCCTAGTTACCGATGCTTGGTGCTCCGCGTCTTGCGAGCGTTTGATTCAGCGGGCTCAGCTTGCTTGCCCTTGGAGCTCGGCTTCGACTTGCTGCCCCGCGTCGAGTGTGCCCGCCCGGAAGACCCTCCCTGATCAGGCTCCGCAACAGCGGGGGGACTGGTATTGACTCCCGTGCCTCGAGATGGAGGAGAGACTGAGGGCTGGGACAGACAAGTGTGTTCAGGGGGTTCCGCAGGACGTTCGTGGTCAATGACAGACAACCGCTGTCCGACGGCGGCCGCGAGATCATTGACGTTGTCGTCCTCCTCTGACTGATCGACAGCATCAAGAGCACGTACAAAGTCCTCGACGAAGTCCTCGCCGTTCTCATCACCCGATCCAGTTTGCATGACCTCATCAAGAGATATGAAAGCAGACGAGAAGAGAAACCGGTTATACATAGATATGGTGTCTTGGACAGATTGATTGTCCATGCCGGCTATAATCGAGTTCTTGTACCTTGTGAAGAGCTCGGAATAGTTGATATGCGTTGTCTTTCCCGTTGCAGAGAACTCGGTGTCGGGAGAGAGAAGATATATAGCCTGTAGAATGCCACTGTCATCAAGGACAATAATTGATGAATCAATGGCTACGAACCGCAATGGCAGCCCACGCAATCGCACCAGGCGTGATCGACGTGACATTCCACTTCTTGCCGTTCGTGTCCGGCCCTCCTCGTGGTTTATTCGAAGAGCCTGTAGGTAACTTGCCCCAGAGAACGCACCAAAGGAGCTGAGTGATTGATGTTTTAGTTGTCTTAATCAGTTACAGGAAGCAGAGTACAAACATTGAATAAAGCCCTGTTGCGAAACACATATTTGAGATTGCTCTCTCGGAAGTGCCGCGGGACACCTTCAAACAGTACCGGCAGCCAAGATGGGTACTTCGGTGATGTGGTATCATACTTCAGCAGTCGCTGCAGTTCAGGGCAGTTCGCTCGGTCATTGCCATCCGCCAGATGGTTCTCGGTGACACCGAGACATTTGAAAATCGAGACAGCCTGAGTACTCAGCTTGTGGACTAGCGATGCCCGGCTGTTACCACCTTTTTGCCGGAACTGCCCCAATTGCTTTCGTATCAGCAGCTGCGACAGTCACCGCATGAGAAGTACGCACCTCTTTAGTGAAGGACGAGTGGCCTTCCGGCCCAATCATCTCATGTAAGTTCTCCGGAAGGAACATATACAGCTCCTCCACGATGGCAGCTTCCCGCATCTTGTCCGATAGGAACCTTCTTGGACCAATGAGCACTACTTCACCTTCCGGTCGTGCCCTGCTGAACAACTCGGCATTCGGCCACGGATCGTGCATGACATTGTACTTGCGTCCGCACATCGCGATATCGTCTAACCGGGCCAGGATTGCTGCTGGGACCTCCTTTCCACGTTCTTTCCTATTCCTGAGCTTCAATTTGAGCTCAGCGACCTGGCCAACAAGCCTTTTGACGTCTTTGAGGGCTTTACCCTCGCGGAGCTGAGATGCTTGTAACTCCTATCCTCTAGCGATCAGTAAGTCGTAGAAATAAAATCGCGCCGGCCATACCGCAATGAGTTCAGCCTTCGACAAGCGTTCGATATGTTTCCTAGCACCAGCTTCGGCAGCAAGGTCAGACCCGTTTGCCTCAGACTCATGACCTTCTGCTTGTGCAGAGTCACTTTCCACCTCACTACTTGGAGGCTCAGTGTCTGAGAAGCCGTTGGGCGACGGGGGCCTTTGGCGCGGCATTTTCTGGCTTGTGTGACTGACGTGGTCGCAGTGAACAGAAGCGGCGACGCGCCACGCCACACGGATAACTTACAGGCAGTGCCACCTCATGCTTACATAATCTCAAATGTGGCAGTTCTACCTTGTAACATGAAATCAATCACAGAGTAGAGATGAAGCACTAATTATTATACATTTCTTTAAGCCTAAGGAACATATCACCATCAATTACATCCACTGGGAAGAAATCCCCACTACGGTTAAAGTCTGGGGCAACAAAGGCACCACGGACAATAGTCTCCAGTGAGATGAACTCTGAATCTATCCTATGCTTTTCACGCAAGCGATGGAATCCCAGATCCTTATCGGTCTGGCGAAGAATTCCAGAGGCTGCATCCAGAGGCTGCACCAGAGCAAGGGGATAAGATCTTCCCTCAACCATGCAAGTGAAAACATAAACCAGCTTAGCAAAAATATTACCTGCCACAGTGCTTACTATGACTGTATCATAGCGCTCATGGCGATAGAAATCTGGACTGCACCGCAGATAGTCTGTCTTTGCTCGCCAATCGACCATGCTTTCATAAGTGACTTTGACGAAGCGGTGCTCCTTTATCTGTCATTAAATATCTCGATGGTTAGCAATTCTATATAATGGAAGATTGAATGTAATTCACCTTATCAAGTTGGCTGAATCGTACCATACGATCTTGTGGAGGGCGTATGCCATGTGCAGGCAAGAAAACACTGAGAAACTTGCCCAGCTTTATGCGGAAGTTTTTGAATGCAGGATCCTTTACCTGCTGCTCCTCCAGGGTCCGGAAGGAAACAGGAGGCTGAGGTGATCCTAAGGTAATATGTTTCAAGCCTACATCAGCATACTCGTCTGGTGGTTCATTGAACTTGTCCAGGTATTTGACCTGCTCCCGAATAAGGTCAGAGACAAATGCCCAATGGTCCTGTTTGAGTATCTGGTAATTTTCATAGTGGGAGAGAAAATATCACTATTGGTACACCTGCAGACTCATAGAGAGCACACCCACTTGTCCTGCAACCTCCTTAAAATTTGAATGATGATATGATTCCTTGATAGGTCCATGCAGCTTTTCATTGATCTTCGTATTGTAGACCCGGGTGGCACCCTTCGTACGTATGTCACTGAAGACATGCTTGTGTGTATGTGCTTTTGGAAACTCCCAATTCTTTTCATTCCATGGACCAGGAGGTTTGGGAGTGTCCACATATTCCTAGTTTCATGAGAACTGCAATTACGGATTAAAGAAATCAAACAAACCTGCAGCTGCCGAGAAAATTTGTCCAGAGCATGCTCTCCTGCCCCTATTGTTTCTTCTGTGTGAACCTCTAATGCCAAGTATGCATCAACCTCAAGATATGTTCTCAGACATTGCAGCAATAGATGAACATGTGGATGTTGTCGGCGGTCGAACAGGTTGTATATGGCAAAGAGAAGCATCTGTAATATCCTTGTATTTTCAGTGTATATGGCACTAGTATTCAGGTTATACCTTGGACATGTCCTCATACTTTGAACCATCAGTGAACTTCGTCTTCATCACTTGATCAAAATGGTTGAAGTCACGCCACCGGGGCATTTCTGACATCCTGCCAGATGGTTTTTCTTAGTAGTACCCAGCTTAGGGCAAAAAGTCCTTACTGCTTATCAAGCTTGTCTCCAGCTGTTCGGCCTAGGTCTTCAACATATTCCTTCAGTTGTGGCCATATATGACGCCCAAAGAGGCCTCCATGATAAGCATGGAGCCGATCAAAACATAGTGCCAGATATGGATCTGAGAGGCAGATCTTCCAAAAGACATTCTATAATTCATGTCAGTTGAATATCATAGAACAATTCAGGGGGTCATACAAATGCTGCTCTCAAACCATAACTCTTCAATAATTTCTCAGCATCCACTCGCTTCATATTTTTTGCACTCTCATAGACCCTCCGCATGGTTGCAGTGGTCCGCAGCTCATGTGTTTGAGAAATATCATTGAGCTTGTCAGCAGGAACAAGGCAAATCGGACATGGACATAGTCCACGAAACCCCCGTATCAAGGCCATAACACATCTCCAACCACTGTTATTAGTATTTGTTTCTGGAGAATCCTCAATTAAGTTACTCACTGCTCTTCATAGTCAGCAGATAGTATGAGAATGATAGGGAAAAGGAGCCGTATTATTTTGTCTGCACATTCAAAGGCATAGCCAGTGCGAGCATACTTCTCAACATCTGTGAGCAATTTGTAAAATGCTTCGTGCCACACAATTTGCTTGAAGTCGGCAAAGCTTGATTTCCCAGAGTCCTTTGGACTTTCCTTCACCTAGTTTGGGTTATATCAAGTACGCAGATTGATTCTATATCCACATACTATAGGGAGCCATCCTACAACCCGCCCACCCCCAACACCATTACCATTTCGGACTTCAATATCCAGGTTGGCAATGCGAGCGACAACAGGATATCCCATCTCAGTCCCAAATGAAGATAATTTGGTCTTGTCTGCATAGAGGATGAAGCACAATGGCTTTCCGTCTTTTGGAAGTGACGACTGGCAGTATGATCAGCATAATGGTTTGCAGTAAATTGATTCAGGCAACCATCCATACCTGAATATCCCACCACCGATCAGCAGTCCAGGGCTCATGAAGAAAACGAGTGAAGTGGGAACCATTGAATTTGTAGCAACGTTGTGCATCCCAGTGCCAATATGGGATGAGGTGTTCCTCTTGAAGTAGGTCCAAAGCCCAGTTCCAGAGGGGACGGTAGTGGACTTCATAAGAATGATCTTCATCCCCATAGGGCATAGTGATAGTTTCTACCTCAAACTTATCCCACTTTATATATAAAGATCATGCACCCGAAGCATAGCTAACTTACAGGAGTACACTTAAACGACGCAGCCTCCCATGTTTCACACACCTCAGCATGGTCACGTAAAGTAAATCTTTCACCTGCGACAGCCCGATGGCAAAGCCTGAAAAGTGTATCAGTCTCTGCCTTCGTGAGCCGAGCCTTCAAGGCGAGTTCCGCAAATTCAAAGTCCAAGCGTGACCGGAAAGGGCGCCACGGCTCTTCGTCCGGTGGCGGAGGCATTGGATCGGGTGCCTGCTGGTATTCAGCAAAATGGTGAACCTCAGAAGGTCGGCCACTGCTTGGGTGCCACTCCAGCTTGATATCGTCAAGTTCAGGCTGGTCTGGCGCAGCAGAAGTAGACGTGGCAGCGGCGGGCAGGCTTGCCATCGCATCCATGCGGGATGATGGTGGTGGCAGGTCGAAGGAATCTGCAGTCAATGACAACCAACACCATCGAGGATAAGGAACATCACTCACGGTCTCCCCCTGATGGACGTTGGAACTCCATATCCGCAGCATTGACGCGGCCTGGGACACCTAATGAGAGAATTGGAGACAAGACAAGACGGGTGCTTACCTATGCCAATCTCATGGACAATCAGCCCTGCCTGCGACTTCCGAGCTTTCTTTGCAGCTTGAGGATGCTCAGTATTCCCATCATACGGAGATCGTGCAGATCACTTACCACGACGCTTTTCCTCTCCCTTCCGGACCATCTTCTCTTCGTATGCCTTGTTCCGCTCCTTATCAGTGCGATCGCGCTCACATTTGCGTTCATGGCTTGAGAGTCCTGATGCACCGAACAGTCGCCCGCAAATCCGACAAGCCTTCTGCGCCGGAGTTGCACGATGTCGGGTGGGCATTGCGTGAAGACGATCCGAGTTCTTTATATACAGCCAACATACATACGTACAGCAATCACAGCAGAGACCCAGACCGGTCAGTCCGTCATGCACGAAAGCAGCAGATAGGGGAGTATTGGAGATACGACCTGAACTGGCGGCGGTACCCATGTCACAATGTCACCGGAATAATATTGCAAACCTCTCGGAATCAAGGCCGTCATGTCACATCTGCCTTATAAGGTCATTATGAGCCCGTTGTGACACCGAGTCCATTACAATGGACTCTGGAAATCTCCGACAGTGCTGTTTGCAAACCCCCTGCCGACTCCCTCCACCCAAGCGAAGTCCTTCATTCGAGCTGCATTCCATGTCATATGATAAGGAATTTACCTATCGGGACAGAAAGAGCGTTAGGAAGAAGTAGGAAATGCTCCCGTCAGCGAGACATCCAAGACTCGAAGATGAAGCTGGACAAGTCATTTGTGGATGAAACTATAGGAACGTGAGTTCATCCTCCTGGATAACGCAGCTCTCTGACTTATATTTTGGATAGACCCATCTCAGAATAACCCCCAATGACAAACTACTCGGCGGGCCACACAAATCGCTCCGTACAATGGTACCCCTATTCCTTGCGCGCTTATAGTCTTCATGAATGCGACGGTGGGGCTGTCCGTCGTCACTCGCTCGTGTAATATGGCCTGTATGCTAGAATTCCACGACATATCGGATATCACGCGCTGCACTCACCAGAAACTTGGGTCCCGGCCCCCGCACTCGAGCGATATCATTATTATGAGCGGTTCGATTTTGACTATCTTACTACCATTTATCCCAAAACCTCACAGGAAGCTTTTCGCTAGGTATCGACACTAGTGGCGACCAGCAGATGCAAATGAGCCCCGTTTAATTGCCATTAACACTGTAGGATTTCGGAGAACCAATCGCTCCTCTTCGCGCTTTGTTCCGAAAACTAGAACTCGAGGATAATCGGGTGTACACGGGCATCGGGCCCGAGCCTGATTCGCTCGAAGGCGCTCAATCGCGCTTGGTGTCATTCTTGGTACGCCTCTCCTCTTGTCAGGTTCCCATGGCAGAAAGAGTGATCACGCGGTCGAAATTTCGCGGACTACGGTTAGCTTTCGGAGAGGACACTGGCACTCACTGCCCATCGACTGTGACTTGTCATGCACAAGCCAGAGGGAGGTAGCTAGTACAGGCGTCTTTTGTTGTATCAAGCCTGATATAAATATTGGCTGTACTACCCCCTTGCTCTAAACTTCCGAAGCATTGAACTGGATGTTCATTGTTCGTGATTATAACATCGACACTCGCTTTGGAAGAGATGTCCGATCGTTGTGCAATGAGACGGCGTCAAGTTCCATTACAGCCGTTTGCAGATCGATAGACCACCAATTCAGAAAATCGCGTATAGTCGGAGTGGGTCGGAGTGGCTGCCAGGGATGTCGGAAGAAGGTGGGGAAGTCCAAATGGTCTGATTTCCGTCTCTCGGGGACTTACAATTGCTTGTCCGACGTGGTCCGACTGTAAATGATTTTTGAAAAGTGGGCCCATCAATCTGCAAACGGCTGTACCAGACTTCCATCTTTCTGAGACTGCCATCGCCATACAATACACGTGCAGGTTAGGGTTCGAAAGATACCTACAGTGCCTTGCATAAGAAACTGAACATCGCATTTCCGCGCGAGTTGTTTGTTCGCGCCAAATATACCCTTTTCGGGTAGGTCCGGGACCATTTGTTGGGCAGGGACTCGCAGATGCCCCGAGAGGGCTCGAAAGGCTTCAGAGAATGATAGAAATGTATATTCTACAACTACACTAAGGGCTGTAAATCATTATAGTCTTGCCCTAGCTGTATGCCCAGCTAACCCTCCCTCTCGATGGGTCTTTGCCGCACATTTGCCGATACCCGAAAAGGGTATATTTGGCGCGGACAAACAACGCGCGCGGAAATGCGATGTTCAGTTTCTTATGCAAGGCACTGTAACACGTCGCTGATCACTGTACATGTCCACGCACATTGCCAGAATCAGAATTGTCGGAGTTGGTAGCGTCATTTTAAAATTTAGAGCCTGAGACCCACAAATTCACTTAGCAGAGTAGTCAGACTTATTCCCGCACTCAAAACATCCGTAAGTCGGCTGGCACTGTTCAGTATAACAGACGAGACCCCTGTGCTTGGAATGGTGAGCTGCTATTCCAAAGCTCAGACGCTGGGGACGGCAAAAGACCCGGTTTGGAGATGATGTCGTCGACATCTTGCCTTTTCTAAGCGCTCATTTGTCGCCTTTCTAGGCAACTTTCGCGGTGCAGTGGTGACCGCCGTCGTAATTGCGGAGCGGACACCTTATTCCAAACCAAAGCTTAGTCTAGTCCTAAATTTCGCTGGTATTTCTTCCACCGAATATGCTCTAATATGCAGGATTCGTATTGAGCCCGGGAGGACTATCGGGAGCGGAAGCAAATTGGCAAAATTGACGACGGCCATTGCCGAGGAGCGAACTTCTTGAATCTTCAGAACTCGAACGCGAACGCGAGCTTGACGCGCTGAAGTTAATCTTTTGGAGTTCGCTGTCTCGTGTCACGAAGTAATTTTATTGCTCTAATGCAGGCGTTTGGACTAGCTGAAGCTATAATCTGTATCGTATAGACGACAGTGCTTGTTTTGGATCTTAGCCGCAACTCGAACTATGACCCCATCGGCGTTCCGCAATGTCTGGCTGGGTGTATGTGCGCAATATCCTGCTGAGCCAAATGTACTCCTATTGGAATGTCTAGTAGGCTATCAGTGATAGTGCGTGCCCTCCCAGCTTTATCGTGGGACTCGTGCCCGTCGCTCACATGGCCCCTGGTTACCTTGTACTCCTGCCTCCCGCCGAGGAACGAGTCTTACTGAATTTGGACATTGCAACGGCTTTACAGGGAGCTCCACTGCGCTAGACAGTTGGCGGACTGGACGGCAGGTGCCCGCTGACTTTGGCTATATAGCCGACCTACATTCTGGCCTGCTGTGCCCTCCCCCCAACAGGGCTATGTGTCGATATCCTTCTACAGCCAGCCTGTTCGACGGAGAATGGAAGCGTTGCCCTTGGCTTATTTTGGTGCCTTTCGCTTATGAAGACAGCCCTCTTACATTCGCGCTTCTCCGGCTGTGCCCTCAGGAATTCCCTAATATAATCCGAGGGCTACCCCTAACTGTCTGAAGCGCTGACTCGACCGTGATGACTCTCCACATACTTCTCTCGCTTGGAACAGCTTCCTCTGGACCATGGATCGAAACAAGAAGCGCAAGGCGCTGTGCAGGGACCAGTATTCAAGCAGTGTCCAAAGCTTAAGCTCAGGGCGGGTATCTGACGCGGCATGAGCTGAAGGAAATTAGCCCAATCGAGGGTAGTTGTGGCACCCATGTCCATGCGCAATCATTGTGGTGTGTTTAAATTTCGTGTCTGCAAATGCTGGCAATTTTACCTTTACCCCTCGCACTCCACCGTCCCGACATCGCCTTCTCGCTACAATGGATGTGCTTGAGCACTCCGAAAATCTCGCAGACTCCGTACACGTCTTCGACACTGTCTGCCTCTCTGATATCATTCAAGGGCTTCGAACAATACAACCCGGCCTCCACACGATACACGCCACGGCGCGTCGGCTGGAGGTTGCGACAGATCTGCCTGACTTTATTGACGCACTCTCGAGTCTCCCGGGCAAGCTTATTTCGTTGGAGCTGAAAATACTGGAAACCCACCCGGACGAGCAGCCATCATGGTTCAATTTCCAGAAACTATGTCATCTCTCGGACTTGGAAGAGCTCGTCATAACATCCCCTTGCCCCTTGCCAATCACTGACGATGACCTCGCAACCATGCTGGCGTCCTGGCAACAACTGAGGCGTCTTGTGCTCAATCCGTACCCACTGGAAGCACTCGATGCCATTGCTGCCGGACTGACTTTAAAGAGTCTTGTCCTTGTGGCTGAAAACGGGTTACTGCTTGAGAAGGCGGCGTTCTATCTGGACACTCGCCGTTGTCCTGTTCAAGGCCCAGGCGTATCGTCTCAACGGCTCCGATACTTGGATCTTGGCAAGTCCCCAGGCCATTCAGACGTTCCACACAAAGAAATGGAAGAAGTCGTCCTCTTCATCCGATCGTTATTCCCAGCGGTCCAAAATTTCATCTGGCTGTGATCATCTGTGCGTTCTGTCGGACTCCAAGACAGCGTTCACCGTGTATCTTCAATGCCTGACTATGATTTATTGGTTCTGCGTTTGTAGCACTCTGACTCACCTACGCTCACACATGTTCCTTTGGCCACTCGACGACATTGTAGCAATGTCTCTCTCCTTCCTGATGTAGCACATGTATTACCCTGCACACGATCTTCTACGTTATACATAGCTGTAGATTTACCTGTCCAATATTTTCATTTCATTATTACTGCAAGCTTCCCTCTGCTCCTGATCAGGATATCTTGCTTGCCTGGCAACAATTTAACCTCCGCACATTAGCATACGGACGCGGATAAAATTCTCGAGATTTAACTGAAGGTGGTAGATGCATAGTAGATGCTAATAAATGAGTCAAACTACGATACTTATATCTTCTGGGTTCGGTGTTGCGAGCCTGATCTAGGATCAGCCACCTACATATTTATGCTATCGGAGCGGGGTTCGAAACATGAATGCAAAAATTGTTCACTCAGACCCCGCATCGCAGGATGGGCATCGAGGTGGTATTCCTGTGTGTAGTACCAGGTGCGTGTGATCCTTAGATTCAGCCACCGGATGGTGCCGAATGAGCATCACTGTCAACTTATTCGCAGACCTCGGCCGAGGACACGGAATACCTGCACTACAACGCCACTCGCCGCGACGAGACAGTCCCGCAGCGTTCATACCCGAGGGCGGCAATCCTGATGATCACCTCATCCCTGCGGATGCCGAGATTGCTAACCTGACGCCTCCGAAGTCGCTCGAAGAGTATGTTTCTGTGTCGCACCATGTTATTGCTATAAGTGCTTTCATAGTCGTGTCGGCCGCCTCCACCTTGTAACCGCAGCTATGTTGGTCTTTGAGCAGTACAAGGTGATGCTTGCACTGGCGGATTTTCCTGATCTGTGGAGGGAATATCGGATAAAGAAGGCACAGAGGCGCGTATTTACCATCAAGTTGCCCTGCCACTCTGTGTTCACACTGATATTCCACAGCATGCGCGTGTACGTACATACGGAGTTTGCCCGCCTCCTTCCCCAGAGCATGGCACGTCTTGCCGGTCAGAGGAGGCCTCATGCACCCCCTGCTACTCCCGGCTCTCCCCGCCCTATATCTAGGGAGGATATCAACTGCTATCTGAACAACCCCAGCTCCCTGGTCGGTAGGCGATTCGTGCAGAGCTCCCAAGGTGATGCCGAAGATGAAGAGGAATTCGGCACGTGGTATGTGGCATCGTATACGGTGCGGGTGGCTGAGCATGGCACGGGTATCCAGAACGAGTACTACGACGCGCTCGGTGGAGCTCCGATTAAAGAGCTTCGTCGCCTGTTGGAGCACTCTGTGGTTGCAGTGTAGCTGTTGTTTGTTAGTGATTGATATGCAGTGGCTATGATCCAAATGAACAGAAGTTCCTGGCTAGGCCAGTCTTTCACAGGAGATTTGCACCCCCTCTCCGATAAGGATAGGAGGAGACTACGGTCATATGCTTGCCTCGGGCTTGCTCGACATGTCTATTCATTGCTGGTCCGGCGCCAATCCACTCTATGGCAGAGGCTCCCTTGGCTTGCCGCCCGACTATGCACTACAGATAGAAGCTACAGACTCCTGGTGAACACTCGGGGATCGCTGCTCAGAAACAGGGCCGTCAGCGTCGCCCTCGCGGCCACATCTGCACGTCCTCCGCGTTCTCCAGGAGGCATACCCGGACTTGGAGGCCGTCCGTCTCGTTGTCAGAGGGGCGAGCCCAGACGAAGACAAGACGTGGTTGGACTTGTCACCGCTTTTCTTGTGTCAGAACCTCAGACGCCTCGAGATCAAGCATGCTCGACAACTTCCCATTGCTGACGAGGACGTCTGTCTTATGCTCGCAAGATGGTAGCATATTGAACACCTGTTACTCAACCCGAAGCCGAGCCGTCGCTCCATCGACACCCCGCGTCTCACAATGCAAAGCCTCGCCTACGTCGAGCGGATGAGCCCAAAGTTACGGGCTGGTGGGCCTCTGGTGGGCCTCTATCGATCTCGATGCGCCGCTGCCTGAGTCGTCGGCTACTCTTGGGGCTCCTTGTTGACCCTGCACCTCGATCTGTCAACTTGTCAGGACCGGACCAGGACGAATCTACTCAGCAAGGCGGAATTTATCTATCAACTCTTCCCGAATGTCAAGCTATTCACTGCTCGACAGTCCTCAGCTCACTTCAGGCAAGAGTTCTACGTAAAGCTCGTACGCGGGGGAAATGTCGGCTGAATGCCTCGAATTGAAGTCGCCTTGTTTTCTTCGCCCATCAATGTATATATCATCGTTCATTAGTTCAAGGTAGCCCAGCATCAATCATTGTCAACGTTAGCTCTCTCGCTCTCTTTCGCTTTGATCTATCATTCTGTCTATGTCGATACCCGGGTGTAATCCACTCCGGACCTAAATCTGTAATTTACCGTGTCCCGGTTGCACGAAGCATAGCTATGTAAACCTCTAGGAGTGGACGAGTGATTAAGTATCCGCTATTCGGAACTATATATTCTTCTCTCGTGCGCATCGTAACTTATCCCGATAATGATGGACGAAGAGGCGAGACTTCAGACTGGCAGCCCAAAGGTTAGCTTGGCCTGCTTCACTTCATTTGGATCTCCGGTATTCTGGGACACTGCGTGTCAGCAGGAAAATAGGCCTTCACGACACGAATGTACCTTCATGATTTCGTCGCTAATCTTGACGCATGGCTTCCCATCCACCTCAGATAATTTGATGACCATGTTCAGCGCCAGGCTTTGCTCCTTCCCACCGCTGGACGCTTTCTTGAAGTCGTTCGTGAGCCAGGTGCCGATTCCGAAGGAGCCTTAGGGGTGGAGATTAGCGTATATGGCTCGATTAACCTGTGATCAGAAGCTGGAACCTACAAGGGAATCCGAGTTCGTTGCACTGCTTTTTCAAGCCCAGAGCCTTCTCCATATTTATAGAGTCGGAGAATATGATCATCTTCTCTTTATAGTCTATCCCGAGACTCTCGTAGATCTCCTTCGCTCGCGGTGCGTAGACGTAGGGATCACCCGAGTCTTGACGGAGAGCTTTCCATCGCCGGGCTCGTGCGGGATCTTTCACGAAATCCTATATTACATATTTGGGAAGGGCCGAGGTACGCAGGTCGAGTATGAGGGTAGCTTACCTTGTAGAACGCCTCGGTTGAGAAGGTATCCGTGAGGGCAATCTTCAGAGAGTCGTTGTATACTTGTTCCCAAAGGTCGAGAGCCAGGCCGTTGCAATTCTCGTAGCCTTTCAGAGCTGCGACCTGGAGTGACATGTGTATCAGCCGTCTGCGCGGGCATAGCTAAGGTTGGAGCGTTACTGACACCCATAAACCATTCGCTGATGTATTTCTGTGAGACGAATCCAAGTATCGACAGGGGGCTGGCACATACTGCGCGATGGTTCCCATGGGGCTGACTCCATATTTAAGTGCTAGATGCACCTAAAAACTAGACATCAGTGTACGGTCCTGTTGGCGAAAGCCTGTGGTCTTACGTTACTGGTGCCAGAGAGCCTTGCAGAACCGGAATAGTCTTTTGAAGCGCGTATGAGGTTCTCCATGACGATATCATGGGTCTCGAACGACCTCCTGCGCCGTGTGCCGAATTCGCTGAATGTACAACCGCCCTCAAGGAGCTTGATGCCCTTCTCATAGGCGAGTTCTGACGCAGATTCTCAGCAGTCAATCGCTGCTACTGGATTTCCAGAGCATACCCGCCTGCCCATCATATGTCCAGTCTGTGTCGACGTACGTGAACCAGGTTTCGCTCAACGTCGCCATGAGCGGGACCTCCCATAGTATCGTCTCCACCCACGGACCAGCTGCTTCGATCTCAATATCCCCGAATTCGGCGCTGTCTGCAACAGGGACAAAGGTGATCTTCACTTGTTCGGGTTTGAACCTATATGAGCGAAGGTAATTCAGGTAGTCTGGAGTGAAATATGGGCAAGCCTTCGGTAACTGTTCCAATTGTCGTTCGGATATGGTGAGCTCGGAGAAGCCTGGGTCACAAATGTTCAGATAAGGGGATATTACTAGCCATGGGATATGATGTTTACGGGATACGGACGTCTTGAATCGCTCGTAGCAGGCCTTGGTGAAGTATCGGCCTTTGTTCTTGTCACGATTTGTGAACCTGTACTTGGCACTGGCGTCTGGAAAATGCTGCAAAATCGCTTGCTGCATCGTGAACTGCAATAACATTCCTTGGCTCTGGAAATGCACTCGCTCACACGACTACATCCTAGTCATACCTTGTACAAATCCGTGTCGAGTATCGACGCCGGCAGAATGATGTCGGGTTGCGTGCTGGCCATCGTGTATCAGCCTAGGGAAGAGGGAGCGCGCGTGTTCGGGGAACGTCGTGGATGAGCAGCACAGAGTTACGCAGCATGGAAGGACCAGAGTATGACTGTCGACCATAATAGCTCGCGATAAGCACGATAATTCCATCTGCTTATCTAACCGCTGGACGCGTGACGTCACGCGTTTAATACCTGGACCCACCGGACGCGTCAGGCTGCTTCTCAACTCCTTTGCATCATCCGTGGCGAAGCACTCCGGGAATGGTCTATAGACGCCGTTATATTCTGCGTCTCTGCTGCTTGTGCTTGATTTCGTCCCCAAGCAACATGATATAATTTAAATAAGCCTCCAAGGACAAATAATATCCTTCTGGTAAATGCGTCCCGCACTGAACCCTAGTAAGTTTCCCAAAATATATCTGGCAGTACTTCCCGCATTACTGAGGGACAGAGGTAGAGGTAAGTGGACTACCCAGCATGCCAGAAGGAGAAAGAAAGGCCGACCTTTCCAGTGTTCCAGAGCACTCTCCTCCTGCCACTTGGCCAATTTATTCTTCTTATCGGTGAGCACGTACTGCGCCTCCTCCTCCGCGCCAAGTCCCTCTGTGACTAGGGACAAGTCGACTTCTCTGGACGTCGTAAAAATATGGTGCCGCAAGTAAGAGAAGTCGTAGTCTGACTCTTTGGGTTCTCGGAAGGTCAGTGGACCAGGTAATGCAGTACAGAAGAATACCTGTTATCATCAACGGACTCAATGAATATGTATGAGTGCAGATATTGAGTCCTCACAAGATTCAAAAACGTCGTCTTCATCTGTTCTTCACTCACTTCAGTAGTCGAGTCGTGGAACGCACGACAAGTCGGGAAGCTCCTCTGTAGAGTAGCGAGGATTGCGCGAGACGCATTCCCGTTGATTTTTCCTGCAAAGTTCTGATATCCAGTCAGCCATATAGCTGGAGCGGCCGAGAGATGGCGGTGCAAAATACCTACCACCGCAACAACTCCATCAGGCTTCGTGAGCTTCTTCAAGCCCTCCCAAAACTCCACTGTGAATATCTGCGCAGGAACGCTTCCTCCGGAGAAGCAGTCGTGGATGATGATGTCGTATAACTGTTTCTCCTCAGCCGGGAGAGACTGCTGACGTTTGACCCAGCGCTTCGCATCCTCCAGGAAGACCTGTCCTGGGCCTGGGTCGGGTAGACCGAAAAACTTCCGTGCGACATCGTACACAGCTGAATCGATTTCAACGATAGTCGTGTTGATGCCATGGCGTATGAGGGAGGTTGCTGCTACGCCGGCACCCAGACCTCTGTGCAACCATCTGAGCCGGGAGAGGACAGGGAGTAAGACATACTTACATGATTAGGGCTTTCTGATGTTCCTCTCGAGCCCGCTTGTCCACCAATCGGGCCACTTCTTGAAGTACGAAGGCAGCATATATCGAATCACCTAAAGGCTCGCCGTGCGCATCCACCACGACATCTTCGCGCCGAGAGCCTTCTCTATAGGCTATTTTATCCCCTATCCACACCCCACCCAATAGTGAATGTCCTGCTCTGAGGTATCTAATATTTTCCAGGTGGTTGTCTGGGACTTGACCTACCAGTGCCGATGGTACTGGCAGTGACTCGCCCACTACAATCACACCGGTAGTTGACTGAGTAGATGAGAGGATACGCAGTGGATAGGATGGGTGGTTATAAGGCTCTAGAAGGGGTCGTGGCAATGTTGGGGGACGTAGGTATGACTGGATGAGAGGCAGAACGATAATCAGCGGGAACATGTACTTTTGCCCGAAGCTCAGGCCCGTCATAGCTTTAGCGTCATGCGACTTCTTCTTTTCCTGGTTGGAAGGCTCAGGGCTGTCTCCCTTCTCTTTCGGGTCCTTCTCGTTCTTCTCATTCACGGTCTGAGGCGGAGCATAGCGGGCTTGCCCAACAGTACCCCACAGGCTGATTGCAATTACCGAAAGGCCATATATCTAAGGTAGAGGGTAAGCTCTCGCATTTATTCATGTACCTTGGTTTTGCTTACTAGGAATTCGCTCGGAATAGAGTTGATAAAGGTAAGCCACGAGAAATATGCAGCGTTCTTGACTAATCCAAAGAAACCGGTGAAGGAGAGGAACGCGGGAAAAGGTGTCGCAAGGATAGGGGATCCAGGCGCGGAAGTCTAACGATATACGCATTCCAGAAGATAGTCAGCAACTGCGGAAGGTCCGTTTACCTAGGAATGGGTGCGCGTAACCCTAACCCTAGCGCAACGTACCTCCATCGTAATGCGCACGTTAGCCCCGAGATAGATGATGGGCGCCAGCACAGCGAGGTGCGTTGACAGAGGTCCATAGACCGGATCATGGTACCTGGCAGAGT
Organism: Gloeophyllum trabeum ATCC 11539; assembly: GCF_000344685.1. Classification (NCBI taxonomy): domain Eukaryota; kingdom Fungi; phylum Basidiomycota; class Agaricomycetes; order Gloeophyllales; family Gloeophyllaceae; genus Gloeophyllum; species Gloeophyllum trabeum. The sequence goes on along the minus strand of NW_006920411.1, from coordinate 1,130,666 downwards.
ACACACTCACCCAGTACGTGGCATAGGGCATCACGGACAGCAAAGCGCCAGCAAGGCCTATCCCGGTCCACAGATTAAAGATGGGCGCGACCACTCCTAGTGAACCTGCACCCACGACGACATACCAAAGGTGCAAGTTCGGAGGGACTGTGCCGTATATTGGTTCCAAGGTCCGTTGGTAGATGAAAATGGTAAGGGAAAGAGAGACAGTGAGAGACGCAGAGAAGATGGCTCCCCGAATAGTTTTGAAGGCCTTCTCTTTGGTAACCAGGCCCAGGATCTTGTCGTCAGACATGGCGGTTAGAGAATTGCGAGACAGAATGCAGCATGGAACTGCAGAGAGGGCTGAATGACACGCAACGATTCGCGTCGCCTCAAGTGGTGCAGCAATTGCTACCGAAATGATCGTGTATGGGCGGCATGTGCCGAAATTTCTCTTGAACTCAACCAATCCTACGAAGATGCATGCAGCCTTGCGAATCCCCTGATATTTTATACATGATCTTCTGGACTATGCAGAAGTATACAACCTGGGCCCAACGATGTACTATACGAAGCCTGACAAGAAGGGGCTATTGCGTGCAGCGCTGACTTGTCGCGCTTTTCAGAAGCCTGCTTTATACAATGATATGCCTTCCTTGGGACCTTCGTTGACTTGTCCTTGTCAGACCGCGCAGTCGGACTACGATGGGGCACTAGTCAAACCTGTGATTCCGCTCTTGGCCTTCGTGCATCTCAAGACATTGAGCATTGCATCCAGGTCAACACAGATTCTTGCGACCACGCTTCGATGCCTTGCCCTCAGTGAAATACGGCTACATGGAAGCATGCAAGACAACTCCGAGGCCCTCGCCCATATTGATGCACCTTCCTTAAGAAATATTGACCTTTACTGCAATGACTATCCTGCGGATATTCTGTTCCAGCGATCGAACCCATTACTCAAGTTCAAAAACCTTTCAGGCATTTTCTGGGATTTCTCTTTCCCCCTTGCTACCAGGGATACTCACGTGAGCGCCTCCCATTTCCTCCCTTTTTGCTTGTGCCCGTACGGCCTCGACAATCTGTCAGTCTCCTTCTCGAGATGACTGTCTCTGACGGACGATGATCTGCAACAGCTAGCACCGAAATTTGCGCGGACTTATGGAATAAGTCTCGACTACGTCATGGCTGCGACGCCCACCCTTGCTGGTCTCGCGGCATTTTCCCAACTTTGTCCTGAATTGGAGCATCTGCCATCCCTATCCAGACCAATATACAGAACTTAATCATACCGATGCCTATGAAGTCGCATCGTCTCAGGTCTCTCTACCTCACCTCAGCTCTACCTCCTTGGAGATGGAAAATTAGAGGATCCATTGCAAACGGCATCAATGCGAGATGGCATCTTTCCTAATCTCCATCTCGACTCCTGCGAAATACCTGAAGGGGACCCAGTAGAAGACGCATCATGGGAGGAAGTTCGTCGTATCATGCGCAAACTGCAGGAAGCAAGGATGCTTGAGCGAGTAAGGGAACGAGCGGCTTCTTTGAATTCCTTGGACTGATAATTTGTGGTTCAGCAATGAACGAACGTGGCAGCCCATCAATATCTCCGTTGGGCTGCAGGACCTGGACCGCCCGCCCGCGATTCGGTGCGTATCTCTAGGATGCATTAAACACTGTGCTAAGGTACCTCTGTTCGGTGAAGGCAAGATGCGCCTACCAAATATCCGCCGGCATGTAGGTATAAAGCTAGACGGGAGAGGATCATGTTGGAGTAACGTTTGACAACTAACATCAATTCCAATTCCTACTTTAACTTTAACTTCAATTTTAGTTCTTAATATCAGCTCCAGATTTAGCTCCCCAACTCTCCCGGTTTGTAGCGTCTGGCAGATCGCATGCTCATAGACACATCTCAGCTCGGATACCTCTTGCCTGGACCCACTTCTCCACATGGCAGGGCCTAGGAAGACACTATTTCCGTTGTCAATGGATCCTTTGATAAATCATGAAAGACAGAACCCACCGGATGGTCTCAAACTACTGCTGCTTCTGACCTCGCGGGCTCAGATGTGCCCAGCTGGGGATAAAGCTGGACTACAGTTCGGATCAGTAAAGTGATCCCGCCGTGAGTCTACCAGGCGTACCAAGGAGTATTGGCCCAGTTCACGTCTTCCTCCTGCGAGCGTGTCGGCGTCTGTATCGACGGTTCCTTCCTGTGCCCCGCGTCTCGAGAGACATTAGTGATGCCACTACCATCCCTAAGCACAGCAATAACCAGGAAAGGAGCACACCCTTTCGCATTGCCGGACACGGAGTGCTACCGTCTCTTATATACGGCCGTATACTGATTTCTTTGTCTCCCCGGGCCTCTTCTCAGTAATCGCATTCGCGCACAGGTATAAGATTGTCATTGTCTTCGCCACTCCTTTGATCTTACGGTTGTTTTGATTCTCTGACCAGTACGATTCATCGACAATTCATTTCCAAAGCTCTACTGTTATTGATACATTGTCCAGCTTCGCATCCTTCTCATCTATATGTTCCCAGCAAATTCTCGTTTCTCTTCAGTTCTTCGCAAGAACCAAGCACGTTCTGGACGGGATGTATACCTACAAACAAGCAAGATCAATGAAGAACCCTCCGGGCACTCGCCCTAAGCAGAACTCACCTGCGTCCAATTCTTCCGATTGTTCCACTCCATCGGCGTCGTGAAATACTTGCTATTCACGTCGATGTTATCGAACCCTCCGAAGCGCTTCTCATCGCTCGTCAGCACGATGCGGTACTCGCCCGGCTCCTCGACACCGATCCGGTAATCCGAGAACGAGTTCGTCGGGTGGAAGTTAAACACGAAGACGAGGCCCGCGCGCTCGAACACGATCACCTTGTCGACTTCGTGCTTCAGCGAGACGTATGCCTGTTCGAGAGCAGGGGAAGAAGAAGGTTTGGCATCCCGGTTGGTTTGGCTCGGCGGAAACGAAGGAGAAGCAATACAAACCTGAGGTGCGGACAGCCAGCCGTACTTCTCTTCTGTGTGATTCATCGCAGCGTCGAACGCGTTTAGATACTTGTACCGGAGGAGCGGATCGTCGACGACATTCCATTGTCTCCTTGCATAATGGAAGGAGTTGCCGTTCCCTTCACGAGGGAAGTCGAGCCACTGCGAACAATGAGATCTCGCTTTCTAACCAAGAAGAAAGCACGGAGATACCTCCGGATGACCGAACTCGTTGCCTTCGAAGTTCAAGTATCCCTCTCCACCAAGCGAGTGAACGAGCAGCCTGCGGTCGTTATGTTAGGATCTATGGTACTGACAACCCATGACATGCAGCCGACCTGATCATCTTGTGCAAAGCAATACCCCTGGCAATAACGGGCGTCAACTCTGTCAAATCTGACATATTCGTATCTGTCTCAACTCATCAGCATTAAGCATTAGAGTCATCGTCTGCGTACAGACAGGTACTCACACATCTCCTTGTCCATAAGCCAAAACGCGAGCGTCTTGTCGCCCACTAGGGCCTGATCGTGGCTCTCCGCATACGCGATGCTCTTCTCGCCATGGCGCCTGTTCGTCAGCGTGTGCACGATATTGCCCATCTCCCACTCATCGTCAGCCTTGTGCTTGAGCAGCTTGATCCACATGTCGGGGATAGCCATCGACAGGCGATAGTCGAACCCGACGCCGCCAGATTTTGCGGGCACGCAGAGCAGCGGCATGCCGGAGACGTCTTCTGCGATGGTGATGATGTTCGGATACAGCTGGTGCATAGCGTCGTTTGCCTACAGACAAGATCGTTAATAGCGTCTCGATCATACGAGGGGAAATTACGTACCAGCATCAGGTACACGACGCCTTCAATATCGACGCCAGGACCGAAATACTCGTGGTACCCGCCACTGAATCCGGTCCCAATGCCATGGTGAGTGTACATCATACTGGTAACACCATCGAACCGGAATCCGTCAAACATATACTCCTCCATATAGAACCTCAGATTGCTGAGCAAGAACCTTAGGACCTCATGGCTGCCGTAGTTGAACAGCCGCGAGTCCCACAGCTCGTGGCGGCCCTTTGCGCCCTCGTGGAAGTACAGGTGGTCGGAGCCGTCGAACATGTTCAGGCCGTCCAGGACGTTCTTGCATGCATGCGAGTGGACGACGTCGAGGAGGACTGTGAGACCCATGGAGTGCGCAGTATCGATGAGCTCTTTGAGTTCCTCCGGGGTGCCGTAGCGAGAACTCGCCGCGAAGAAATTGGTCACCTGGTAGCCGAAGGCTGGAAAACAAATCACGTCAGGCATCCATACAAATCACAAAAGCACGATCTGAACTTACAAGCATAGTAAGCATGTTCCATGATAGCCATCAGCTGAATAGTATTGTATCCCAAGTCGCGGATCCTGGGTAAGATATTCGCGGTGAATTCTTTGTACGTCCCTACTCTGCCCTCGGACGTGGAGATGCCGACGTGCGCCTCGTAGATACGCGTCGCGCGCGGCTGGGGAGGTCTAGGGTGTTTGAATTTGTACTTCTGCTCCTCCGGGGGGTTCCAAAAGCGCGCATCGTAGACGGGGGAGACGGACAGATCCTGGGTGACGCGCTTGATCCAAGCCGGCAGGCGTTCGATCCGCTCACCCGAGTTGGTGATCATGGAAATCTGATGAAGAGAATGGGCTTAAGTCAAAAAGGTTAATCTTCACTTGACGCACTTTTAGTTTGGAGTCGTGAGGGATGGCACAGACGCCCGGAGCGGTGGGAGGGAGTCTGATCTCCCATATACCGAATTCGTTCTTGGTCATAGGGTGCGATATCCTGTTCCAATCGTCTGTATCAAGCACATCAGATGTCAGACTGACGCAGCCAGGGCGCAAACGCGTCTGGGGAATGACCACTGTCTACTCACTGAAGTCGCCAGTCAGGACGGCCTCTCTGGCATTCGGCGCCCACTCCCTGTAGACGACAGTGCCGTCCGCGTCGACGTTGAACCCCATCTCGAGGTATCCCTTTGAAAACGCGTCATAGCCGCCCTCGACCTCTTCTATGGTATCCTTCCACTTTCTAAAGACGTCGAAGCGGTGGGTGATGGCGCCGACAAAGGGCTCGAGCCAGGGGTCGCGGTCGAGGACGACCTTCGTGTCGAGCGGCTGGGTGGGCATTATGTTGGATGAGCTGGGAGGTGATGAAGGGGGACGTGCCTAAAGTGGATTGTCAAACCAAAAAGCTTAGGGCGAGGATCCATGGATTGGGTCTCCAAGCGCCTGATCAGCTGCAGTCCGGGGTCGCATTCGGTGACGTAGGGCCAGCACCCACGTGACCCTTTCTAGGTGCTCACGGGCGCCTCATTGCCTCCAGCCTTGTATTCGGCTCTACTCGTACTTTCTTACACTTGTTTCTGGAGGGGTATCATTGGTTTCGAGCAAGGGCAACGGTGATTGGAAGCACTGCTGAAAGTTATAGGAATAGACGCTTATTATTCCGATAGCAGAATCGACAGGATATACTTACTCCGCAGGCCGTGAGACCAGGTACGCTATATAGATTCCAAACCCTTCCAGGCGTAACCGCAGCTCTCATTCTTCCTACGCCTGCAGGCCGCCATGGCGGCTGTAGCAGCCCCCAGATTGTCTATCAAAAAGGAGGATGAATTCATTCCTATCCCCGTTGCGAGCCCAAGGAGGCCCGAGCGTACGCGCGCGGGACCATCTGCTCTGTTCAAGAAGATCGCGCGGGTCGCTCTGTTGGCTCTTACTGTCGGAGCTGTACACAGAGCGTGGAACAACCATCAGGCTAGGAAGGCGTTGCAGGCCACCGATTTTACGAATGAGCTGTGGGCGTTGGACGCGTTCGCCCCAAGACACGGAAAACCCCCCATGATCGGAAAGGAAGTCGAGGATATCTTTTTGTGCGTGAAGCCTTTCAGAGAAACACTGGACATCGTACTGATACATGTCTGCTTGTAGGTCGGTACCGAACAGTGCAAGCGCTATCGCAGCTTCCCGCCAGTACGCTACAAAGCCTCATTTGGCCGGCTCCGAGGGGGACTTCAACACTGCAAAGTACTTCCTCGAGCTTCTGCAGCACGAGTTTAGCATCCAGCCGACATCCTCCGAGCCCATCTACTCCGCCGGGACCCCCGCTTCTCGCAACGCTACACTGTCCATCACGAACCTCACTTCCCCAGCTGCTTGGATCGACACGTACTACCCTGTCATGAACACGCCTTTGGACAGGAAGCTTGAAATTATCGGAGACGACGGGGAGGTCGTGTGGAGCGCAAAGGTGGAGGAGGTTGCCGACAGCACGGACCCCGAGGCGGGGGTGTACGCGGAAGCTGTGCCGACCTTCCACGGGCTGAGCAAGAATGGGACTGCCGAGGGCCAGCTGGTGTATGCGCACTATGGGCGCCGAGAGGACTATGCTGCTCTTGTCGAGAAAGGTGAGAGTTTTGTGGGTAAGCGGTTCAGCTAACTCGTTGACCTCCAAATTCGCATGCGCAGGCGTTGACCTGAAGGGAAAGATAGTCATTACCCGCTACGGTGGTATCTTCCGAGGGCTAAAGGTTCGTATCTCCTATCATAACTGAACGCTCGGGTGATGGACGTCCGCACAGGTCAAAGGTGCCGAGGAACTCGGCGCGGCAGGCGTTCTCATCTACTCCGACCCCCGCGACGACGGCACAGTAACCGTCGAGAACGGATATGCGCCCTATCCCAACGGCCCCGCGCGCAACCCGACGTCTGTCCAGCGCGGCTCGGTGCAGTACCTGTCCATGTACCCCGGCGACCCTACGACGCCCGGCTACCCGGCGTACGAGAACAGCACACGTACCGACGGTGCGAACATTCCGAAGATCCCTAGCTTGCCGATGTCTTGGAATAACGCGAAGAGGCTGTTGGAGGAGATCGCGGAAGGTGGAGGGAACAAGACGATCAGGCTTGTCAATCATGGTGCGTATCTTGCAGTGTCGACATATGAGATGAAGTGTCATCTCATGGAATCGTGTTTCATCAGTGGACGATCGGGTTATACCCATTTGGAATACTATGGGTGTTATTCCAGGTCACATCAAGGATGAAGTCGTGCTCGTTGGCAACCACAGGGATGGTGAGCATCATCAGTATCTTGTGGATTGAATCATACTAACTTTCGTCCCTCAGCTTGGGTAAGTGTATGAAGATGACGCACCTGCATTCCAGCTGACGCAGAATCAGGTAATGGGTGCTACTGACCCATCATCCGGAACCGTAAGTTCACTATACAGAGCCCAACGAACGCGCTCTCACCGTGTAACCAGGCATCCGCACATGAAATGATCCGCGGATTCGGTGTTCTCTTGAGGAAGGGCTGGAAACCACTTAGGACTATCGTCATTGCAAGTTGGGATGCTGAGGAGGTAAGTGATAACGGTCGGGACCGTCGCCGCCTTCACACATTGACCGACGTGTAGTATGGCCTTATTGGGAGCACTGAATGGGGAGAGGATTTCGCGGATTGGATTCAGGAGCACGTTGTAACCTATCTGAACCTCGGTAAGTGCCATCTCCTTGTCACGTCCTACATATGCTCATTAATAGGGATTAGACTCCTCCGTCGGAGGCTCTCGATACCGCGCTTCTGCGTCACCCTCGCTTGCTCACCTGTCGCGTCAGACGGCGGAAGAGATCCCTCATCCGACTATGCCCGGCAAGACCTTGTGGGACGCCACGACCGATTCTGGTCCGTTCTATGGAGAGAACATCGACGAGGAGGTCAAGGCCATGTATGAGCAAGACGTCGAGGCGTTCGCTGCGAGCGGGTTGGGCGTCAGTCCGCTTGGCTCCGGTAGCGACTATACGGTATTCTTGCAAAGACTCGGGGTAGGTCCTCAAATAATCTAATAAGGCATAGACGTTGACTCGGACATGGGCTTGCTATAGGTCGCGAGTGGCAACGAAGGGTTCGGGAGCACTCTGTCCGATGCTGTCTATCATTACCACTCTGTTTTCGATTCCCAGAGATGGCAGGAACTGTACTGCGATCCTGGATTTACGAAGCATGTGAGTAGCGCTTCTGGTAATCGCCGCGAGCTTGCTAAAACATCTAGTATAGGTTGTTATTGCGAAGCATCTCGGATTGCAGACCCTACGTCTCGCCGGCTCTATCGTCCTGCCTCTGAATACGACTCATTATGCTTACGAGCTCGAGTCTTACCTTGACAAGTGAGAACTTCGAATAAGATGTTGTTATCACCAGTAACTCATCATGTTATTAGGGTGGAGGAGATTGTATCCTCATCCTCTGCGGAGGTAAATCTCTTGCCTCTGAGACAGTCCATCAAAGCCCTCCAGAAAGCCAGTGTTGCACTCGACGTCGAAAAGCACAGGGCAGAGCATGCGCTCAGGCGCGCCATCGAGAAACTGAAGAAGAAACATGCTATCATGCGAAAGATCAGGAAGGCTATTTGCAAGATCAGGAAACATATCGGCAAGCCGTGCCATAAGAAGGAGGATGAGGAGGCTGTTTGTGATATCAAGTCGTTGACTCCTCCCGAATTTGTGGGCAAAGACGGGCGTGTCATCAAGCCGAGGCTTGGGCGTGCAGTCGGTATCATGTTGGAGCGACGGGCAGAAGAGTGCAGGGCGGCTCAGCGTCGATCTGAAATGCCCCTCTTGTTGGCCCACCCGAGTCGCAAGCTGCTGAAGGCTGTTAAGCGCGTGCAGGCCGCTAACAAGAAGCTCGTGGCGTTCGAGCGAGGGCTCATCTCCGACGAAGGTATTAAGGACCGTGAGTGGTATAAGCATCTCGGTGTAGCGCCGGGCAAGTGGCTAGGTAAGTCTATTTCTATGACATCTCGTACCCGTGAGCTGAGTGTTGTCTTCCAGGGTATGGTGCTACCACCCTTCCGGCGTTGACGGAGTCCATCACCATTGATAACAACTCGACGCTGGCCAAATATGAGGCCATGAGGTTAAAAGAGCTCATTGATGGTTTGACTGCGAAGATGAAGTCTTGAGTTGTATTTCAGTTGTTGCATGTATTGATATCTTGTACTTTTGTATGCCTTGACATTTGCTATTCATTTTGTTCTCGTCGTTGTCTCGCCATTAATCGAGGTGGTGCCCCTATGGCAGTGGGTCGTGACGTGACTGACACGCTACATCATATATCACGTGGTTGCGTTACGCGTCATTAACTTGAAGACGCGTTGAGTAAGTACAGCTTTCTGCGACACTTGTAAGCGGAGTTCGTCAGACCAGGCTGGCAGATTATCTGCGTATTGTATCACAAGCATGGCTTTGCCCATCTCATTACGAAGTTCAGTGACACCACCCGAGCTTGAACTCATCGCGTCAGAACAGCTGATAGAGATCATACCATTGATCTCGATGGACAAGACAGCCTTCATCTCTGTAATTTATGTTCCTAGATCTCTTGTGTCCTCAGAGCTAACGGCTGCCTCAGGGTGCATATGGTCCACTGCGACCGCCGGCCAAGTGCCGCTTGCCCATCTGGATGGCCACAAATCTGAAGCTGAAAAAGAAATGTCATATTGTTCCCCCAGAATGGCTGAACATCGGTATGTGGTCAGATAATGAGTTGTGCCACTCATGAGAGCCAGATTAATGATGAATTTTAGATTTTCTACAGGATCGTCTGACACGGGAAACGAGCCAGCCCGAATTCTGTGCGATGCCCTTTCGGTTCGCAGAAGTAGCAAAAATCATCTTGGACGTGTAAGTCAAGCATCAGTGTCTTGTTGTTCCTGTCATTCAATTGTGTCATTATATAGGGCGTCAGACGATGTTGAGAATCCAGATAAAATCCGCTCCCTCTTGAAGGACCTGCGCGAAGCACGACAAGCCAAGAGTCGAGAAGGTATAACGAAGCTCGATCACAGCGAACTTACTGTACGCAGCGTCTATCCCGTTTCGTGTCTTACCTGACTATGTCTGTATAGCTGCCAAATCTCTGTTCCATGGAGATAAACGAGATCCGACCATTCTTCATCCGGTCAATGGGCGTGCTGACACAACTCGTCCGAGAGCCATCCGCTGCGGGCGATATCTGATAATCGGGAGATTCTGCATGTTTGAAGTTTTGTAACAACATTGTATAGCGACAAAGGATAAATCATAGGGCATTAGGTCGTTCCACCGTAGCTACCAGCACAGTTCATGCAGTCCATCATGAGATCTCTCGTAATGTCATTCATCCGCTCTTCTCTTCCAGGACCTTCATCAGCGTATTTATCCGGTCCTTCAAGTCCTGAATCTCTCGAAGGATAGAAGCCTCGCTCGACTAGGGAAACAGAGCAGTTAAGTCGTCATATCTTGCCCGTGCCGAAAAGCCCTGTCAAGCATACCTGCATAGTATTCGGGAACTTCTTGACGAGGTCATCAAACTTGACTCTGCTGATCTCTAGCCCCTGTGCAGCGTCATCCGCATTAACTTCAGGGTCCTTATGGGCAGGGTCGTCATCATTCCCGTCGTCCTCACGCCCGAACCACTCCTGTACCCAGTGGTTGTTTGAACGATTAGCAGACTCGTACAAGGCAATGACCGTCAAGGGTACCAGGAAAAGTATGCGCATGATAAATCGGTTGTACTGCAGAAAGAGTTAGCGGGCTCTGTGCTACGGACTGGTCAACACCGACCTTGGCATACGTTTCCTGACTCAACAATGATCTACTCTTTATTAGCTCCTGCCGGACGAGGAATGGACAAGTTGACTCACTCGAATGGGGCAATGAAGATCAATTCAATGATGTTGAAGGGTGCAGGATATAAGAACTCGTCAGGGGCTCGAATCATGCCTACCGTCTTCCCAGCAAAGAACGCTAGGTACTCGGGCTCTGCGTCCTCCACGACCTAACAGAATTGTTATTATTGTTTGGATCGGACATGCTTGAAGGTAATGAGCGCTCACATCGTCGTAAGCGGACGAGAAGAGAGAGATGAGAACGTTCAGAAGGACTATGACTGTTACACCAGTCCAGCTGCAGGGACGTTTCAGCCGTCGACGCTTCGATAGCCTGAATATGCAACGTACAGGTAGTACAGGGTCAGGCCTGCATTACTGCGCACGTAAGCAAATGAAGTCACATGCACGCCTACGCAAACATCATCACTGCTAAATCCTACCTGACGTCAAACTTGGAGAAATCCGGGGCCCTGACAAGGGATGAACGTCTTTCCTCACGATTATAGACGAACGACATACTGCAACAGGCTTTGTACCATCACGTTCACGACCTGTAGTCAGACGATGAGGGCCCACAGCTACAATCCATGGGAAGCCGAGACATACTGTGGATGCGTGTTCAATCTGTCCATCTGCCATATCCAAGGCGTACAGTCCTTGAGCGAAACCAAGGCCCAATACAGACAGCAGCTGCGAAATCGATCGGCCAAGTTAATTTAATTAGCACAGACACAGTCATACCGCGAAGAAAATGCCAGACTCTTGCAGCATGCGAGCCACGCAAATTTGCATCATTCCTACGTATCTACCACGCTCCTGTCAGGATTGGGGCCAAATATGGACATACCGAGTAACAGACGTACTTGTAGCCATCGAACACAGTGATAAGTTCTGCCAAGGATACGTCAAACAACGCATCACAAAGTGAGTCTAGCGAGACTCACTCATCCTGCAAGTCTCAGGTCAGTGAACTTCTGCTTGAAGAGGATGGAATTCATATACCATATAAGTGGAGCAACGAAACTGAGAACCTGGAAACTCCTCAAGCGCAAATTCGCGCTCGCCTCATCTCCGGCTGCTAATAATCCACTTATACGGAGGACGAAGGCAATGCACAGGAGTGTGTCGGTAACGAAAGACACGAAATTCCAGAATCCGAAAGCACGCCATGTCACAAAGCGTAGCAGTTTGTAAATCTACTTGGAGAGTTGGCTCATCTTACAGGCAACACTTATGTAACTCTGTTCCTGACCTTGTGCATATCTAGACGCAGCATTATGAGCATTACTGCCATCGAATGTAGTATAATGAATTACCTTCGATAGAAAACGCAAGAGCCATGAAGTACAATATATACTCGTACTCGTCGAAACGGGAATGATGCGGGTCAAGTCGGTCCAGAGGTTCCCGTACTACACGACTCGTCAGCGGTTTGGAAAATAATGATAGTTACGACTACCCACCGGCCTGCGAGTATACAAAGAGGAAGAAAAACCATATGATGATACGGAAGATATTTTGATATCTGCATAGGCAATTGATTGAAATCTAGGTGGTACGAGAGGAAGCTCTCTGACCGAGGCACTGAGATGCGCATTGGCTCTAAATGTCCCCATAGGCTGTGTGACCGCTTCTTCTCGTATTCCACGTCTGTGAGTGGGGCATGGTCGACGGCTAAACGTTGGACACGACGAGCTGCATGGACTTACAGTCGATATCATGGTCCTCGTTGTTTTGCTGCACCCATCTGCCTGTCCACACCGCGTTGACGACTACAAAGTGGGATTAGCTCGTTACACATGACGGGCGTTCACTACCAACCCTCTTGCGCTTCGCTCGATGACAGGAATATTGTACTGGTGGAGGAGTTTGTTCAGGGATTCATTCATTGAAGTATGCGGCACATACCAGTGCGAGTCGATAGCCAACTCCAATGCACTAGTCATCTCACTCACATCCCCATCCGCCTCCATGATACGAAAGCGGGTGGACATTATGGACTTAAGTCTGTCAGACGGCGCCTGATGGAGTATCCTCCGTGCTAAGACCTCGCATGCCGTTGCTAAGATCAGAATATCTGATTAGGAGTTCCGGGGAGGAATAGACTGACATGCATACCTCGTCCATAGTTCTCCCCATAGTCCGCAGGATTATGGTTGGCTTCCCACATGAACTCCCTCCGGGCTCGTAGGAGGCAGTAGGGTAGCTACAAAGCCGTGTTATAGAAGAGTCAGCCGGGACACATTAATACTCACAGCCTCCACAAAGTCTCCGGCAGCAGCAATGTACGCATTGATCACATCTAGCGTTATGATTCTGCTGGTAGGCTCTTGCAACGCTGCCGGATCGACCTCCACTGGCAGAAGTCTTAGTGTGAGGGCCCTCAGGCGCCTCGTCAATTCTGTGTTGTGGTACCGACAATGCGTCAATCTCGGTACGCGAAATAATGTAGTTATGTCCATACTTGTAACGGTATCCGGGGAAGGCTGGACTGATTTAACAGACAGCAGCGACGTCTGGTCCTCCGGAATGCCATCGTTCGTAGCCCGCGACATCGCCTTTTTCAAGAGGGGCAGCAGAAATGTCGAGGGGCGTTGTGGGCAGAGGCAAGTTCAACGGCACTGGCAGGCATAACATCATAGCTGCCTCCAACTTTCAGTGCATCAGGCACCCGGCGGCCAAGCCAACAACGTCAGTTTGTAGTCCTCGGCAACGCCCGACATAGACTTGCCACTGACCATGCCCGTGAGTCCGAGTCCTCCTCGGCTGCTGCTGCGACGAGCTGAACGGCGCGCCTCTGCCAGGCCTACCATTCCAGCTTCAATGAGTCGCCCGACATGCAGCAGGTCGGCAACCTCGCCGTGCTGCCCATCAAGACAAAAGTGCGAGGGCCAGCGCCGTTAGGTACGTGCGATTCAGTATGCTGCGCGCGTTCTAGGAGAGGCAAAACCTGCAATTACGTCTTCCAGCCGATCCGAACCAGCCAGATATTGTCGACGAAGCGATCGACCTCTTCCGCGCCAACTCGCTCTTCCGCAACTTCGAGATCAAAGGCCCTGCAGACCGCCTCCTCATCATCCTTATCCTCTTCATCTCCGACTGCCTCGCCAAGATCGGCAGCTCGCGGACACCGCCGAGCCAGATAGAAGCATCTAAGACACTGAACACTCTCGCTGTGGACTCCTTCCCCATTCCCGGCGATGCGAACTTCCCCTTGAATGCCCACTATGCACCCCCGAACAACAGGCAGGAGGCCGGTGAGCTCAGCTACAATTCCCAGATACATAGCTGGATCTCATGATTACTTGATCAGAGTTTCTGCGGCAGTATCTGACCCAGGTCCGGCAGGAGCTGGCTGCGCGTATGGTCGAGCGACTGTACGCCGACGGGACTGGCAAGCCAAACAAGTGGTGGATGTCGTTCCAGAAGAGGAGATTCATGAACAGGAGTCTAGCATGAGATCTGTTGGACAATGTAAGATAAACCATATCCTAAACTCTACATCAATACAACAGGGGGACCCATGGAAAGAAAGAAAGACTTCTACTATATAGCCCGACTATTGAACACAATCTATTCACTTCCGTTTCCTCCTCTTCTCATTCGGGTTCTTCCTCCCATACCCAATAGTCGGCATATCCCCTCCGCGAGCACTCCTCCCCTTTCCTCCAGCGCCCACACTGATAATCTCAGGTACCCAGTCCGGATCCATCCAGCTGCCCACCACGATCCCGTCCCCGCCCGTCTTCGCAGCATTGCTCAGCATCTTCCGCTCGTCCCGCTCCCTCTTCGCGTCCGCCTTCTTCTTCGCTCTTTGATACTCAATCTGGTCTTCGCGCAGGATCAGACCCTCACCGGTCCCGGTCTTCGCTGACCCGGGCTTGGGCGCAGGGATCGAGTACTTTGTTCCGCGCACTTTCCACTGAAAGTTCTTCTTGAGGTGGACTTGCATTGCGGGCGCCGATGCGGAAGCTGTAGGGGACGCGATGCTGACTGACGCCCGCAGGAGCGTGGCGTTTCCGCAGCTAGGGCAGAATTTTCTCGTCGAGTCTTTACATATCCTGAATGATTGTAATTAGCACCGTCAGATACCTGTGTGGTGTAGATGAGGTAGACGCACTCGAAACAGGCGTGACACCGCAGCACCCATGTCTTCACTTTATCAATCTTCTTCCCGTCGACACTCACGAGGTTTAGCCCCATCTGCAGCAGGACATTCTGCATTGCGAAATCGGCGGTCATGCACCCAACCTCGATCGTCTCCTGCTTTTTAGAGTCGGATGAAGCGGATGGCAGGAGATCGAGGTGCCGCGACTTGTGTAGGGCGACGTTGTCGGGGGTGATCCACTCGCCTTCGCCGTCGTCTTCGTCGCTGGGTTCTGAATACAGAGGCGCGGAGTCTGCATGCGGCTTGGATTGCGAGGCGGGCGGTTCTGATGTCTCGGGTGAGTCGGTAGACGCATCTACCTCGTTACTGATTGGTTGCAGCTCGACGTCCAAAGGTTCTCTCTCCTCTTCATCACCATCCTCGGGCTCAGAAGGTACTTCAGCTTCCCCCTCATCGTGCTCTGCTTCATCCTCTTCTTTTGCAGCCGGATCTGCAGGGTGATCGTCCACATTCAGCTCTGCCACCTTCTCAGTCACTTCTTCCACCTCGTTCGACGGGTTTGGACTGGCCTCTGCGGCAGAGTTAGCAGTTGCGTCTGCACTGAGCTCAGAAGATCCTGCAGCCTGCGGCTACTAGCGCAAGGCACAGAGTTAGGCATTCTGGATGGATCGCAGCTGATGTGGCACTTACTGGTTCTGCTTTATCTTTCGATGACTCCGGCTTGTTTTGAGAGTGCAGGGCGTAGGTCAGAGCCAGAACGCACAGATCGGCATGGGATAAGACAGAGTAGTCTCCGGTCTTCTTTGCACCCTGAACAACTACGCAATACGACAGTGAGCAGCCCCAAACGACTATTGCAGAGGCCGCATACCTTGCGCCAACGAAGCAGCATCGGGGGGTTGCACACGGATATTGATGCCTGCGGACAGACCGAGCTTTTCGAAATGCTCCCTCGCCCTTGGATCCTTCAGCTCGTCGAGCACCTGCGGCACCGTATAGTACGTCTCCGCCAGCCCTCGCAACGGCGACAGCGACAGCAAAGGTCCTGCATCGAGGACGAGGTGTTTGCAAGACGGTTTTCTGTCCGAGGCTGCCATGACCGTTCAACGTTTTCCGTCCGAGCCGAGTCTTGGACAAAATTCTGATCACGCGGCCACGTGGGGCGTGCGAAAGCCCCTCGACATGATCTTGAGATTGGATCGGGGCGTCGGCCGACGGGAGATCTGGTCTACGATGACCTGCTCCGAGTCTTGCGCTGCTGTGTTCCTTCACCACCGTCTTGACCATGCCCTCCAAGAGGTAAGCTTTTCTGGACTAACAAAGAAAGCGTACTAATTATTGTGTTAGCTTCAAAATTGCAGTATTGCCCGGGGACGGTATCGGTACGCAGCAATACCAGGACTTGACTATCCATAGTGGAATTGACACTATCACGCAGGCCCAGAGGTTACGGGTGAAGCACTGAAAGTGCTCCAGCTTGTCGCGTCTAAAGTTGCGGATGTCGAGTTAGACGTCCAGGCGTATGACTTTGGTGGCTGCGCTATCGACTCGACCGGGGACCCTCTTCCCCAAGCTACCCTCAATGCTTGCAAGGAGGCCGACGCAATACTCATGGGTGTGTGTAAAGACGAGCACATATGGCATCTGTGCTGACGTTTCCACGCAGGCGCCATCGGCGGTCCGAAATGGGGCGTGAACAGCAAAGTCCGCCCAGAGCAGGGCCTCCTCGCCCTCCGCAAGGAGCTCGGTCTCTACGCCAACATCCGCCCCGCCTCCTTCGCCTCCGACTCCCTCCTCGACAACTCTCCGCTCAAGCCCTCCATCGCGCAGGGCGTCGACATCATCGTCGTCCGCGAGCTCATTGGTGGCGCGTACTTCGGCAAGCGCAAGGAGCACTCCGTCGCGCCCGACCAGGACACCGCGTGGGACACCATGATTTACAGCGTGCCTGAGATACAGCGTATCACGCGGGTCGCGGCGCAGATCGCGCTCAGCGCGAACCCGCCCCTGCCAATCCACTCGATCGACAAGGCGAACGTCCTCGCGAGCTCGAGGCTCTGGCGCAAGGTGGTCACGGAGACGCTCCAGGCGGAGTACCCGCAACTCGCGCTGGACCACCAGTTGGTGGATTCCGCGGCGATGATCATCGTCGCGAGCCCTAGAAAGCTCAACGGCGTGATTCTGACTGAGAACTTGTTCGGTGACATGTGAGTAGGCTGGTGCCATCCGGCCGGGTATAGCTTACCTCAATTCCACTACAGCTTGTCCGACGAATCGAGCGTCATCCCCGGCTCTCTAGGTCTCCTCCCATCAGCATCCCTAGCCGGTGCTCCCTCCCTCCCCTCCTCACCTTCATTCAAGCCCACACCAGGTCTGTACGAGCCCATCCACGGGTCCGCGCCAGATATTGCCGGGCAGGGCATCGCCAACCCAATCGGGACAATCCTCAGTGCAGCTATGCTCTTGCGCTACTCGTTAGGGCTCGAGAGGGAGGCAAAGGCGATCGAGGATGCTGTGCGGAAAGTCCTGGATCATGAAAATGTCGGTGGGTTAGGCTTGCGGACGAAGGACCTTGGTGGGAATGTTAAGACGACGGAGATGGGAGACAAGATTGTCGAGGTACTGAAGACGTTGCTGTGATCCGTCCGTCGAGAATTGATGAACAATAAATCTTGTATTATTACCGAATGCTAGCATTACTGAAACTGAACGGACCGGCATCGCTGCCTGTCAGAAGAACCTGGCCTTGTCATAATTATCTTCAGAAGTTATAGATTGTTTCCAAAGTCACGACGTTCTCAGGATATCTTCCAAGTAGTAGCAGTATGTGGGTCGTCCTTCCCGCTCAATATGAGACTATTGCTGACAGCTCTAACGGTTTTCGCCTTCGTCCCGTGCTTGGC
This sequence comes from Gloeophyllum trabeum ATCC 11539, assembly GCF_000344685.1. Lineage (NCBI taxonomy): Eukaryota > Fungi > Basidiomycota > Agaricomycetes > Gloeophyllales > Gloeophyllaceae > Gloeophyllum > Gloeophyllum trabeum. The sequence goes on along the minus strand of NW_006920411.1, from coordinate 1,112,983 downwards.
ATATGGTCAATGGCACCCAGAGAAACCAGCACAGTATCATGAACTGCCTCCACTGCGAGAGCAGGCCCGCCTTTTCAACGAGTGGAAAGATGAGCGGATAGCTCGAATCCCTGCTCTGCTGAAGAAATATGACATCGACGCATGGCTGGTACGCACCCGGCCGGTGCATCCACTCTCCCCGCTGACTGTATCCGGACCTAGCTGAGCATGCGAGAGCACAACGAAGACCCCCTCTGGTGGTCCCTCAAGAACGCGACACAGTTCGCCCCCCACCGGCGCACCGTCTTACTCTTCCACACCAACACCTCCTCCCTCGCCGGGCACCCCAACCCGCTCGTGTGGGTAGACAACACCGGCGCGGTGTGGGACGAGCTGCGCTGGATACTCGTGCAGTACGCACCGCAGCGCATCGCGCTCAACACCGATAGGCACATTGCCTTCGGAGGCGGGCTGGCCGTGGGTGAGTGGATGGAGCTGTACGAGCAGCTGCCGCAGGAGTGGATGAAAGCCGTGAACCAGCCGATGCTCGCGGTCGAGTACATCGCCGCGAGGGTACCCGGGCAACTCAGCTATTACCGCAAGATGCAGGAGACGGTGTGGGCGATGATCCAAGAGGCGTTCAGCGCGCGCGTCATCGAGCCTAATATCACGACAACAGTTGTGAGTAGCTGTAGACATTGTCACAGCGGAGGACTGATGGCCGGCAGGACGTCGAATGGTGGTTCAGAGAGAAGATCCAAACGCAGAACTTCTCCACCTGGGTGCATCCCCGCGTATCCGTGATAACCCCCCAGTCATTCCCCGGTTGGGCGGGAACGGAAGATATCATACAAGAAGGGGATCTCTTGCACGTAGACTTTGGGGTCACCGCCATGAGCATGAACACCGACACTCAACACATGGCCTATGTCCTGCGTACGTCGGAAGGAGAGAGCGACGCACCGGAAGGGCACAAAGAAGGCATTAAGAAAGCTAACCGTATGCAGGATATCGTGCTGAGTCAGATGCAAGCGGGCAAGACGGGCAATGCAGTCTTGCAGGCGTCACTGAGACAAATGAAGGCTGAGAACATCTCCGGACAAATTTACTGTCATCCGATCGGTGATTATGCACATGCGCCTGGGGCTGTAATGGGTGAGTACGGACGGTCTTACACACCCTGCAGGAGGTGACGCGCATTTCAGGTTTTACTAACCTCCCCGAATACGTACCCGTCCTCGGAGAACTGCCCATATTACCCAACACGTGGTATAGCATCGAGCTTTACGCGTACCATTTGGTACCGGAGAGAAACGAGACCCTCAGATTCCGACTAGAAGAAACAGTGCACTGGGTCGACGACCAAGTAGGGTGGAAGTTCGTACATGGGCGTCAAGAAGCACTTCACCTCATTGACTGGCAAGTGCCCAGTAGCGACGGTGACTTCTTCGTGCAGTCATAAGACCTACTTGTGGGCCCTGTAAAAATATTATATAATGAAGATGGTCACCCAAGAGATCCATCCATTTCCGCGAAAACAGGGCATAATATAAGAGTCCGACGCGCAAACATGTGGAACATACTATAGGGCATTCAGAACATTTTGACCTCTAAAACATATTGGCTAGCTTGCTAGCAGCTTCCCTGGGATCTAACTTGGGTCGAGCAGGCGGTAGCCGCACTGAGCTGGACATATACGAAGGCTTCGCCTGTCCGAGGGGATCCAGATCGTTTTGCAAACCGTTAGGGCGTCCATTGGCCGTGGGTAATTGCGGCACAGACTGAGCCAAAGGTGAGGCAACTCCAAGCAGGGGATCGCCCGTGGAATGCAAAGGCGATGGGGCCGCTGGGGCAGGTGATGCCGCTGGTGCTGCTGGCGCGGGACCGCGGACACTCGAAGACGAGAGCGGCGGAGCAGCTGAAAGGGGCGAAGAGACAGGTTTGACGAACATCGATTTCGTTCCATCCGCAAATCGGCCGCCCAAGGGTGGTTCCGAATGCACAGGGGTATTCGGGAAACTAGACTGCTGAGGACTAGGCGTCGATGGTCCAGCGCCTGGAGACTGAGGGGGTAGCGGTCCATGAACAACACTTGACCTGCCTGAGAGCGGCGGCGTTGCAGTACCCGGGAAGGTCGAATTACCGGCTGCTGCTGAGTACGGCCTGGGGGCCGTTGTCGCATCGTTTCGAGGGAATGAGTGCACCTGAGCCGACCGAGGCTGAGGCTGTAGAGGTGGTCTATGATCGTCTTCCAAGGGAGGTACGATCATGGGCTTAGGGACGCCATTCGGTTTAGGCACATTTTTGCTGGCGGCGTTGTTCACATCCGGCCTGAGTGCCTCCAACTCACGTAAGAGCTGCTTTTCGTACATCAGGGACGACCGCGCATGCTCTATTAGAGCAGCGGTGACATCCTCCGTTACCAGCTTCTTGTGCCTGTCCAATGCACGATGGAGGTTCTGGGAAATACCATCCGCTCGTTTGGCGAGAATCAGCTCGTACTTGTTGGCCTGCCATTTGGGAAGTGGATCAATAAGTAAAGCTTCGGCCTATGTCCACACATACCTCTTCCAACTCCTCTAGAGCCTCGTCGACCCTTTCGGGTCTGATGTTCGAACTCGCTTTTAGACGTTCGATCTGCCTCCTCTTGGATATAGTGGTCTTGACTGCGCTCTGGTATTCCTCCAATACCGCAGTCCGCTGTTGCAGAGTCTCCTTTGCGGATCGAGCATTCATACCCTGATAACCCAAGGAGTCTCCCAAAATGACGCATTCACTGATGGACTGAGCGTGGTCCAAATCAGCCAAACTGTGCCAAGTTCGTCCAACCTTGCGGAACGCGTTCCCTAAAGGAGGATGCGCTTCCGTAGTTGCTACATTGACAAGTTTGTTACCCATCTCAGCGTGCGCAGTTGCGAGCGCTACCGTTGATTGGGCGTCATCAGCACTGGGCGCTAAGACTAAGAACAAACTGCTCACATCTCCTTGCGCGAGACAACTTGTCAATAGCCTTGGCTGCATCGAAGAACTGTGTCTCCAACTTCGTCAATTCGAAACGAGCCCGTTGTAATTCTTCATCCTCGTCAGGTACACCCCGTCGGATGAGGCTGAATCCAGAGGATGGCTTGCGTTTCACTCGCGGCGTAGGCTGGTAGCCAAAGTCGCTCTCGATGAAGGATCGGAGCTCCTCGTCCATGATCAGGATGGGGTCCTCGCATATCCTGGTGAACCAGCGCTGCAGCATGATCTTGACTAAGCGGTCATCCTCCTCATCCGTCGGAGCAGAGGTCTGCGGAAGGGGGAGCGCGGGGACGAGCGTCTGAGGACAGCTGATGAGGAGGGACTCGTGGAGCTGCTGGAACTCGAGGTAGGACCGCGATACGTTCCTGTAGGTAGTGCCAACAAAGTTCGCCAAGTTCGTCTGCGCGAAGCACCGCATGAGTACCATGCTGGCTCAGTAGTATACGCGATGCATACCTGCGCGTCGAACTTGACCAATATATCCCTCCTGTTCCGATCCAGCCCAGTAATCCGCACTCTGAGATACGGCTCCGCCTTCTCGAATTTGGCGCCATTCGAGGCCGTCGTGGCCTGCGGGGAAATAAGGCCGGGCTCAGGCTGCCCATAGATCTGCGGTTCTTTGCCAAACAGCCCATTCACAGGTCCCCTGTCGACGCTCTTCGTTGGCGTCTGCGGGTGCGGCGAGACCGACCGGCGCAGGTTGGGTATGGGCGAGTTGGGCGGGTGCGGGGTGGTCGGCCATGGGGGAATAGAGTCGTCGCTTCCAAAGCCTGAGTTTAACGGGTCGTACATGGTCGATGCTCAGCGCAGACTTTATACCAAGAGAACCGGCTCCGACGCGCAAGGCCAACTTGCGAGCTCGAGCCGTCGCGCTTCGTCACACGTCTAAACGTGGCAATTCCCTCCTGTGGCGGGACATGTCAAGATGTTAATTCTGCAATAGCCACGATTCTGATATGTATAAGCCGAAGAATAAAATATGGACTCGAAAGGAGACTAATGATGCGGGTGCGACGTTACAAGATGTTAGCGAGGTGAGTATAATAAATATTCCTTGTAGATCCTACAGTTGAAGTAGAGTGATGTCCTATGCGTCGATACCATCCTTGTCCGTGCGCTCCGGGAAGATGGGCAGCATATGGCCCATCCTTAAAACCTTCGTCCGCAAGTATTTTTCCAAATCCTCGCCGTGAGCAGCTCCACCGCCAATAAGTGTAGCACCCGAGCGCCGCTCCTTCTCCGCCTCATCCTCAGCGTCCAAAGCAAGCGGCGCGGGAACGACGTTTTCAGCAGCACGCCGGTGCCGTCTCTGCCAGCTCCGGGGTATCATCGGCACACGTTCCACTACACGCAATCCCTCTTGCTCCAATGCCTGCACCTTGTCGGGGTTGTTCGTGAGCAAGCGCACGCCCTCCCCACACTCTGTGCCGAGTCCCAGGTCTCGCAATATAGCTGCGGCGATTTCGTATCCCCGCTCATCCGCCTGATGGCCGAGCATTAAGTTCGCGGTGACGGTATCATGTCCGAGGTCCTGTAGGTTGTAGGCTCGTATCTTGGACAGGAGACCGATTCCCCTACCTTCCTGACGAAGGTACACGACTGCACCCCGCCCAGGGATAGTGGTCGGGGCGGCATCAGGGGATACGGAAGGTATCGTAATGGGCTGCGAAATCAGCCTGATCGCCTCATCTAACTGCTCACCGCAGTCGCAGCGCATGCTCCCGATGGTCTCGCCAGTGAAGCATTCCGAATGAATTCGGATGAGCGGTGATGGGATAGAATCCCCGCTGACCACGGGGCGCTCAGTGAGGGGCTTGGATGGAGTTTGAGAGTCAGGGGAGAGGCGGCCGACGTAGGCACCCCGGGTTATGCGGTCCATCTCCGTCTCTGTCTCCGACCAGATCGCATCCAGCGAGCGGCTTCGGATAGGCGGCGCGAGCGGGTTGCACTCATAGGAGAGCTGCGCTGGATCGACGACGATTGCGAGGTGTTCCTTGTTATCCCGATTGTTGTGGTAGAGGTGCAAGAAGGCGGGCCCATGGGGCGTCGGGATGCGCGTGCGTGCCATGCATTTAACCTCGACTTGCGCAGATCGCGCAGACGCAGGGGCTGCGCCGGCATTCGTGTCCACAACGACCGACACCGATGACGACCTGGTCTTCTTTGCCGTTGGCTCAGGGAGGTCGTTTGCCCGAAGGGGCGGGCCGACCTCGGTCGGGGACGAATGATTTTCCTTGGACGCTTCGTTGACGTTGCGGGCCTGTAATCGCTTGCTTCTTGGAGCTTGGCGACTCAAGTAGGTGTATCCCCTCCGCGCCTCCTTCTCCGACCCGACCTCCTCGCCAGTCCACTTGGTCCAGTCATATGCACCCTGTGCCTGGGGGTCCATAACAGGCGGGAAGAAGTCATGATGATAATGGTTTCGGGTAACGTGAGGACCAGAGGCGAGAGCAGCAGCGAGCAGTAATGGGTCTAGCTCAGCATCTCGTCTGCGATGCGCAGTTTTGCTGGTCGGGAGCGACGGTGCCGTGAGCAGGTCCAGCAGCGACAAGTCGAGGTCGTTGGGGGATTCAATGCCGACAGTCATAGCTAGGTAAGGGGGAATCTAAGCAGACCGGGAGGATAAACGCAGGACAATAAATAGAGCGTAAATACGGGCGCAAGCTATAACATATGACGAAGAATAGTCAGTCAGAGAGTTATACCCTTAGCCGGTGTGGATGAGTACCCAGGATTGGTAAGAGTCCCCCGCGTAATCAAATGCTGACCGTGGGAATCGAACGATGTCCGCCGTCCCGGAGTGCTTCCCCCACGCTTCCCCCCGCAGTGCCTGTGGCTCAAATAGATCTCATTTATCGGCGTTGATTTCGACTGGCATGTCTTGCTCGCTGTCGTTCAGTCCAGCGTTCAACGTTCAACGTCGAGCAAGCTATAGCACTGGCGTCATAGAGAACGAATTGGATCAGGGACAGTAAGTGCCAGAGACTCCCGGGGATCTATAAATATTGACGTCCCACGGCAAGGCAACACGCTGAACGTTAACCACGTCCAGCATATATCACCGCTCTCTGCAGCCGTACATAGGCGTGAAACAAGTCTCATCACGCGTAGAATGCTTTACGAAATTGGTGCAGCCGTATAGATATCCGCAGCCTCCCACTACGCTCTTCGCGTCTCCCCACTCGTTGCTTGCTGCTCTTTCCTGGCGGGGCAGGCAGGCAGTACATCTCATGTACTGGCCTTGGCTGTGTGTATTCTCGCTTATTTATTACTGCTGCTGGTATGTACGAACCGTTTCCACCGTTGGCATAAATTCCATAACTCCCACAGTTCTGTGCTAGCTCAAGACACCACTACTATTGCTTCTCACTCACCCTCTTTGTCATCGCCTTCAGCCGTCACGATATACTCTACGACCTCTCCGAATTCTGCGGGAGTACATAGTCAAGGGGGACGTTCATCTTCGAGCGGGTCCTTTTCATCCAATGCGGCCAGTCGTCGTCCGCTTTCCTCGACACGCTCGGCAGCCCATAACGCCCCGATCACAGTCTCTCGAGCACCTGCTCCTGCCACGCCATATCACCCTGCTCCACCACCACCATCATCTACGCACCGCCCACCGCTTCCTGTACGTGATCATCCCCCAAGCACGGGCGCTATTATAGGCGCCGTTCTCGGAGGCCTCGCGGGCGTTGCTGTGCTTCTTAGCTTGGCGCGCTGCATCTACACATATCAGCAACAGCCCAAGCGCGACCGCATCGCAGAAGTTGTCGAGAGGCATCGCATTCAACGAGAAATGGAGGAATTAGCACACGAAGAATTCTCAAGAACGGAGGGGCGTCCCCCTTCGCCGCCCCCACTCCCCCTGTACCAGGACTCACGCCTGCCGGCGTACGAACCGGCTACTAGGCCAGCCGACACCGACGTGTGATGGTGCATCTCCCACTGCTGGGAGGCCTGTCAGCGGCGTTCACGCAGGAGCTAATTTTGGCCCCTCCCCACCATTCCTATCTCGACGTTTGGATGCGACTATGATCTTGCAGTTGATACACTCCATCCTTCGCCATGCATCGAACCTACGTTGGCACACTTTCCACGGAGGGTGGATCCGCTGCACCCGCCGAGACGGGAGGAATCTACGGACTCTTGAGGATGTTGGCAGACTATGCGGGGGTAGAGTTCCCGCTTTGTTTGATAGACCCCGTTGTGCCTCCGACGGTGAGAGCCAGAGGTGATGTATATCCAAGTAGTAATTCATGTAATTTATGCTAGGCAGCTAATTATTGGTCGACTCGAACGCGTCGCGACGCGTCCAGAAGCACCGGTGATCGACAGCGGTGCGCGGGGGACCGGTGGGTGCCTATTGGTGCCGCGGCAACGGGCGGCCGCCAATATGTCGAGTGTGATCGAAGTCGCCGACGACGCTGAAAGCAAGAGCATACGAATCCTTTCTTCTCATCTTCTGTCTCACTTGTAATGGACGCGGCTCAGCAGCAGAGCTCGCAGCCGAGTACGAGCGCAACGTCAGTCAAGTATGCTTTCTGCCCGATTCACCCAGTTTAGAACTGACCTTTCATTGTGCCTTGACTTGCCCTCTTCAGTCCCGCAAAGAACGATGACAGCCTGCGAGCCGAGGTCTTAGAAATTCTGTCAAACACAGCGAATGGGTGTCTAGCAGAGTTGGGATATTATCCGGGCATAGTCCCGAGGTTGAGGGACGCGGAGGCCAAGCTGGCGCAGTTGCAGTCTACCAACTCCAGTCTTTGGGAGGATAACCGACGGCTCGCACAAAGCTTGGACGTTCTAAAAACGCGAATGACGGCGATGAGAGCAGGAAAGGACGATCATGTGCAAGCTGTCCTAGCGCTCCAGGCCGAGAACAGAGCACTTAGGGGCGAGGTCGACGCGTTCCTGCGCTTGGCTGCGGCTGAGAAAGGACAGAAGATGCAACTCCTGATGCAGGAGTTCGATACACTCACCCGCAAGCATCAAATGGCGTTGAAGGATATTTCGATCCTGCACAACAATCTCATCGCGCTTCTAACCGCCCAAAATCCTCCGTCGAATAATGGCGTTGAACCGCCTCCCCCTCCCCCTCCGGCGCAAGGTCAACCTCAACCACATAGCATGCCACAGCAGCAAGGACAACACACGACATCGCAGCCTAATGTAATACCTGGTGTGTGCAACTTCTGTTCTTAAAAGTCTATCAACTGATGATCATTATTAAATTGTCCATCAGTGGCGGTACCTGTATGTTATTTCCGTCCATGTCCTGAATTCATTCTCACTAACTCTCCAGCAGGTCAGACGTGTCTCTCAAGATATGACACAGACCCGACGTTCGTCGGACATGACTCACCATCACGTTCGTCCTCCGGAAACTTCAATTCTGTCCGATAGAAGAAATAACTCATCACATCTGTGTTTTGCAGCATGCTCAACACTCCGCTCCCGCGGGGCGCATGCATGGCGTACAGGTCATGGTGAGTCTCTCCTTGCTCAGAGGCTTTACATATGATTGATCATACCCTCAGCCGCAACAGGTTTTTCATCCGGTAATACACCTCTGTTAGTATTCCCGGTTTCCTTCTGACAATTACTAGGTTCCGGCACAACAGCCGAAACATCCGGGGGACGTGGTGTACCAGCCAGGGACTGGCGCACCCCACCCAGACCCTCGATCCACGGTATATGCCAATGCGCCCCCCCTTGTCCAAGTGCCGCAGTATGGGCCCGCGCGTCCTCACTATGTGCCACCGCAGCAGGTGATCGGACAATATTCTCCAGCGCACGGTCAACCTATGCAATACCAAGTAGCCCATAACCCCCACCTCCAGAATCGTGCGCAGCACACGGTCTACCCATCGAATGCAGTTCCCCATCCCGGTGTGATGAATCCTGGCATAGTACCATCTCAACCACAGGCTCCCCCGTATCCACATGCGCATCAGCCACCTGGTCCCCCTCACGGTTACTATGTGCCAGTGCCATCACAACAAACGGGTGCTCCTGATGTAATTGGTAGACCTCCGATGCACGCAGCCCCGCGGTCACATCATTCAACTCCAAACAGCTCGCGACCGTCCTCGAGTCATAGCAGCACGTATCCAATACGGCCTCTATCTATTAACACTCAAGTATCCTCAGGTGGCCCGGTATACGCGGGTCATCCTCACATGCGGCAGATGCCTCAGAGACGCGCGTCCCAGAACGCTTACCCTATAACCCCGTCTACGCCTAGCATGAATTTGCCTGAACTCGAGGCCCAGTACCCCCCTACTCCGTTGTCAGCGCGCACGGCGGACTCTCCCCAGAAGGTGTCCCCATCTGCCCTTGGGTCTACGAGGCCCCGGGAGGTCGTTGACCTCACGAGTGTTGACGAGCCGGAACCCAAGCGACCTCGGCTGGAGGAGACCGCCCCGGCTCAGCCGACTCCCCCACCATCGTCCGGTCCGAATGGCCCTGAAGGTCCCGTGAAGGAGGAGTCGACTAAAGAAGAATCAAATACGTCAGCGAGTCAACCTGGCGAAGAGGCGGACGAAGATGTCCCTTCTTTTGAGGACTGCGTGCAGACCCTATTCGTGCTGGTTGAGCCGAGTACGCCGGAGAAGGGGAAGATCTGCTATCTGTGCAAGTGCGTATCATTACGAACCCCATTTCATATCCATAGTCAAAATATTGTTGCAGACATCGATACGAGAATAAGATCGACCCTAACCCGCCCTCGGTGTTCACTAATCCTACGCTAAACGAGCAAGTCGAGCATGCTAAAACGGAGCACCCTACCGTCTGGGAACATCTCCGTCTCAATGGCGATTCCTTGGATCCCGAATGAAGTATCGAACTCCCGTGCCCGCCCGCGCCTTCGCCTCTAGGTCTATCTGTTGTGCCTTATTCTTATTTCAACCATCTGGTGCTAGTGAATTCTCATGATACCCATATGCACTAATCGCGCCTCTTTCCGTGAAGAGAGGAATCGAATGTTATGATTTGTTGTAATCAGCGTAATGTGAAATAATTCTTGCCAGCGACGTTCAGGTACCTGGAACCTCGAGGCTATATTTGAGTGAAGTTAACACTGAGGTAATGTCGTCCGCATCCAAATTCTTCCCGAGACTGTTTTATTGCGTCGGATGGCTCACAACTTATTCCGTTTCGGACCAGTGTCAACATAAAAGCGTGTATGCGGCTGACCTATGTCTGTACCGGTACCATCCCTTTCGACAGGATCACGGTCGTTTCCAATGATCGTGCCAATAGTCCTGGAGATTATGGATGCTGATACGGAGCCTGGTGCTTCAACAACCGGACCTATCCTTCTAGAGGCACTCCTGCAGACACTTTGTCAAGGCGTCCTCTTCGCGCAGGCCGTTCGTTACTGGGACAGCCGGATAGAAGATACCCTGCGGTTAAAGGCCTTCGTGGGGACGCTGGTCGTCCTGTCCATGTGAGTTCTGTCCCACTAATTTTCCGTCGTGCTCAGAGGGGCGATTTGACCGTATTGCTCTTCCAGGTTACAGACTGCACTTGAGATCTATAAAGTGTGGTTCGTGACTATCCTTGACCATCCATGGGTGCGACATCATTATCCTGATCAAAGTCGGTGATACTGAAGTTGATACTGACATACGTAGTCCGCAAGCCCGCTGAAATGGACGGACATCCTCCTAAACGGCGTGATTGTCGTGCTTTGTGAAACGTATCTCGTTCGGAGATGTTGGATGGTAATGCGCTCATCCCCTTCCCACATCGTAAAAGCTGAAAATTTCCACAGGCCACGAACAAAAAGATGTGGATATTGATTCCCTTGGTCGCACTTACGCTCTCAATTTTCATTGTCAACGTATTCTTGGTATGTTACTCGTACCACTTCTCAAGGCCTACTATACACTAGTTCTGGCTTAGGCCATTGAGGTAGGAAAAGCTACGGGCGACGTCACAGTGGAAGATGTGCGTAGATTCTCCCTGATCATGGATTATGCACCTCAATTCGAGTTTATGCAGCCTCTGCGGGCGAGGACCAGGAATATGCCATCGGTGACGCTCAGAACCTTGGTTCTGATGACGCATGCTGCTAACCATTATATAGGCTAAGTTTGCATTTTCGTACTGGATATTCGGATCTCTCGGTACGTGCTCAGATATCCTACCTTAAATGGATAACATCTCAATGCATTTGGTAGCCCTTGACTCCATTGTCACGACGATATGCAAGTACGGGTATGCTTGATCTGTTATATACTAATTGACGATCTTGTATAGTATCAATCTTCCTCTGGCGGTCCAAGACCGGGCTCAGCTATCTAGACAAGACCTTGAGGCACATCATCGGCATCGCCTGGGAGTCCGCTGCCGTCCCATTTGTATCCATGTTGATTGCTGTGTGCATCTATCATGCTCGGCCAGTAAGTGCACCCTCCGAGTGATAGAGTGGATCATCGCAATTCTGACCATATGCGTCTCTTCGTTGCAGGCTGCGAACTACCAATTAGTTCTTCTTTTCGTACTCTCCACAGGCAAATTCTATGCTTTGGGAATACTCCGCAGCCTTGCCTCCAGGGTACAGCTGCGTACCAGGATGAAGTCGACGGATTTAGGAAGGACATCCCTCACGGAATGGAATTGGGATCAGGAACGCACCATTGTCGAAAGGTGCTCTATTAGTGAGGTATCGTCCGACTAGGTTCCGAAAATGTGAATGGATTATTGATTCATACTCAGGTGTCTCCCATGGACAGTTCTGAACAGAGTCGTCCTTCCATCTCGTTAAGTGATGGAGGCATAAGTTCAGGATCCGACAACAGCTCCGACATAACACGCATCGGGGACAGCATACAGTTCGTTGAATCGCCGAAGCCGGTCAAATAGGACAGTGGCGTTGGAAAGCTGTAATATGCACCTAACGGAGTGTACAGCACAGAAGTATGACTGCCTGCTGCAGATGCGCGTACAATCAATGCATACATAAGCTATTTGATTATTTGCTTGTCATCAAGAGATCCTCGCTCAGCTCTGCAATGACGTAGCCAGGCCCTCAACCACGTTTACCAGACGAGATACTTCGTGTTCTGCAAGGGCCACGTCCTTGTCAATAGTGATGGCTTCTGTCAGGGCTGGCAAGGTGGTTGCGCCGTAGCCTGAAAATATTCTTCTGTAAGGCCGTGCTAAGAGGTTTGTGGACCAAGCGACTTACCCAACCACTTTCCAGGCGCGACACCAAGATGTCTGTACCATTCTCTATCCTTGATGCCTTCCTCCGAGATGAAGCCTGGTGACCAAACTTGAGACCAATTCCGAGAGAGCTGCAGATGATACACACCTCTCTCGAACGAACTCAACTTCTTGTTTATCTTTTGAATTCTCTTCGCTGCCTGGATAAACTTCCGAATAGGGAAACCATGTGGATGTGGGAATCCTGCATCAGGGTGGCGCGGAGGACGGCCAAGCTTATGTTCAGCACAGGCGTGAGGGGGAAGGGGACCCAGAGTAGGCCTGTGGTGGTGCCGGGGAGGTTCACCGTACGCGGCAAGTAGGTCGTGCGCAAACCTGAGACTCTCATCTTCCGACGACAAGTCATCGTCATGATGGTGATGGCGGTGATGACGGAAAACCTTCTTGAGCCAGCGGATGATCCTCTTCAGGAAGGCAGGCTTCTTGCGGATCTCATCGAGTAAGTTCTTGAACTCCTCTTCGGCTTCAATCTTCTCCTTATCTAACTCCAGACTGACGGACTGCAACCTCCGTATGGAGGCGCGTAAGCCAGAAAAGTCCGGAGTGTCCAAGGACGCCTGGGAAGCTTGCTCTTCGACACTGACACCGGGCGTTAAAGACGTAACTTGTACAGCACAGAATGACTCACATATCCAGATAACTGTCTAGTTCGAATGCATACTGGGTTGTGTTCAGAGGTAGAATGATTGCATCAGCGAGACGTAGAGTCAAGAGACCAAGACTTTTCGCAACGGCAACCTAGAGAGAACCATTCGTATGCTATATCATTGAAGCACCCGAAGAATTCACGTACGTGGCGGTGGAAGCCAGGGTCGGCATACACTTCTTGATACCTCTGAGAATCATAAATAGAATGATAGTGATACACGGCATCAGATGGTGTGAATCCAAAGCCCTGATCAGAGCTTGCGATCTATAGCCGGGTCAGTCGAGTTTTCCAAGGCTTTGGACGACCTACTAACCCCCAGATGCTGCAGGAAGGCAGTGAAGTCGCTTCCTGACCCAAGAGGGCTAATCCCAGTCTGATATTTCTCCCGGGTGCTCTGTTCAGATTCATACATCTTCGTGAACTCCGCATCCGCTTCACCTTCAAACGGACCGTTATCGGTGGTCGCGTCCCAGAGGGTACGCTGAGGGTCAGTAGGGTGCGTGATGTCCTTGGCAGTCTTCTTGATAAGATCAGCCAAAGAAGGAGAGGCGGATGCCTGCCACCGCGAGCCCGCGACAGAGACGTCTACAATAGATAAATGTCGGCGAGATTAACCCAAGTAAATAACCAGTATGAATTGCTTACCTAGATTGAGGTACGACACAACATGCTCGGGGAGCCATTCAGCGAAATCTTCGGCCCATTCTGTACTGCCAATGAGGCCATACTGTGACGCAGTTCAGCACAATCCCCTATACCAAGCATCGGAAGAGTATGTACCTCTTCAGCATCCCAGCTCGCGAATACGATAGTGCGAAGAGGCCTCCATCCGTTTCGAATCAGCTCTCCGAAGCCTTTGACAATCTCATGAATAGAGACAGTGCCAGAGACAGGGTCGACAGCGCCCATAACCCAGGCTGTGGTGGAGGTGTAAATATAGAGTTCCGTGTCGTGGGCAGCATATTCCCATACCGTCACGATGACATCCTACCAAGACTACTTCAGAGCTAACATGACCGGGGATGACAGCCAGCGTGTTCCATATAGGGGTGATTTTGTCGTCCACTGCAATCGCGATCTGGTTAGCATGCTATAAATAACATTCGTAGAACCGCTTACCATGGTTGACGAGCTTAACAGTGGTTCTACTGGTCTTACCGTCTAGCTTCCTACCTTCGTCGACACCACCGATTTCTTCGAGCAAACGAACAGCGTTCGCCCAAGAGATCGGCAGACTGGGGATCTTCGGGATATTACTTCCTTCAGTCCTTGGAGCGTTCTCGTATGCGGGGTACCCAGGTGTGCTGGGGTCACCAGAGTAGACAGAAATATACTGCACGGATCCGCGCTGCACAGCGGTCGGATTACGAGCGGGACCAGCGGGGTATGCGTCGTAGCCGTTCTCTGCTGTAACAAAGCCATCGTCGCGAGGGTCTGAGTAGATGAGGACCCCTGCTGCACCTAGGTCCTCAGCGCCTTTGATCTAACGTATATTATAGTCAAATGATAACGCACAGCTGGCAAGCTCATACCTTGAGGCCGCGGAAGATGGCTCCGTAGCGAGCGAGGACAATTTTCCCAGTGAAGTTGACACCCGCCTCAACTAGCTTGTCGTAGTCTTCCTTGGTACCATAGTTAGCGTAGATCAGGTGGCCTTCCACCTCACCCCCGCGGCTGAGACCGTGCCAGGCTGGGACGGCATCCTTATATTTCGCGGCGTCTGGGTCTCCTTCGTCGCCGTCTTCTTCAAGGTTGGCATCCCAGATGCTTTCTCCATCCGCATTGAAGATCTGCAGACTGTGGTCGAGAGGGGTGTTCATGACCGGGTAGTATACGTCAATCCAGGCCTTCGGCTTCTTGTAATGAGGGATGTGTAAGGTGGCGTGCCGCGACTCTGGGGTACCGGCAGAGAAGATGGGCTCGTCCTCGGGAGGAGGGATGCCAAACTCCGTCTGGAAGAGCTCTAGGATAACCTTCGCATCCTCAAAGTCCTCCACAGACCCCGCAAGATGAGGATGGGTGGCGTATGTGCGCGAGGCGGCTAATGCACTCTCATTGTTAGGCACAGAGCTATTATGGCGGTGAGCCTCGGACGGACGCAGATGGTATCATTACGCACAGGAACAGCTTCTCCGCCGCTTCACCCTTCAGCGGGGGCTGATGATGATGTTTGAGAGGCCCGGGTGCGCCAAATCCGCTGATTGCCCAGGGATCTCCATGAACATCTGCGAAATGCGGCCGGCGCGCGTCCCTTCCACCCAGTAGGAAGCCCCTAGCAGCCCACAAGCCGGTTAGCACCAAAGCACATTTCACTAACGAGCGGGTGTAAGCATTCCTCCGGCGAATGGGAGTTTGAGTAGAAAACGGAAGCGTTTCCTCCTCGGTCTTGCCCAAGAAGGGACTCGACTTCGCCTCCATTGTTGGTCTTCTTCCTGGCGTCGACGCTGGCGTGCGTCAACTTCGAGGGAAATGAGTGTCGAAATAGATATCCCCATGGCCATGGTGCTTTATCTTATGTGAGGCCGCCGGCATTGCGCATTGCGCAGCGGTTATCAGTGCTGCGCGATACCTTACGCATATTGGCCGAAAGCCGGACTCGCGTCCGAATTCCGTCATTAACTCCATGTCTGGTGAGGACACTCAACCACCGCCCAGCAGCAAGATAGAGAGCTCATCGGGGGTACCAGCGTCGCCATCGGGTCCAGCACAGTCGGGTTTGGAGAGAAATGAACTCCTCGCGCGGGCTCGGACGTTCTTGTTGTCCCCACAAATCAAGAATGAAGATATATTGGCGAAGCGCAGATTTCTGACAGAGAAAGGGTTGACGGAACCCGAGATCGACGGGCTCCTTCGTGAACTGGTGAGGGCATCGTGATGCAGAGGTCTTTGCAACTGACGAAGGGCACAAGCCCTCTCAAGTGCAAGTCCCGCAAGTCCCCCCTCGGACGTACCCCCAGCCCCCTCCGTCACGTCTTCCCGACCTCCTTGCCGGAATCCTTAGGATATCTACGTGGGTGGCCGGAGGTTCTGCTGTCCTCCTACTGGTGTTCTACGTACGCAAAGCAGTGTTAACGCACCATACACCCGTCCCGCTGAGTCTACCTGCAGCGATTCATCCTACCGCGTCTAGCGCTTACATACCAAGCCCGACATGCTCTGCGGAGGCAACAGAAGGATCTCGTACTGCGGTTGAACAAGTCTCTGGAGACACTGAAAGACACCCAGAAGGAATCTTATGCCGACATTCCTCGTTCAGATCCATTCAAGGAGCCTCCCGAATACAGGGTCTGCCGAACCATCGACGATATTCTGACTGTCTGTGAAGATCGTTTGGACGACGTGCCAAGATACACTCTGTTACGATGCGCGCTCGCTGAGTTCACTGCAGAGGGAAAGGAGCCGACAGCGCAAACGTTGTTCGAACGCCTGCGTGGCAAGATACCCTGGCTAGACACGCCAGAGGGTGTTACATACCAGGTGTGTACGTTCCCAAACCCCAAGTTGCCGAACCTGACGCGCGCATGTGTTACAGGAGAAAATATGGCAGATGCTCATATCATCATCACCTTTCGTGCCTTCCGACCCTTCCCACCCCGAATCCTGCACCTGGTCGTTCAACCCGCCCCCACCTCCCCAACCATCCTCGCTAGTCAGCGGTCTCTCCACTTTGCAGTCCTCTTTACCCTCTCCTCCACAGTTTCCTCGCTACCAGCACACACACCAAGCGCTTGTTGACTTCACTGGGTACCTGACGACACAGACCTACGCCTCGTCGACGTTCTTGCGAGGCTCCGGTTATGGCGTCGGGGGTGCTGAGGGAAACACGGAAGAAGAGGAGGTCAAGCGCGAAATCCGAGCGCTGAAGGGGCTTGTTTTGAATCGGTAAGCGAGCAAGGTCAAAGTATCGATATTTTAGGCCGACTAATCCTGCTTTGCAGGCGGTCGTTCATGGGCTCTTTGCACAGACCGCCGAGTGTTTCGGCGGTCCCGCCCGCGGCCCCTTTCCCGACCCCATGAGCATGTCAGAGACGCCGATCGGTGTGTTCCAGTCAGCTTCTAGCAATGCAATTAGGCCAGGTGGTGATGAAGACGGGCGGCTGCCGTTCCCGCCGTTACAGCGTATGCAAATCGGCCATTCCGGTCCTCACATCGAGCGACTGGAGGGTCCGGATTGCATCGTTGCACTTCTTATGACTGTAGCATGCACTGGTAGATGCATGCCCGATGCTTCTGCGCAGCAACATGTTACTTAGAACTATTGGTACGAGGCACCCACCTTTTCGAACGTGCGGCCCGCGCAGCGATCGACTGGGTCGTGAGCTCCAAAATCAGAACAACTGGCCTCCCTGGATGGCACGGGCGCCGTGGGCTATTCTCCCTGCATTTGCTTTGCCCCAGCATCTCACCTCTTTCATGCCTGGTATCAATGCAACGGGTAATGCAATTTAGGACGCCCGTCAGGTAAGCGCATACAGACCGCGATGCGATTGTGGAGTCGAAGCAGAGCAAGTCTCTAAAATTGCTCAAAGCACTGTATCGTGAGAGTGAGCTATTGAAGTCGTCTCGTTATCTCGCAGTTCGCCCCTTCCTTTACCTGGACAAAACGCCACAAGGGCCAAGCCATCCGTCTTCCATTCACCTAGAATACACACACACACACTTATATACCAAGCGGTCTCTCTTCCATTCGTCCAAACTACATCCGCCCACAATACTTGGGTGCTTCCTCGGGCAATTTCCATCAGCTAACCCCAACTCATGGTGTTCCGGATGCGTTTTTCATTATCGGCGGACGTCTGCCGGTATATATAGACAGCACAGGACGGTGATGAACCGCATAAGACCCGAGGGTGTAGCAACGGAAATACGTTCCATTCCACGAGTGACTGGATAGAGGCTCGTCGCTGCTCGGCTTTCGGCCGCCACCATCATCTGGGCGGGTCATGACAAGGGTCTTACATACGGGCAGGCGTGTCTCTTATTGCAGCGACGGTCTGTGCAGGCCATGCCGGGAGCGACAGTCGTTTCATAGAGAAGAATCGGAAGGTAAGGGCAACGCCAAAGCAGATGTGCATGAGAAGATAGCAAGCCATATGAGGAAGCAGGGACCAGGGGAAAGCAGCGCAGTCTGGACCCAGGCCTGCAATGGAAACCCTAACCTAAGCGATCAGATGCGCCCCGCGTCCGACGTTCTTTGCATGTGCAGCGCCCGGCATTCTGCGTCCAGTGCTGATCGCAGTAGAGGCAAATAAAAAAATTCAGCTAGCTGCTCAACGGAAAGACTTGAATCCTTGCCATTCTCTAGCCAAAGCAACCGCAGAATGTGCTGTTGAAGCAGTTTTCAGAGGTTGGGTCTTGTGGAGATGATCGACGCGCTTGGATAAATGTGTACGGGGTATTTTTAGAATAGAAGGGAGACAGATGGGCCGTCTCGGTACCGACGAGTACCGAGCTCAATCGAGGATGCAAGGACAGGACCCCCGATAATCAGTATAAATGCCTGATCCCGAGGACCCATAAGTAGACCCATTTTGTCCGGAAGAAAATCGCCGATTTTGGACCTTTTGTCCGGAAAAAAACAGGCATCACAGCGAAAAAGTGGCTCTAAAAGGCAATTGTGGCGTGGGTACGTCTAAATTTAGCTTCCCCGGCAGGTGCCGGGGTAAATATGGCGTCGAAATGGCCAAGTCTGACCAAAATGTCCGGAAAAAAATCAGGCCTGTTCTCCAGAATCGGCCGATTTGTCTGTAAAAAATCAGCCATTGAGGGCTCTAAAGTCCCAAAATTTGTCCGGAACCTGATCAGGCATTTATACCAATTATCGGGGGTCCTGCAAGGACCCCTGAAAATACCGATAGATGCCGGTGCCAGTCCGGACAAAAAAGCGCCTCGGGCGAGGGACGCCGGTGCCAGTCCGGACGTAAGTAGGGGTCTCAGCCGGCCAACCCGGTTTTTTAGTCCGGACACCAACGGCACCCCAGCAGTGAGGCCGGTTGTAGTCCGGACATGGTCAGCAGCCCGCCACTTCGTCGCGACTAGTACACTATCATGACCCGGTATGGTATTTCTCACCGAATAAGGTTAGACATGCCTCCCCTGTAGTCGTGAACCCTCGGGTACCCCTTATTTGCACGGAATTATACAGTTTTTAATATCACGCTGAAATCCAATATCGCGGCGGTATCGTATCTCGCCGTCCAGGGCTACGAAGCCATGAACGGGCGGGTATTTCGCGCTGTCTCTCAGACCCTGGCAATGCACAATGCCTGCCGAATCACTCATTTGCCTGCCACGTCTTTTCTTTGCATGCTGGAGATCTCAAGCCCGAAGGCTCTTCCGTTATCTATTGAACTTTCTACCTCAGACTATGCACGTTTCAGGTTTTCATACATACACCCTAGTATCTAGTGTCTAGAATGACTTGTGGACTACAACGGGTGATTTTTGCTGTTTCCTAGAGGCCGGGGCAATAGTCCGGACATGGATCCGACCTTGGCCGATGCCGGTATTTTATC